>NC_080172.1:51348399-51648399 GCF_950295315.1 Erinaceus europaeus | reverse complement strand
TCAACATGGATTTTTCTTGTCAGAAAGCAAAATGTTGTTTTTGAACATGTGTGAGTCCCTTAGCTCATGAAACAGGAGAGAGAATTCAGGTGCTCAGAGGATGAGAGGAGGCTGAGGGAGGGCAGTGCCAAGGACAAGCCCCGTTCAGCTGAGCAGCCATGGCCTCCAGCAGCCACTGGCTGCTGATGCTTAAGGTCACTCTGATGCTTAAGGTCAGATTCCTCCTCTGTGAGTAGCAGCAGGGATCAGGCTGCATCCAAGTGCTCTAGGAGGAGAGGCCAGTGTGGGGGTGTTCAAAGGGGAGGGTGGGAACCCAGTGTCCCCAGTGGAGGAAGATGGTCAGTTGGTGGAGGGTGTGGTGAGCTGCCACCTGCCACAGGGAGACATGAAACTGTCTTGTGACCACAGATTTGTAAATTATCATCTCTTCAGGGTAGTGGCCTAAAATGAAAGAACAGAAAAGAAGAAAGGAAGGAAGGAATGAGGCAGCTCTGGGAGGCAGAGAAATGCAGTGTTTGTCTGCAGGGCTCTATCATGCTGCTCCCCCAAGGCTCTGTGGGCTGAGGGAGAACAAGGGGACCAGGGTCTCCCCAAGCAGCTTGCAGGGACCTCTGCCAGCAAAGTGGCTCTCAGCCTCTTTTGAGAGACTAGTTTCTTCCTGCTGTGTGGCCCCTGCAGTCTTGATCAGGGTATCTGCAGCTTCCTGTTTATTTGCTGGACACTCATCTTTGTCTGCTTCTCCCCAAGCCCTGCGCATACACAGGGCCTGGTCACTAGACCCTGAGCTGGGCTCTGTGTGCAGAGCAGGCAGGCGGGAACCAGGCCTCCCTCGTCTGCTGACCTTCCCGTGTGGTCAGCAGGCTGTTCAGGCTCTCAGGGCTGTGCTATCTGAAGGCTGCACACAATGTCCTTGTGACCCAGGTCACCTTAATCCCAGAGCTCCCTGATGGTGAACTGGGAGCTGGGCTCTGCTGTGGGGTCTCTTGGGTCACAGATTCTGGTTCTGCCCTGGCTTTGTCATGGAATCTTGAACCATTCACATAGACTCTGGGCAAGTGTTGCTCCTGTTCTCAGCTTCAGTGAGCTCACCTGGAAGAGGGATCAAATCCTACCTGACCTGAGACACTACTTGGAAACTGAGTCAATCATGCTTATTGCAGCCATCCCCCCCCCCTTTTTTTTCCTCCGGAGTTATCATTGGGGCTATGAATCCAGTGGTCCTGGAGGCTATTTTGTTGTCTTTGTTGTTTATCCTTGTTGTTGTTATTGGATAGGACAGAAAGAAATCAAGAGAGGAGGGGATTACAGACAGGGGGAGAGAAAGGCAGACACCTGCAGATCTGCTTCATCCCCTGCAGGTGGAAATACGGGGGAAATACCAGGATCCTTACACTAGTCCTTTGCACTTGTGCAATCAAACAGCTGTGCCATTGCCCAGCTCCTTCCAGCCATTTTCTGACACATCAATGATATATATATATGTTGCTTTAAACATCATGTAAAACACAAGTAAAATAAGCTTCTTTATAGCTGAGTTTATAACTGAAATTTCTCATTAGTACTTGAGGTGGGGGAGCCTTAGGCATCAGAGGAGAGGAGAGATACCAGTTGAAGGTTTCAGTACAACAGAGAGAGGTGGGACATAGCTCACTGGGGCCCAGCACTTGCTTTGTCATGGTCTAGGTTTGTGTTGCCCCCTATTGGGGTGTCTTTCTCTCTGTCTCTGTTTCCCTATCTCTGTATTTCTATCTGGAATGGTGAAGACACACAGACAATATACACATACACAATGAATGCAAGTGTGTGGAAAGTCAGTTCCAGCTGGATGGAGAAGCACACAAGCAAGTGGAAACTGCGCAGGAGGGGAGCCTAGAAGAGAGCTGCCTCCTCTGAGCAGCACAGTCCCAGCCCCTCCCTCCCCTCATGGTCACCTCTGTCCTTGCATTTAGTGACTCTCCATGTCCACAGCACAGATATGGGTCCAGTTCTCCTTATGCACCTGCTGTGAGTGGGTTGGGGGGGATTCTGATAGGATGAACCCAGGTCACATTCTGCTTCTCTGCAGAGCAGGCTGGGAGATGCAGGTGGGGCATTCTGCTAGGTGGGGGGTGGGTGGGTTCTCTTTCATTGGGTGGGGGAGCCCACATGTGCAGAAGGGCTCAGTAGCTGGGCATCAAGCTGGGAAACTGGGCCTCAGTCCTTCACTGTCCTCAGGTTCTTCTCACTCTCCACCATCACTTGTTCTCATATTTTTCAGCATCTCCCTCACTAAAGGGGCATCCTTGAGAGCATATCAGGTCAGCTCTTTACATATCCACCCCCTGTTGTCAGAGTCGCTAGGGCACCAGCTCACTGAGCTTTCATGAAACCACTGCAGGTGACAGGGACAGGATGGTGATGCACAACAGAGCTACAGAGAAGATAGAAACAGGAGCAAGTCAAATTCTTTGAGAGGATCCTGTAAGACTAGATTGACATCTGAGTTTGATGATTTCAAGTTTACTAGTGACCTAACATAGGGCTTTTCCAGAGTTGTGGAGGAGTTCTACTGTGTGTGTGTGTGTGTGTGTGTGTGTGTGTGTGTGTGTGTGTGTGTGTGTGTGTGTGTGTGTATAATACAATGGAAATAGTAAAACCATTGTCCCCTCATACATACACACAAATGAGAACTGGATTATTTATCAACTTCAATATTTTCAGTTTCTTTTCCTGGAGTTAGAACTGAAGCTATTTAACTGTGAGGAATGGATGAGCATGAATATGGGCAGGTGTCACCAGGAGGTGAAATCAGAGCTGTCTGTCCTGGGTGACACCTGGGTCTCAGCAGGCCTCTCTGCAGCTGTGTGTCCTGTCTGTGAACATGGAGATGATGCTTTTCACAGATACAAGATGCCTGTGCTGTGACAGCAAGCAGTCAGCACCGTCTTCCCTCTTCCCTCAACTCTAGCTACTCCTTCCCCAGGGTCCCAGGCTCTCAGACATGCCAGGTCTTACTGGTTCTTCAGAAAGACAGTTGGGAACTCTGTCCAGCTGCAGCTGAACTGCTCCTTGTCCTCCAACATCAAAGAAATTAAGGTGGTTTGGGCTCCTGAATATTCTGAATGCTCAGTGGCTCTAGTGTCCTGGAGACCACATTCCCTTGATGCTGACTGGTATAAACTTGAAAAAACATACAGGCAGAGATTCAGCCTGACAGATTTGGCTTCCCTGAGCTTCAGGAATTTCACTGTGGACATGAGTGGACTCTACAGGGTGAGAATCAAATTAAACAGAGGAAACAACCAGGAGGAAGCCTTTAGACTCTGTGTGTATCATATGGTCTGAGCCACACCCTAACCAGGCAGCAGCACATAAGCTAGGAGAAATTAGTATAAAAATCTTTTATTGAATTTTTTGAAATGGTCCTAATTCCCTCTTAGTTAAATAAAAACTAAGCATTTTAAATCTATGTCTTGAGAAAAAAATATTGCTGACAGTTAATGAAAGATTTAAAATATATATGCAAAAGGATGGGTATCAATTAGAACAAATAAACATACTTTCTTCATCATACATTGCAAAATCAATTCCTGTGAAATATATATTACAAAATTCTGGATCACTTCATTCAAAAATGGTTTTAAAATTCTTCAATCATTGCCCCATATCAATCCAAATTGTCCAACGTGGAGTAGCCAGACAGGACATGAACTCATGCAGATGCAGTAGCTGCAGGGGACTGACAATCAGGGCTTCTCATTAGCACAAGAGCTTAGAATGAGCTGTGTGAGATGCAGTTAGAGTTCTCAGGACAAAGCTCTGTGGTAGACCAAAGGCAAAACACAGAAGGAGACCCCATCCCCAACCCTGTCCCCTGAGTCCCCAGCCCAGTGTGGAGCCCACCCACCTTTTCTCAGAGAACAGAGTGCCCTCCTCAGAGAGTGAGGGAGGAGAACAGGACAGTGGAGGAAAGGATACAGAACCTTTGAAGCCCCACTTGCCCAGCTGCTCCCCTGGGAAGTATCACACTCACTCTCCCTCTGTCACCTCTGCTTGGGCTGTCACAGAGCCTCCTAACTCTCTCCCTGCCTCTGGTCTCTCCCTGCTTCCATGGCACCCTCCAGGGGCAGGTGAGGGGGCTCAGCAGTGGCACACAGGTCTTTCCTGTGTGAGGCTCTGGGTTGGATCCAAGGAGTCATATAAAAAGGCAGAGTAGTGCTCTGCCCCCCCACACACACACATACACCCCCAGAAATAAACTTTTATATAGCTGCTGCCATTATGATTCTTTCTATAATGGATCATTATTGTTATCATTATTATTATTATTACAATTAAGCTTTATGATGAAAATGTTGTAGTGCCACTTCCTGTATCAGGGGTACAATTGCACATCTCCCCAAATGTGTCCTGGCTCAATTTAGCTACCAACCAAGTGCCCTGTCCCCAGTTTAGGGCACTGGGTCCCCTCTTCCCTACTCCCTCTCTAGGACCCCAGATCTGTAGCCTGAGGCTAAGTGCTTATATGTGATGCACCCTGTCTGTTCCCTTGCTGTGTTTCCTAAACCCCACATGTGAGTGAGAACTTTCCATATTTACCTTTCTCCTTTTGACTTAGCATGAGCCCCCTGTTTGTACCTCCTGTACAAAAGCCAAGATGTCCTCTGTCCTGAAAGCTGTACTTTTCCATAGTGTATCCATGTCACCATCTCTTACCCCCTCATCTGTTGTTGGGCACATAGGTTGTTTCCAGATCTGGGGCAAAGTCTGTGACCATGACTTTGACCTGCTGTTAATTTCTGTTATTTTCCATATATCCTCTCTGTGTCATTAAGTTAAATAGATGGAATAGAGATGGGTTTACTTAATGTGCCTTGTTTATTTTATAGGAGATGCATTGATGTAAATGTACTTAAATTTTTAAATATTTTATTTATTTTAATAAAGATAGATAAGTAGGTAGGGAGCGAGAGAGAGAAAGAGAGAGAGAGAGAGAGAGAAGCACTGCTTAGCTCTGGTTTATGTTAGTGCTGGGGATTGAACTAGGACCTTTACCGCTCTGGCATGAAAGTCATTTGAGGAACCATTAAACTATCTAGACCCGTACTGAATTTTTTAAGTGCACATATCTACCCCTCACTCTTACTCCATGTTTTCATTTGCTATTTTGCTTTTCTTATCATTTTGTTGACTCACACAATTATCATTGATCTGAACTCCAGTGGTTTGGAAATTATATCACATGGTCTTTTAAACCCAGTAGTTATTAAAATGAAATTTGTGTTTCTGTATTTGAAGATAATTTATATTTTTTTTTCTGTGCAATGAAGAACTTTAACATTCTTTTTTACTGCATCCTGAATCCTTTGCGTGTTGTCTTTGTCATGCATGTAATGATATATGGAATAATCACATGTACATGTAGATAATTATCACAGCCGTCATAGATATTTAATGGTCTAGACTGAGCTGAAGTAGGAAGGGCCAGGACAGCCTACTTCTGGGCTTGGCGTCAGAACTTCTGGGACCCCAGAGTAACCCTTATCAGGTCCTGACTCACTCCTCCCTCCAGTGGGTGGCAGGTGAGAAGGGCACTGCACCTGTCTGGGCCTCCACTCCTGCAGCTCAGTTTCTCTTTTGTTACTTCTTGTTTCACAGCCTACACCCCAGCCCCAGATTCTAATTCACTTGTCCTGCCTCTCATCAGACTGGTTCAATGTCAGCCTGGAGTGTGGAGTCCCAGGGCCCAGGAAGCACCTGGCAGTGGCCTGGGAGAGCAAGGGCCTCTCCAGGGAGCTGGAGCAGCAGGGAGGCAACAGTCTAAGCCTGAGCCTGCCCCTGATCCAGAGCCAGAGCCAGAGCCAGAGCCAGAGCAAGGCTGCCTCACCTGTGTGCTCAGCAGCCCTGTGGGCCAGAAGAAAGACACCCTGCACCTGGGGAGCATCTGTGTACAGAATGGTGAGTTAGAGGTGTGGGCAGGTGAGGGAATGGGTGAGCAGAGCTGGGAGGGACAGACCTGAAGGGTGCTGGGAAACTCACATCTGAGGGGCTTCCGTGGTGCAGCACACAGTCCCCACCAAAGGACTGGCTGTGTCCTCTCTGCATCTCCACTTGCAAGCCCAGAAAGGGGACCCAAAGGTGGAGCCTGCAGCAGCACCAGGACAGGAATGAGAGGCTGTGTGTGCATCCCCTCTCCATCATCCAGAAGACAGGGAGGCTGAGTAAGACACCAGGGTCCCAGGAGGGAGGAGAAGTACTTGAGGACTGAGGACTAGGGAGTCCTGTTCTGGAGTGCTGGTGGCCCCAGAGTCATCCCCAAACCCCAGATGGGCTGCACATGCAGAGCTTGTTGGGGTCACAGATGACTGCTGCAGGCAGATACACCACTGGCCCTTGGCTCTGAGTGTGTGACCCTGCTCATCCCTGAGCCTGTGAGCACCTGAGGTCAGCCAGTTCAGTCACAAAGCTTCTTTCCTATCAGTCAAGGGGTCCTTCAGGAGTATAAAGGGGTAAAGACATTCAAGAATTTGATAAAAAGGTTGAATCTTCCTGTCTCCACAAGGAACCATACCCCTGTCTCCAGGAACATAGGCTGGGTGAGTGCTGGGAAAGAAGTGAGACCCTCTCCCTAGATTATTCCCTCCTCCCTGAAGGGTCCTCTGAGCACTGCCTGCTCCAGTGAACTCTCTCAGTCTCTCCTCCTTATTCCTCACTCACTCACTCTCTCATGACACCTGAGTGCCTACTGTGTGCTGGGCAGGCTATGTAGGGATGGCTGAACCCTAAAAGACTCACCCGGAGCAGCCTGCAGTTTGTGTTTTGGTGGGGTGTCACCCCCTCCCAGCTGTGTGACCAGGGCAAGGTTCTCAGTGGTGGGGCCTCTCTGGGAGAGGGTGATGGTCTGTCTGCCTCACAGGATGGTGGTGAGAATGAAGTCATCCCTGAGGGGAGTAGCAGGCAGCTTCCCACACCTTGTGCTGTGTGCTCATATTACCACAGCATGAGGCCTGGGTCTGAGTACTGTCACCATGCTCCCACACCATACATAGAGGAGGCTCCATGGGAGTCAGTGTGGTGCTGGGGTCTGTCTCCAGAAAAGAAAGAAAGAAACAGCGAACTTGGGAGGATTGAGAGCTCACCTGTGTGAGACCTGTGTTTTGTAAAAACCCAGAAGTACAGCCGTGCAAGATGATCAGGACTGTGTAAACTGCATTTTGTGTCAATGATTATTTAAAAATTAATTTAAGAATGTGGAGGAGTAAATGTCTAAATAAATGCAAACACTAAGTGATAAATTTGAGTTTAATACAAAGATGATGGTTAAGGCAAAAGTAAATAAATAGGAAGAAACAGCGTCACTGCTACATGAACTGAGGATGCAGAGTGGGACACCTGACTTGGGCCTTGAAGGATGGGCAGGGGCAGGATGGCCTGTGACAGCCCAACACCCTCTCCAAGGAACTGAACATGCAGAGGGCTTGTGGTCCCAGGTGCCTGCACCCCTCTCCCTCCTGGAATGCTACTGTCAGCTGGAGTCTGAGAAGGGGAGAGAGGAGCTAGGGGGAGAGCAAAGCTGCACCCCCTCCCCCATCCCCAGCAGGCACAGCCTGGAGGCTCCTGTGCTGAGGTACAGGGCTAGCAGAAGATGCACCATGTAAGGTGACTGGGGTACAGGCTGGAGGGGACCATGGGGCTGCAGGCAGGGTTGCATATCCAGTGGTCTCCCCTGCTATCCTGTTGTCACCAGCCTGGCCAAGAAAGGTGTGACCCCAGACTTTGTCCCCAGGCTGTCTTCCCTGGAGAAGGTGGAGTTGCCTCCTGGCCCTGGCTCTGCTGGTGACCCTGGGGTCTGTGGTGTGGGTGGATGGAGAGGGAGATGAAGAGGATGAAGTTGGGGAGAGGTAGGTAGGTACTGGAGATCTTGGGGTGAGGATTTTGGGGAAGGAGCAGTGGGGTGGAGGTTATTGCCTAGAGAGTGGGTACAAAGACCTGCAGCACTGCTGCACCACTTGTGAAACTTCCTCCCTAAGGTGCATAGTAGGGGCTTGAACCCAGGCCCTTTTTCACTGTAATGTGCACATTTAACCAGGTGCACCACCATCCAGCCCCTCCTCAGTACCCTGAGTTTCAGTGTCTGAACTTCTTCTTTTCCTTCACTCCTCCTTCTCTTCCACCTACTTCTCCCTTTGATCATTGTTATTTTTAGATTAGAGAGAGAGAGATACACTCTCCATGAGATCTACTTACCTGTAGCACTTAGCTTCCTCCTTTATAAAAGGAGGATTACAGTGGTCCTTGCTGGCATTTATCTGATGTTCTGGGACTTTTCAGAGCTCTTAAGCCATGAAGTCAGCCAAAATGATTTTCAAATTCCCCAAACAGCTCCCAGATGAAGATGGTGGCAAAGCAGATGAAAAGCTGGGTGGGTAAACTGCTCTGTATTCAAAATGTGGCCTGGCAGCTGAGGAACTCATGAAAAATAAACAAAAAAACAAGCAGGCCAAGCAGAGCAGGGTCCTGCTTCACCTGAAGGAAGCGTCCTGTGTGGAAACCAGTCACACCTTTCACTGATGAAAAATCTTGAGGTTTAACAGCAAGCTCAAAAAAAAGAAGCTAAGTGATGAAGAAACAGAAATAGGACTCAGCTTAAAAGTGTTCAGAAAAGCAAATGGCAGTCGTCTTCTTTCTTTTGATAATGCAAATCTTTTTAAAAACAAAATGAATGAGTGCTTTGACCTCGGCATTTTTAGGCATTTTTTTAAAAATGCCACTTCCTCTATTAGAAAGATACTTTTAAGTTCATTGTGAACATTTAGAGAATTCGGGAAATATTAGAAAGTATCTATTATTCAATACCCCTCTGATTTAAATATCAACTTTACATCTATCCACTATAAATATTTTGTTATTTTCTCTATGTGTGGCATATATGTCTGGGAACTATATTTTTAATAAATTCAAACATTTTGGTAATTTCTAGTCCTGGAATCACCTTCTTACAAAGGGAGTCTGTGAATAGAGGTGGTTTTTGGGTCCCCAAGACTGATCCCTCTCCTGTGACAACACAGAGCAGCCCCTCCCTTATCCCCCCCCCCCATAGTGCCACTTAGTCTACCTGCTGGAGCACAGGTTCAGGAGAGGCTCTGGGTGCAGTTGGCATGTGGGGATCCAGCATAGCACTTTTATGCCCCAACTCCCAAGCATCCCTCTGATCCTTGCCACTGTAGGCAAGAGTGAGGCTTTGAGCACTGAATGAGGACTGTAGCTAATTGCAAGGGATATGATTTTAATATATTGAATAAAAGCCTTAGAGTGTACACAAACACACACCACAATAACAACAGTAACAATGACAACAGCAGCAACACCAACAACTGCAGTAAATAAATGGAGCAAAGCTCTAGGTTACAAAGAAAAACCTTTAAGTATCTCCTCCCTCTTATTTCTTCCCTTCCTTCCTCTCTCTCTGTCTCTGTCTCTTTCATTCTTTCATCTTTCTGCCATTCCTTCTCCTTTTTTTTTGCCATCATATTATGGGGAACTTAGGGTCAGAATCCTATCTGCCACATATGATGGCCCAGGAGGTGCTAGAAGGACAGTAGGTAGCATATGTGACTAAGAGCTCAGAGATGGCTGAATTGGTTAAGCAAATCCTTCCCTTTTCCCTTCCTCAGGTAGCCTAGAAGAGGAACCAGAGCTGTCTGCATCCTGTACAGGCATCTCCTCCTTCCCCCTGGCTAAACCCATCATATGCAGAAGGTGTGCACCAGAGAAACAATGTCTGACCACAGGACCCCATGGCCTGGGAGGTGGTGGTGTGGGTATAAAGCCACTAGGCTTTTTGCTGGTATTGGGCTCCTCACCCACTGCTCCTGGCAGCCATTTTTTTTCTTTTCTCCCCCTTACACTTGTTGTCACAAAGATAAATTTAGGAGAGAGGGGGACGCAGAGAGGAAGAGAGAAAGAAATAACTACAGCTCTGCTTCACAGGTCCTGAAGCTTCCCCCTGCAGGTGGTTAATGGACTTTACCCCAGGTACTTGTACATGTGTGGTCTACCTGCAGGGCCTCTGCCTGGCCCTGTGATTTCTGGCTGTTATCTTGAAACAGGCCTATTTGCAAGACTTCACAAGAGAGAGCTAGCATTTAGGACTCAAGACATCTGGAACCACTTCCTTGTAGGTGAAAGAAAGACAAAGAAGAGGGATGGCAATTTCTTGGGCAAGGTGTTTGAGTGGGGGACAGAGGGGAGGAAAGTGCTTTCCTTTACTGCCTGAACTCCTGACTTCTAGTTAAAATAATGAACATACCAAAAGGAAGCATTTACAGAAGCAACTACCACAACACTAGGCTGAAACCCAGGGCTTAAAGCATATGGTCTGTCAACTGAGCTATCTCTGCTCCATAGAGCTTTATTTCACAGCCAGGGGGTGGCTCCCACAGGACAGTGCACACATTGCCATGAGCAAGGACCTGCCTTCAACCCCCAATTCCCACCTGTAAGGGAGAAAACTTCATGACCAGCTGGGCAGTGTTGCTGGTGTCCCTCTCCCCTTTCTCTCACTTATCTCTGTCTCACATGCTATCAAAAGAGCGATGAAGGGAAAAATAATAAGACAGATGATAAAGCTAGAGTCATTGTCTAGGCACCAACCCTGGTGATAGCACTGCAGGGGAAAAAAATCTGATGGTTTTATTTCCTGTGAGTGTGTAAATAGGCACAGTGAATAGACAGACTTATTTTTAAATGATAACAGGCTACACAGTTTTAATATAGAGAACATTTATTAATTCCTTAAGCATGTGAAAATATTCATCTGAGTTGAAAGATGAGGTTTTTGGTTTTTGCCTTCAGGGTTATCGCTTGGGCTTGGTGCCTGCACTACGAATCTACTGCTCCTCTGGCCACTTTTTCTATTTTTTAAAAGTTGGATAAGACAGAGAGAAATTGAGAGGGGAGGGGTAGGCAGAGAGGGATAGACAAAGATAGACACCTACAGACCTGCTTCACTGCTTGTAAAGTGACACCCTGCAGGAGGGGAGCCAGGGGTTTGAACCAGGATCCTTGAGCTTCTTACTATTTGTGCTTAATCCAGTGTGCCACCACCTGGCCCCTGAAAGATGAGTTTTATGAATCTGAAATGGTAAGTAACTTAACCAAATAACACAGCACACATTCAGTGTTCAAAGTTATTTAATAGGCTGGGTGATGGCACAAGCAGTTAAGCGCACTTGTTCCTATGCATAAGTACCCTGGCCAAGCCCAGAGCTGCAGGGGGAGGCTTCACTAGCACCAACACAGAGCAGTGCTGCAGGTTTCCACCACTCTACCATCTTATCCCTTCCCTCTGGATTTTTCTCACTCTACCCAATAAATAAATAAATATACAAATGACTCCTTAAAATATTTTTAATGCTTTAAAATTTATTTCACTGCACCAAGACTAAATAAAAAAATTTAACGTTAATCTATGGGCCTTGATTATGAGTTTGTGAACTCAGAAGCCACTTGAGAAAGGCTGGCAAAGTATGTACTTGGACAGTGAGTGCACTGCTTTCCATGTGAGTGACCCAGCTTTGAGCCTGGCCACCACCATGTTGGCGGAAGCTTCAGTGCGGTGCTCTCTTTCTCTATCTCTGTTTCTACCTCTTTCTCTCTGTCCCTGTCTTTAATTCTGAAATAGTCATGTCAGAATAGTGAAGCCCTAGGGATGGAGAAACAGGGAATCTCTTTAAAAATTGGTGAGACTAAATAGTTGTACAGGCCTGACAAAGAAGATGCAGAGAAGCATATTCAACATGAGAAGTTGCTTTATTGAGAAACAGAAGCAAACATGATGGAAGCAAGAGTCCAGGCAAGGACAGACAAACACACAGAAAGAAGATGCCTGGAGTCCTGTTGTACTTGCTGAACTAGGTCCTGTCTCTGTCTCTTCTGAGTCTAGTAAGGCAGCGGACTAAGGATACTAAGGGCACCACATGCTCCCTGTCCCCAGGAAAGAGAAAGTGACTTCATAAAGCCCTCAATGGCTTCAGCAGCATCCTGTGTTGTCCCCAGGCAGAGCAAGAGTGGAACTGATGGGCAAGTTAGTCCCTCTCTCAGCACTGCCTGGAGACAAGATAAAGGAGCTGGGACTGTGCTCTCAGGTGGTCACTCTGCAGGCAGGGCTGTGGGGGCTTCTTAGGAGGACATCTATGCTGGCCTGGAGGATGTGGGCACATGGCAGTGGGCACACAGGAGGTGGTGGCAGGGCTGCTTGTAGTGCCTCCTTCAAAGATAAAAGGATAACTGCCCTGCAGCATTAAAAATAATAAGCAAATAAACAAAGAAACAAAGAAATAAATGTTGGGTCAGATAAATAGCAAAGTAAACCTGCTTTGTTATGTGTGTGACAAAGGTTTGAGTCTTACTCTCATTGCATTGGAGGAAGTTACTATCTATCTGTCATCTATCTATCAGTCTATCTACCTATCTATCTACCATCTATCTATGCAAAAAGTCTGGCATCTGAAGTTATGGATCAAGCTTCCAACATCTGTGTCTGGAGGAGAGGCAATTACAGAAGTTAGACCTCCCACATCTGCACCTTAGAAAGAATTCTGGTTCATGCTTTCAGAGGGAAACCTCTAATAGAAGGGATGGGAGATGGAGCTTTGGTGTAGGAACTGTATGAAATTATTCCCCTGTTATTTTACAGTCTTCTTAATCATTATTATGTCACTAATAAAAAATTAAAATAAATAACAATAAATAAGTCCTTACCTCAAACAACAGCATAGAAAAATGCACATAATATATTGAAATGGAGAGAGGACTTTTTACAAAATGCAATTCTAAATAATATTATCAGAGCCAAGACTCAACACTATAGAAGCCTCTGGAACTCAGGGCTATTTCCTAGGCTCAGATCCTTTCTTTGTAAGCCTTATATATCAACATGACCATTGGTGTTGCAATGGAAGCTCACAAAATGTCATGCCCGGGGAGTTGGGTTCAATCCTTCAACCCCACCATTAGAGGGGGAGGTCAGGAGCAGAGAGCAGGGGCAGCTGTTCTGGCTTGGAAAAGCTCAGAGTATAGCTGGGTCTCCTAATTGTTCTCACTGGATTCACTCTAGGTCCAGGGCTGGGTGTGAGGACATCACAGCAGATGATTTTCACAGACTGTGTTTCTTCTAGCAGTTTCTTACTAATAGCCTTGGGCTACAGCACATGATTCTACAGAGCAACCAGAGAAAGAGAGGACCAAGAGGGACCCACCTTAGCCAAAGCGGGGGTAACATACTGCAGGTGGGGAGTAGGGGGATGAACCCTGGGGCTTTGCTCGTGGTAACATGTACACTTCACTAGATGTGCCACCATCTGGCCCACCCCCTCTTTCTCTATTTATCTCTGTCTCTACCAAATATAAATGAATAACAATATAGAATAAAGGCAAACCAAGGTCAAGAGGAGGTAAGTGGGCCTCACCCAGATGTGAAATTTAAGAAACAAAAAGAGTGGCAGCTACTGTGTTACTCTCCTCTCTTTTCCTGGGTCAACAGAGAAACCTTCTAAATACTTCAAACACCTACTGAAAGAGCTACTGCAATATAATAGCAGCAACACAGTCATAGTAGGGGACTTCAATAGCCCACTTTCTCAACTTGACAGGTCATCCAGGCAGAAAATCCATAATAACAAATCAGGAATACCAAAGGAGACCACCTGGGACTACAAAAAGACAGGACTAGAATGACATCAGGAACCCACCAAATCACTAGGAGTGCAAACAGGTGTGGCTCATGAACAGAGAGGAGCCTAGGGAGAGTTTAAATGGTGGGTAACAGTCCAACAGTTTACCTGTTGAGACACCACCTCCAGTCTGTTTCACCAATGAAAAGACAGCTGAAGGGAGGAAAGGACTCCCCTAAGACTCAACAAATGCAACTGTGAGTCTGCATTGCTACTGCCCTCAGAATCTGGAGCAGCAGGTTGGGGAGGCCCTGTACTGATATCAGGGGACAGAAAACAAAGGTGGAAACACAGGATAAGATCTATATTTCCATAGCCTAGCTCTGGGGCTGTAAGAGTCCCTTTGCATAACCACTGGATTATCTCTGCCTCATTCTGCTCTATCTCTTGGTCAGGAGTCAGTGATTAAGTTAAGAGGCCTACTTATGGTTTAAAAACCCTCAGGCTTCTATAGCCTACAGGGAAGACAAAGTACAAAAGAGGCTTTTAAGCCACTGTGCTTCAACTCAGGGATTAAAATAATATTGAAACAACTTTCAATTTCCACAACTGTGAACCCTTTAATTACCTTACTTAGACACAAGTTAATCCAGGCAAGAGTGATCAGTAATTTGAAAAGTACTGAGAGAGGGACCTCATAACATACTATATAAAATGGTTAAACCAACAAGAAGAAATAACGGAGCAATGAACCAGGACAAGGGTCCAGTTAAAAGCCCCCACAAAGGTTGAAGCACAAAATAATGAGGACAACATTCAAACACTAGTTAAGGAAATAATCACAGGAGTGCATCAAGAGTTTGAAAAAATTGTCATCAGAAATGCGGAAACAACAAATGAGTCTCTGGAAGAAGACACCAATTATCTCAAGCTTATAAGAGAGCTGAAATAGCTAAACTAAAAACATAACTATCTGAACAAGCCTAAACAGTATCAGAACAGAGTAACAAAACAGATGAACTACAGAAAACAGTACAGGGGAGACAGAATAGAATAAATGAGGGTGAAGACAGAGTTAGCATGATCAAGGAAGAATTAGAGACAACTATAAAAGAAGTAAAAGATCTCAAAAAGAGATTAAGAGATACATAAAACAACAACGGAAACCTATGGGATGACATCCAAAGAAATACTGTACACATTATTGGCTTACCAGAAGAAGAAAGAGAGGGAGGGGGAAAAAAGCATTCTTCAGGACATAATAGCTGAGAACTTCTCTAGACTAGACAACATCAAAGACATAAAGGTTCAAGAAGCCCAGAAGATCCCAAACAGAATTAATCCAGACTTAAAGACATCAAGATACATTTTATCTAGTATGGGAACGAATAAGGATAAAGAAAGGATCCTGAAGGCTGCAAAAGAATAACAAAGAGAGTCATCTACAGAAGAAAACCCATAAAATTAGCAGACACAAACACTACAGGCCAGATGAGAATGGTGAGATTTCTATCTAGTGTTCAATGTAAAAGGTTTTGAACCAAGAATACTGTATTTGTTAGATTGTCACACAGACTATTTGGAGGCATAAAAACCTTCTCAGACAAGCAAGAGTTGAAAGAATCAACTATCACCAAGCCTGCCCTGAAAGAAGTTCTGAAAGGTCTCCTATAAACAGTCAGATCACCATTAATAGCCCATATATCAGAATACTCTAAATCTCTACAAGAATGGCATTAAAATATCTTCAATCTTTCATATCAATAAATGTCACAGTGTGAATTCACCTATTAAAAGGCACAGAGTAGGAAGATGAATCAGAAAACACAACCCAACAATATGCTGTCTACAGGAAACCCACCTAACTCAACAAGACAAACACAGACTCAGAGTGAAAAGATGGAAAACTATCATAGGAGCAATGTCCCAAAAAAAAGGGCAGGAACAGCTATTCACATATCTAACACAATAGACTTAAATTTAAATAAAATTAAAAGATAAAAAATAAATAAAAATAAAATATAAGAATGGACACTACTTAATACTCAGAAGATCAGTCAATCAATAGGGCTTAACAATTATTAACATCTATGCACCCAAAAAGCAGCCACCTAAATACTTCAAACATCTACTGAAAGACCTACAGCAATATATTAACAGCAGCAGAGTCATAGTAGGGGAATTCAGTATCCTACTCTCTCAACTCGACAGATCATCCAGGTATAAAATCAATAAAGACATGAAGGAGCTAAATGAGGAGATAGATAAACTAGAACTATTGGATATTTTCAGTCATTCATCCCCAAAGACTGGAATACATATTCTCCTCAAGTCCAGATAGGTCATTCTCAGGGATCGACCATATGTTAGGCCACAAAGAGCGCCAGCAAATTCAAGAGCATTGCAATCATCCCAAGAATTTTCTCAGACCACAGTGGAATTAAATTAACACTTAACAGTCAACAAAAGTTTAGTAATAGTCCCCAAATATGGAAGCTCAACGGTACACTACTTAACAAATACTGGGTCAAAGAGGAATTAAAGAGAAAAAATCAAAATGTTTCGAGTGTTCAATGAAAATGAAACACAAGCTATCAAAATATTTGGGAAACAGCTAAGGCAGTACTGAGAGGGAAGTTCATAGTCATACAAGCACATATTAGGAAACAAGAAAAAGCATAAACAGTCTGATTGCACATCATAAAGATGTAGAAGACGTAGAACAAAGGAACCCTAAATCAACCTGAAGGACAGAAATAACTAAAGTTAGGGCATAAATAAATAACATTGAAAATAATAAAACCACACAAAAGATCAACAAAAGTAACCATTGGTTCTTCAAAAGAATGAACAAAATGGACAAACACCTTTAGCCATACTCACAAAACCAAAAAGGGAGAAGACCCAAATAAATCGGATCATAAATGAAAAAGGAGATATCACAACAGACACCGCAGATATTCAATATATCATATGAGGCTTCTATGAACAACTCTATGCCACCGAGCAACAGAACCTGAAAGAAATGCATGATTTCCTATATAGCTATGAACTTCCAAAATTAAGTAAAGAGGAACTAGATAACATGAAAAGGCCCATCACAGCTATGAAATTGAAACAGTTATCAAAAACCATCCCAAGAATTAAAGTCCTGGACCAGATGGTTTTACAGATAAATTTTACAAAACCTTCAAAGAAGAATTCTGCTCTTTTCAGCCACCAGGTTCCAGATCCCAGCATGATGCTGACCAGAATTCCCTGGACTGAGGACCCCACCAATGTGTCCTGGAGCCCAGCTTCCCCAGAGACCCATCCTACTAGGGAAAGAGAGAGGCAGACTGGGAGTATGGATTGACCAGTGAACACCCATGTTCAGAGGGGAAGCCATTACAGAAGCCAAACCTTCCAACTTCTGCAACCCACAAAAACCCTGGGTCCATAGTCCCAGAAGGTTTGAGAATGGGAAAGCTATCAGGGGAGGGGCCTGGATGTGGATATTGGGTGGTGGGAACTGTGTGGAGTTGTACCCCTCCTATCCTATGGTTTTGTTAATGTCTTCTTTCTTAAATAAAAAAAATAATAAAAAAAGAACTAATTCCTCTACTTTTCAAAGTCTTCCAGAAGACTGAAGACACTGGAATAGTCCCTTCCAGATTCTATGAAGCCAACATAACTTTGATAACAAAAGCAGACAGGGACACAACCAAAAAAGAAAACTGTAGACCAATATCTCTGATGAACATAGATGCTAAAATATTGAATAAAATTCTAGCCAACTGGATACAGCAGTATATTAAAAAGATTCTTCAACATGATGCAGCGGGTTTTATCCCAGTGATGCATGTTTGGTTTAATATATGTAAATCAATCAAAGTGATTCACCACATCAATAAAAGCAAGACCTAAAACTACATGGTCATATCAATAGATTCAGAGAAAGCTTTTGTCAAAATACATCCTCTCTTTATGATCAAAACACTGCAAAAATGGGAATAGATGGAAAATTTTTGAAGATAGTGGAGTCTATATATAGCAAAACTACAGCCAACATCATACTCAATGGTGAAAGACTGGAAGCATTTCCCCTTAGATCATGTACTAGACTGAGCTGCCAACTATCACCATTAATATTCAATATAGTGTTGGATGTTGTTGCCATAGTAATCAGGCAGAAGCAGGGAATTCATGGATACAGATTGGAAGAGAAGAAATCAAACTCTCCCTATTAGCATATGACATGATAGTAAACATAGAAAAACCTAAGGAATCCAGCAAGAAGCCTTTGGAAATCATCAGGCAATACAGTAATAAGGTGTCAGGCTACAAATGTAACATTCAAAAGTCAGTGGCATTCCTCTATGCAAACACTACATTAGAAGAAGTTGAAATCCAGAAATCTATTCCTTTTACTATAGCAACAAAACAATAAAATATCTAGGAGTAACCCTAACCAAAGAAGTGAAAGAGTTATATACAGATAATTATGAGTCAATACTCAAGGAAATTGAAAAAGACACAAAGAAGTGGAAAGATATTCTATGTTCATGGGTTGGAAGAATTAACATCATCAAAATGAATATACTATCCAGAGCCATCTACAAATTTAATGCTATTCTCATCAAGATCCCAACTACATTTTTTAGGAGAATAGAACAAATGCTACAAGTGTTTATCAGGAATCAGAAAAGACCTAGAATTTCCCAAACAATATCCCAGATCTCAAATTGTATTATAGGGCCATTGACATCAAAACTGCTTGGTACTGGAACATGAATAGACCAACTGGACAGTGGAATAGAATTGAGAGCCCACAAGTAGGCCCCCACTTTTATGGGCATCTAATCTTTGACAAATGTGCCCACACTATTAAATGTGGAAAGCAGAGTTTCTTCAACAAATGTTGTTGGGAAAAATGGGTTGAAACATGCAGATGAATGAAACTGAACCAGTATATTTCACCAAACACAAAGGTACATACAATGGTACATTCCAAGTGAATCAAGGACTTGTATGTTAGACCATAAACTTAGAAGACCAGATACTTAGAAGAAAATAATAGCAGAACTCTTTTCCACATAAATTTTGAAGATATCTTCAATGAAACAAATCGAATTACAAAGAAGACCAAGGCAAGCATAAACCTATGGGACTCCATCAAATTAGCAAGCTTCTGCACAGCAAAAGAAACCACTACCCAAGCCAAGAGACCCCTCACAGAATGGGAGAAGACCTTATTATGCCATACATCAGACAAGAGGCTAATAACCAAAATATAAAAAGAGCTTGCAGAACTCAACAACAAGAAAAGAAATAACCCCATCCAAAAATGGGGAGAGGACATGGACAGAATATCATAAGAGATCCAAAGGCTGAGAAACACATAAAAAAAAAATGCTCCAAGTGTTTGATTGTCAGAGAAATACAAATAAAGACAAAAATGAGATACCATGTCACTCCTGTGAGAATGTCATACATCAGAAAAGGTAACAGCAACAAATGCTGGAGAGGTTGTGAGGTCAAAGGAACTCTCCTTCACTGCTGGTGGGAATGTCAGTTTGGTCCAACCTTTGTGGATAACAGTCTGGAGAACTCTCAGAAGACTTGAAGAAATCACGTTAAGTGAAATAAGTCAGAAACAGAAAGATGAATATGGGATGATTTTACTCTCAGGCAGAAGTTGAAAAAAAAGATCAGAAGAGAAAACAGAAGTAGAACCTGACCTGGAATTTGCTATTGCACCAAAGTAAAAGACTCTGGGATGAGTGGGGGTGGGAGAGAATACAGGTCCAAAAAGAATAACAGAGGACCTAGTGCGGGTTGTACTGTCATATGGAAAAGTGGGAAATGTTATGCATGTATAAACTATTGTATTTACTGTTGAATGTAGAACATTAGTTCCCCAATAAAGAAATTAAAAAAATAAACAAGAAGAGCAAGTCAGGGTGAGTGTCAGATTAGCTGTGGTCTATTGCAGCATTGCCCGGAACTAGGGGTGGGGTCGTGAGAGGGCACTGGGGACACAGAGCAAGCTATGGGGTGAGACTGGAGCTGGCGTTGGGAGAGATGTGCACACACCTTTTACAGGGAGCTAAGAAATTGCTCTCGTGTAACAATTGCTGAATGAATCATTAACCCCCCAAAAAGTGATTTATAAGAGTTCAGAGAGCTGCCTGGAGTTGCATCCCCCCCCCCAACTTTCTCTTCTGGTTGCTGCCATCTGTCTGTCCCCGTTTGGGGTAATGCAATTCCCACTGAAGGCCCCTACAAAGCACCATGATGTCTCCACTATAATGTTTATACCACTGGGTGGACAAGAGACCTATACTAGGGTTAGGTGGCTGGGGGTCCCCAGCGAGGTAGGCAGAAATAGCTGTCTCCTCACCCTATAAGCATGCCATGCATGGAGCTCTGTTCCTCACCTAAGTCTTCACGGTTGCTCTCTGGAGGAGCAGGTAGACAGGGCCTGAGGAGGAGCACTGGAGAGCCCTGAACTCTAGTGGAAAGAGCACCACCTCCTCAGGATGTCATGTGTCACCTCCAGAGTAGAGCCATGTGAGCATATGGCCTGGTGACAGGAGGTGAAATGCTCTGAGTTGGCCTGCCTGAGGGACTAGGGGGAGACTCCTCAGGACAGAAGGAGGGAAATAGAGGAGGGGAGGGATAAGGTGTCAGGAAACTGTGAGGATATGGTTGAGCTTGGCAGGGTTTGACCTGAGGAGTGAGTCTATCCTGTTAGTCTTTCTCTACCTAGATGTTAAGCAAGGAGGGACAGAAGTAACCCCAAAGGTTTGCCCCATCTATTAGACTCCCTGCCTCACAAAGCACCCTACATTCCTGATATTATGGCTATTATATAGAAAGAAAGGGGAAGATGTGGGGAAATTGTGAGGAGCCTCACAAAGCATTAAGCCAGCTCCCCCTGCTCCACCCTGCATTCCTGATGCTATGGCCTATCTGCATAATCATTGTTTTGCCTGGGAGATCCCCAACCATTCCATTCCTTTGATCTGTCTTCTTTCTGCCCTCTGGACCCTAGCAACAGTTGCTGGAGGGGGTCCCTACCATTTCCAGACCCTCCCACCTTTCTCCACCCCTCTCCTAGCCATGTATGGTATTGTCAAGCCACTTCTGTTTCTGTTCTGACCTGGAGGAGGGCTGGAGTACAGACAGAGAGGCTGATGCCTGCCATTGCGGTTGGCACCACGTAGCTTAACCAGATGTGCTGCCACCCGACCAGGGAAGCTTGGATGAATAAAGATTTGTATTGCTTTGCTGCCATGAGCTTAGTCCCTGGGTCATCTCTCTCTCTCACTCATAATGCGAGCCTTCTAGGTAGAGAGAGACTAACAGGATGAAATGAGGGGAAATGAAAGTTGGAGCTTGACGCAGAGCAGGCGTCTCCAGAGGCCGAGAGAGCAGGAGCTGCACAGGTGAACCCATAACAGCTGGAGAGACATGTGAGGGAGGCCACCCAAGGGTACAGCTCCCCTGTGAAGGGAAAAAAGAAGGGCAGGAGGATCCAGGTGTGGGTTGTGAGGAGCTAGGAGCTCCTTCAGGAGGGTCTGGTGTCCTCCTTAGTGTGGGCTGTGTCTATAACAATGGAGATAGAATAGAAATAAAGATAGACTGATGAATAAAGGAAGAGGTAAAGACACCAGAACACTTAAACTTCCCCCAGTGTGGTGGGGGCAAACTCAAACCTGGGTTAAGGAAGACAGAACAGGTGGCTGACAGACAGCTCTGTGTGCCATACTGTGTAGAGTGTGGATGCTAAACATGATGCCACTGCCACAGTGGTTGACCTGGAATAAGGATCACAGTGCTCATCCTTTGCAGATCATACGGAGTTCTGGGATGGACAGCATGATTTCTCTCTGTCTTAGTCCCACCAAGAATCTCTAACCACTTCAGGAAGCTTGGACACAAAGGGGAAGGAATCCTGATCTCTGCCCTCCCGGGTCTAGCCTTCTTTGTGGGTGGGAGTGTGAGAGGCCCTGATGTCCTCACACATGTGATGTGCTCTAGAGATAGCACCTGAGGCCTGCAGTCAGGGCAGGCCTGTCAGCAACATAGTGAAGGAGTGAATTTAGCTTAGAATTTAAGATGTTCATGAGTCGCAATGAAACACACAAAACCTTTATTGATAGGGAAGGAGGAAGGAGTATTTTTTTCCATAGCTTATTCCAGTAAGTGCAATCATAACGATTTGAGTTCAGAAATTGTAAAGGTACATCTTGAAAAATAATAACAATAGCATTAATGAGGAAAAATTATGTTAATTTCTTTCTTGCAAAAGGTTCATTGCTTACAATATGAATGTGCCATGTAGAAATGGCTGATTAGTTGTAGAAATAAAACTCAGGATCTTTATAATGGACAATAGATTCCTCAAGACTATCATAGGCTTAAAGCTTACCAGGAATAAAGTTCCTTGACGCTGATGGACACAGTGTCCATTTCTTGTCTCCACATGCATCACAGTGAGGACAGATATTAATTAACTTAGGCATGAAGTTACCAAACACATGACAAACTGGATTTATTTCTGAGGAAATCCTGAGGTTTGGCTGTTGACTGTGTGTTCTGTTTGAAATCAAGGCCTGGAAACCATGCAGTTTACAGAGTGTCAGCCAGACACTAGCTCCTGAGGGCTGTGATGAGTCATGTGTGTGTCTCCCACAGGGAGCTTCCCAGTGAGCTCAGGGTTGAAGGCCTGAGGTGAGACAGCTGTGTGTGCTCCAGTGTGTGGGGTGTGGATGCTGGGAGCTTAGGATCCAAAGAGCAATAGTGGGTGATCTGCAGTCAGGTTCACTGTGCTCAACATTTGCAGATAGTCTACACAGACTTATGGACTGAAGTCATACCTTCCTCCCCACTATAAGAGCCCCGACTTTCTGCGGAAATATGGAGACGGGGGTTGGGAGGGTGATGGGGCTCAGGAGGATACCTCCTGGGTGCAGACTGTCTTGAATGAGAGCATGACAGGCCAGGTGCTCCTTGCACACAAGCTACAGAGATGGCACCTCATGTTGTAGTCAGGAGACCTAATGGTGCTATTAAAAGACAGGGTTGGGTTCTAAATATGGGTTTATATTAGTAGAAGACATGTTAAAATAAAAATTATTCTATGGAGGGATGCGGTATTCATCTTTTCCATAACACAGTACCAGCGAAGGAAATCAAGAACAGAATTATACAATTATCAATGTACGAAAGATTGAATCATTAATGTCTCAGGGATCACAAAGGGTGATAACGTTTTTTTCAGTGATTAACAGAAGAAGTTCTTAAATATAACAGTAACACTAAAGGAAAGAGTTAGCAGTTATAGAAATTACATTCTGGGAAATTTCAATGAACAGGTCTTCAGTGCCCTCAGCCAATATCCCATCAGGATTAATTCATAACAACAGTGATAGAGAGACTGAACATTCTTGTCCTCCATGTAAGGTGTGAAATTCTCAAATTACCAAATTATCAAGTTGATAATAAGCAAATTATATAATATACTAGGTATATAGTAAATATACATATCAGGGACTCAAATGTATGGTAAATATCTTTGATACAGATCATTAGAAAATATATTAAACTACCCTTCAGAAATTAATAATACACTATTGCAACAGAAATATTACAGTGTGGTTTGATAATGAGCATCTTTGTCCTCTCAAGAGGACTGAGATTATCATAAGAAAAAGTCACAATCACAGTCACTAGCTGCACACTTGGTTCTCAGAGTGAGCTGTGGCAGGAAGTGTCCATACAGCGTTAGCTGTGCTCTTGCTGAAGGGGCAGCCCGAGTTTAGTCTTGAAAACATCACAACATAGTATCAGAAGTGACCACTAAGCGAGACACTGACCAGCTATCCTCAGAGAACCCACATCATCACCAGAAAGTTGGAGCAAAAATGGGAAGGACATATTTGGGCTTCAAAAGGGCAAAAGGAGGTAACACAATTCTTCTGTGCACTTGATGTCCAAATAGCTCCTTTCCTCTTTGTCATCTTATTGGTGGTGACATGAAAACTTTGCAGACAGACAGGTCAGGTGTCTCACTATGAGGTCTAAATTCTATGGTTGTCTGAGAATTCCCTCCTGACTGAGCTCAGGTTAAACACTCCAGCAAGAGCACTGCCCAGACCCTGATGTCTGCTTCCAGCACAGCTTGTGTGATGGCAAAGAATGTGCAATGTGAGCTCAGCTCCTCCAGGTGTTCCTGGCTGGCCGTGTGCTTGGTGGATCTAGAGGTCAAGGCTAAGTCTCTAGCCCAGTGTATGTATCTGGCATTGGTCTTCTTAGTGATGGTTCACAGTGGAGGTTGAGTGCTGGGTTTGTCCAATCCGTGCAGATGTTAGTAAAGTGAAGGTGGCAGACTGTGCTTTGTGGTTCTGATGTCAATTCTCAAACAGATCCCTCCAGAAATCTCTTTGGTTTTAACTTGATTTGCTCTGTTTTCTTCATTAATGGAAAACAGGTTTGTTTTTGTGTGTGTGTGTGTGTGTGTGTGGGAGACAGTTTCAAAATCAGCATTATCTTGCTAGAAGTGCATAAATAAATGTGAATTCTGAAAGAGAAAGAGAACAGGATTCAGAACACGTCTGGTTGGGGTCTCACTAAGGCTGACCTCAGGGCAGGGTGAGGAGGGACAGAGCCTGGAGCAAGCTGAGCTTCTGTGCAGGAAAGCAGAGCAAGAGCCTCAGGCTTCCTGAGGGGAGTGGGCTCTTCCTGGCAGGAAATATCTCCTCAACTTACACCCAGCCTGGGGCCAGAATCTATCTTCCTCCACTATTCCATAATCTTGGCCAGACTCCTAACCCTCCTCCCTCAAAGACCTCTTCACTTTGACTCTTGTTTGAAACCAGTGTTTCCACACATCCCTGTGAAGAGTGTGCTCGGTGTCCACAGAGCATATGACAGAGGTTGCTGTTGAGAGTGGACATCCTTGCCCAGCAGTAGTTCTTTCTCTCACCTTTATGTCTGCATATAGGTGTTGGCTTTGCCCATGGCTCCATGGAAGGGAGACAGAGGAACAAGAAAGCACTAGCAGGAGCACAGCAGAGCTCAGGTGCAAGCAGGGACATGGATATAAAGGGCAAGTGAGTAGGAAGCCCCCATTGAGAAAAACAGGTGCACAGAAAACATTTGGAGACACGAGAGATCAAGCAGTATGAGTCTGAGTTGGAGGAAGTACATCCCAAAGCCACCAAGGATTACCTCTGTGTCCTACTTCTGCAGGCCAGGGAAGCGACATGCAATTTTGCGTTTGCCAAACAGATGACTTCTTGTGGTATTGTTCTGTCTCTGGATACCTGAGGCCAGAGGTAGATGACTGACTAGACCCTCTGCCTTGCTGCTTTCCAGGTTCTCAAAAGCATCACCCTCTGGCTTGGAAGGGTTCTTCCATCCAATGAAAGGCTCAGAGTCCAGTTCTGAAAGCAAAACCACAGTCAACAGGATCCTGGTTTATCTTGGTCTTACTGTGCTTGCTCCTCCATCCAAGGGGACACTGAGTGATAAATAAGTCAATGTGTCTGGCAGCCCATGTGTGCAAGGCCATGGAGACACAGGGCTAGATCTTTTCTGTTTTGCGACCACTTTTACAATGCCCAGTCAGATTTACATGTCCAAAACAACATGCAGTTGGTGAAGTTACTGAGTGTTTTTAGCTCCTGCTCAGAGGAGCCTGGTAGGGAACAGGAGAGAGCTCTCTCCAGGCCTGTACTCACCTGCTCCATCCTGAGTAGAGCCCTCCTGCTCATCATGGCTGCAAGGTCTGCAGCACTCTGACACATCATAGTCAAAGGAAGGAGTCAGGTAGCGTTCATCCAGGGAGTACTCATCCTCTTCTCCCTCAAGTGACTCCCTGCTGATGTTGCTGGGGTGGGCAGGGCTGGGATTAGACTGGGGATTACTCACCAGATCCCAGCTGTTCTGACCAGAGTCACTAATAACCGGGCATGAAAGTATGTGGATCTCATCCCCATAAAGAGAGACTTAGATACCCCTCTCTGCTGCTGCCAGCATAGAGATAAGAAAATGTGCAAGAGAAGGAAAGAAGTGCCATGATGAGAGAGAGTGGGTTTTGAGAAAGAAGGCTGATAATCTCTGCTCCAGCATGGCACAGATCAACTTCACATGAATAGGCTGAAGACCTGAGGCTGAGAGACCTTGTGGGCGTTCACAGTTGTATTTCTCTCAATACAGAAAAAATTGAAAGAGTTTCTGTAGATTATCTTTGCCAGAAAATCCCGGTCCATAACCAGGAGGCAGAAGCAGTGCTTGGTGCTTTGCTTTCGCAAACAGGAGTGAGGAGGAGAGGGCAAGAAACCCCTGCACCAGCTGACTGATGGACTGCATGAGGGAGAGTAAGGAAAGGAGTAAACTCAACTAACACAGTGAAAATAAAAGAGATTCCTGGAGGGAGGAATGTTGCTGGTTGAGGGGAATACTCAGAGCTTTTTGCTTATAATGTGCCTGAGATGACCATTGTCACACAAGTGTAGGGCCCATGACTGTGCTGAGTTACCTGAGAGACAGATGGCTCGAGTTTTTGTGCTCCTCTGAATCAGGATGGTTTTCTGAAACAATACAGACACCAGAAATAGTCAGATCACCTCTTCCCTGTCTCAGTTGTGGTGAGGAGAAACATATCATATGAACCAGGGACAAGGACAGCAGAGCTGAGCTGAGTTCTGTCACCTGCCTGGAGTCCAGTGACTAGACAGAGGGCCAAGGTGCAACACACCCAGAGTGAGGAAGACATGACACTATCCGCATCTCATGTCTTCACTTCACTCTCTGCTAGAGACTGAGGCAGATCAGTGTGCCTCCCCAGGGTTTGTCTGGGGACCACAACTCTTAGCCCACCGAGAAAGGTGGGGGCATGTGGTCTGCTTGGTGTCCAGGGAGCTTCTGCACACTGACTCTGGGGCACTCACCAGCTCCAGGCTGAGCAGGAGAGATTCCCTCTTCCTCCCAGGCCTGGAAGGCAGAGCTCCTGTGGGGCCAGTAGTTGTCAGACACATCAGGCAAGGAGGCAAAAGTCAAGCAGCGTCCATTTGGCAAAAGCCAGGGGGCATGAGGATCTGCCAGTTCTGGGAGTAGGAGGACGAGCCTGGGGAAGGGACAACAGAGTCAGAGGAGGGAGGTGAAGAACATGGCTGGTTCATGGAGACATGACTGCATTCTCTGCGGAAGACATGACCCCTAGGAGAGGAAAACCTGCCCAATTTCTAGGGAGGAGTGTGTGGGCCTGGAGAGCAGAGTAAGACATTGAGAAGGCTTGAGAATGAACCAGACAACTGAGTGCTGTGGCCATGAACTAGCTTCTGAACAAGGATCAGGAGCTCTTGTGGAGCAGAGGCTGGGACTCAGACATTGGGGGACCTTGCAAATGACACCAGTGATTTAGCAGCACTTGGAGGACACTGCTCTGTACTCAGTGCTAAGGGTCACCGGCTCTCGTGGCAGTGCTCTCCACAAGAGGTCAAATCTCTTGCTGGTGACTCCTTTGGATTGTCCCATGGTATAAACTGGTTTTAAAAAATATTTATTTATTCCTTTTTTGCCATTGTTTTATTGTTGTAGTTATTATTGATGTTATTGTTGTTGGATAGGACAGAGAGAAATGGACAGAGGCGGGGAAGACAGGGGGAGAGAAAGATAAACACCTGTAGACCTGCTTCACCACTTGTGAAATGACTCCCCTGCATGTGGTGAGCTGGGGGTTGGGGGGCCTTGAACCAGGATCCTTAAGCCGATCCTTGCTTTGAAGAACCTGTGCTTAACCCACTGGGCTACCTCCGGGCTCACGGTATAAAGTGCTCTGTGAGAAACCAGAGGTGGCTGTATTGCTGAGTACATACTCAAGTGCCTGTGCCTGGATTTAGCAGAAGGAGGGGGGTGGTGGGTCTCTCTGATGGCCTCATTCTCCTCTTTCAGCACCTGCAGGCCACCGGCTCAGAGGGGCATAAACAGGAGCTTACTCTGCACTACACTGAATACACCCAACACTACTAAAATATGGGTTTTTAAAAAAATATTTATTTTCCCTTTTGTTGCTGTTGTTGTATTGTTGTAGTTATTATTGATGTTGTTTATGTCATCATTGTTGCACTGATAGGGAGAAATGGAGAGAGGAGAGAAAGACAGAGAGTGGGAGAGCAAGATAGACACCTGCTGACCTGCTTCACTGCTGTGAAATGACTACCCTGCAGGTGGGGATCCAGGAGCTCGAACCCAGTATCCTTATGCCAGTCCTTACACTTTGTGCCATGTGTGCTTAACCTGCTGTGCTACTGCCTGACTCCCCAAATTTGTTCTTGATAACAGAGAATGAATGGAATGGCTGTAATAGATGTCTTTGTGATTTTCGAGAATCTGGACGTGAAGTGTTCAGGGTGATAGCACTGGATAATCAGACATGGTCTTGAGTTACCTTGTAGTTATCATCTCAAGTTCTTTGTCCTCCTGGTCAGTGATTTCTTTAGCTGTGATGAATTCAGACAGAAGAAGTCAACACAAACAAATGGACACCTAGTAAATTACTCTCCAATATCCAGAACTGGGACAGAGACAGAAATACCCTCACTGTGACACTGGATCCTTACACTGATACAGAGGGGCTTCTGGGTATGTCTTGTGACACCTGCTTCTGTATGCCAGTCCTTTTGCTTTGCACCATATGCACTTTACCCACTGTGCTATACCGCCCAGCCCCTGACACTTCCTAAATCACTGGTGTCTCTTGATCAGCTGGGTCTCTCACAATGTGTTCTGCCTAGTCTCTGGGAACAGCGACCATCCTACCCCTACACTGAAGGTTACCAAGGTGGGGGGACCAAGGAAAGGACACATCCACCTCTGAGCAGGACACACACACACACACAAACATCCTTTCCCACAGGCGACAGTCACCTCCTCCACAAGACTTATACACGGGCATGATTCTATCACACCTGATGTGAGGGACAAAGATTTGGTTCTGCCTGGGAGACTAGATGGGGCCTAAACCCCTGGCCTGAGGGCCGCTTACCTGACAAGTCTGGAATGAAAGATATTATGGTTTCCTTGCAGATGATTATCTGCACCCTGGAAAAGCAGGAGGAGTGGGAAGTTAGAAAAAGGAAGAGGAAGAGGTACAGAATCCACACAGCTGTTCCCCACTGAGACCCAGCAGAGGTGTCTGTCTGCACCGGGGAAGCTCCCTCAGAGCTAGGGCACCTGGAGGATGCTCAGCCCAAGAAGTATCAATTTCTCCCCTTAAGTGGTTCTGGTGGGAGGTCTGACACACAGAGAAGGGAAGGAAAGGGGCTGGTCCATGTGAGGCAAACTCCTCCTAACAGAGGACAGTGAGTCTGTCCCAGGTGAAGAATAGAGAGAGCAGGGCTGATTGCTCTGGGCAGAGGAGGAGGAGGAGGAAGAGACTGGAGGGTCTCTGCTCCCACTGTCAGCACTCCCAGCAGCAGGGTCCCTTAAGGTGCTGTGTGCTCTCAGGTTAGCTGCACTGAGTCTTACATACTGTGGCCAGCTTCTCATGCCTGGGTGAGTTGACAGTGGCTCTTAAGACAACGAGATAAGGAAGACTAGTGCAAGTCCAGAAGTGGGGAAAAAAAAAAAAAGGAAATCTATGCAGTGAGCATCCGTGGTGACTGTGTGGGTTCTGGTGCTCAGTAAGCCCTTTCCTGCCTTTCCCTGGTCTGAGCCCTCAGATTCCCCACTGACAGCACCCACAGCTGCTCAGAATTACCTGGGGGCCACTGGCTCTTGTTCTCTCACTGCTTCCTGGTCATTCTGATGTTCTGTGAATAAACACAGAGGAGGTCAGTTATTTTAGCTGATTTCTCTGTGAATAATTCCCCAAATAGTGTATCCAACCCACAGAATAATATACATTTTTTTGTCTTAATATACTTTAGTGAGAGAATATTTCAGAGGGCTTTTTCTGAAAAATTGTTGGGTTTGTGTTCAATCACAGAGAATTAGTGTCTACGGTAGATTGCTCAGAGATCCAAGGGATCTATATCAAATGGTACGGCATGGTCCTTGCATATAAATTGTTAGACCTTTTTATTTTTTCTTTTGTCTCTAGTGTTATTGCTGGGCCTTGGTGCCTGCACTATGAATCTACTACTTTTGAATGCTATTTTTCCCCTTTTGTAGCCCCTGTTGTTGATTGTGGTTCTTATTGTGGTCACTGTTGGATAGTACAGAGAGAAATTGAGAGAGAAGGGGAAGACAGAGGGAAAGAAGAAAGATAGACTCCTGAAGACCTGCTTCACTGCTTGTGAGGCAACCTCCCTGCAGGCGGGCAGCTGGAAGACTTGAACTGGGATCCTTACGCCGGTCCTTGAACTCTGTGCCATGTGTGCTTAACCAGTTGCACTACTGCCCAGTGTCCAATTGCCAGACTTTTTACAGACATTTAAGAAAAATATACATTTGATAAGACACATAGGGAGCCCAATACACCTCATAAAATGCAAAGAAATTCTTGGAGCCAACAAATGAGGTGATTTTTGTCTCAAGGGAGCCCCAAGCCCCCTTCTTGCTCAGGAGACCCACAGCCTTTTCTCCACCTCTCTCTATGACACCATGGCCCTCTCTGCAGCTTCTGGGTGACTCTAGAGAAACTCCCTGTGTAGACAGTGCTCCAGTTTGATCGTTTCCTCCCCACCAAACAAACCCTGCACTATCAGGAATCTCTCCCCATCCCATAGGCTGAGGATTTGCTTTCTCCTGATCTAATTTATTCAGTGTCGTCTCAGCTACTATAAACTGAGGCTTTGATGCATGTCACAGATGGGGAGACAGGTAGCAGTTAGGCACCAATCTCTCCCCTGCCTGGTGTTAGGGACAGAGCACAGAGGCTGGAGTTGGGGACATCCAGGCTGACTTGAGGGCTGCTTCCACTTCACACCCACCCCTGTCACACCTCCTTGCCTGCTCTCACCTTTTGGACACTGTGACTCCCGTAACCCAGGTCTCATGAAGGCAGATGACGTCCTTCTGCCAGTACCCTCTGCATGCCTTCTTTCTCTCCCCACCGGACAGTCTCCGTCCCCATTGAACTGTGAACACTAACACAGATGGCAGATCTTCCCCAGTGGAGTTATGGACACTGGGTGGAGCTGGGCTTCTCAGTACAGTGGGGATGTGGAGGCTTCACCTGAAGACCACTGGTTTCTCCCAGAGTGAGCTGTCACCACCTCTCCAGAGTCACTCTGACACAGGTCCTCCCTAGTAGCCTGAACTAGTTGGAGACTGGGAGTGCAGGCATTTGGCTTGAACAGACACAGAGTCTGACCCAGACAGAGATGAACCTGGGGGCAGCAGGTGGTTCTGTGCTGTCATGGTTCCAGTTTTCTCTCTAGCCTCCTTCACACACCTCTCTGTAGCCCTGGACCTGTGGCTAAACTGTGCCTCAGTTTCCCTACCCTGCATAAATGAGCATCAACATGTGTTTCTACCTTTCCTAAGATGTGTTCACAATGATTTTTCTAAGTACTCGGATGAACCAATGTTTTCTCTTATTTTAGGGGGAATAAGGGATGATCACCCTCTGGTGGTGGAATCTGAGGACTCACCATAGCTCCACAAGACGTGGTCCAGATAGCCAGCAGTGGCTACAGTCCCCAGGACCCTGTCATTGAGGACCCGGAAGTCCCTCTTGCACAGGGCCATCTGGGTCTGCAGCTCCTGGTCCTCCTCTAGCAGGAACTTGTCCTCCAGAGGCCCGTACAGTGGCAGGAACCACTTTGCCATGGTGACTGCAGAGGATCAGCAGGAATGGAGGAGAAACCTGGGACAGGAGGGTCAGAAACAGGAGACATCAGGGGCCTATGGTGATGTACCAGGTTAAATTAAACACACGTATTACCAAGTGGAGAACAGGGTTAGACGCCTTGCTTCCCACTTGCATGGGGATGCGAGCGGTGAAGGAGGTTTTCAGGTGTCTATCTTGCTCTACCTCTCTTTGTCACCCCTCCTCTTTCAAATTCTCTCTGTCTTGTCTAATAAAAATTAGAAACCAACCCACAAACAAAAGTTACAGGAAATAAAAGACCACCAGAAGTAGTGGAGTCATAGAGCCAAAAGTGAGCCCTGATGGCCAATCTTCTGGTGAAAATAAACAACAAAAATCAAAACAAAAGTAAAACAAAGAAGCAAAGCAACAACACAAGTGATCCCCATAGGTCCCATGGGAACTAAGCAGTGAGGAGACCGGGATCCTGAACTTACAGTTGGTGACAACAGGATGACTCCCCAGAAACTGATATCAGTGTCCTCAATACCAGGGTCAATTTTCTGGTCTCAAGGTCACAGCAGAGCCCGTGTACAGCTAAGGGTCAGCAGGGATGAGGAACAGGGGACCTCGGTCTCTAGACAAGGGCTACAGGGACGAGGGACAGGGGACCTGAGCTCCAGTATGGGTCTGGACCTGAAGTAACTGAATTGGAAGGTGGGACGTGTCATGGAATCTGGGGGACCCCTGTGTTCCAGTTGCCAGGCGTGTGGTAAACAAGGCCGCCTGCCAACTTGGTTACCACAAGGTCACCCCAAATGTGACCCCCCTCAGCTACCCCTTCAGTAGTGTCCACCTGTGTTCAGACCCCAGACAGACCTTTTTCCTCAGAGGGCTGAGCACAGTTCTATTCCATCCTCATGTGTGTAATGATGGAAGCAAAGATGGGGTGGAAGCCCTGGGTTTGGGTCCCCACAGGACACATGGCTGAATGGTGCTTTCGCATCACTATCTATTAAAAAATAAATCAAACCATCAAAATAAACTCAGTTTCATATACACTTTGTTTTCTGATTTGCTGTCAAGAAGCCACTGCACTGTCTCTTTAAATCAGAACTGGTGCTTAGAGTGCCATCAGGGAAAGGCACCACCATTTCAGACTGTTGTGATAGGCTCTCCTAGTTGCCTTTGTCTTCAAGACAAAGTGTATGAGAAAGTAAGCTATTAGGAAAGGTCGATTTCCTCCCCTTTCATCTTCTGTCTCAGTCATGTTCTTTAACTCTTAGTTTTCTTTTTTAATTAAAAATTTTTTATTTATAGTAGTTTACAGGATTGTAAGGTTACAATGTATAGTTCCTCACTACACCCACCACCAAAGTTCTGTAGCCCCTCCCACCTCCCAAAGATAACCAGCCACCATAGTTCTCACAAGACTTAGAAACAGTCCACTTCATTCTTCTTCTCCTCCCCGTCCCTCTCCTTCTCCTCCTCTGCTTCCTTTTTTTCATGTTCATGCCTGCCAGATCTCTAGATTCCACATATGAGTGAAACCATCCGGCAGTTGTCTTTCCTCTCTTCACTTATTCCACTAAGCATAATCACCTCCAGTTCCATCTACTTCGTCCCAAAGTACAGAATATCATCTTTTTTGATTGTGGAATTTCTTCCAGAGACTAAAAGTCCCATAACTTTTTTAGCCAGGCATCTGTGGATGAGCATTTAGGCTGCTTCTGTAGTTTGGCTATTGTGAACAATGCAGCTATGAACTTAGGGATGCACATATCCATTCAAATTAGTGTTTCAGCATCTTTTGGATAAATGCCTCAAAGTGGTGTTACTGGGTCATAAGGCACTCCCATTTTTATTTGTTTCAGGATTCTCCATATCTTCCAAGGCGGCTACACCAGTGTAGCAGAGTTCCTTTGTCTCTACATCACCAACATCAGTCATTCCCTTATTTGTTGATGAAAGTCATTCTCTCAGGTGTAGATAGTATCTCAGTGTAATTTTAATTTCAATGCCTCTAATGATAATTGAAGTGGAGCATTTCTTCATGTGTCCGTTGGCCATGTGTATCTCTTCTTTAGAAAACTATTTTTGGATCTTTTGCCTACTTTTAAATTGGTTTATTTTTACATTTTTTTGTAGATATGTACCAGTTATGCATAGATAGTGAAACTAGAGCACCACTTAACACCATACACCAAAGTCACATCAAAATGGATCTGAATATTAGACCAGAAACTCTAAAATTTATAGAAGAAATGTCAGTGAAACTTTGCAAGAGCTTCATGTCAAAGGTGTATTAGGAGTCTCAACCCCCGGGCGTGGAGAATGAAAACAGGCATAAGTCACTGGGATTACAAGAAACTGGAGGTTTTCTACACATGGAAAGCAAACTACAGGAGGAAAACCAGGCCACCCAATCAGTGAAGGAGAGATTTGCACATCAGAGACTCAGTTTCCTTGTTGCTGCTTCCTGCTTTCCCTTGTTCTGCCCATGTTGCTCCCTCACTGGGGTGACATGCTGCCTTTCAGGAACTTAACTCTAGTGTAACAGCCGGGACTCCTACAGTTGCTGTGTGGGGGCTGATGTTTCTGCTATTTCTTCTTGTCTACTTGAAATACTATGTGTCTACTAAATGCTGCATCTCCTGTCGCCGGTGAGTTTTAGTCTAGGCCTAAGAGACCTTTCCCACACTCTCTTCACAATCAAATCGTGCTGTGCTTCCTGGAATAGGCACAGTGACCCGCTGTGTTGGCAGATGTATGAACCGATGCTGCTCTAATAGTCCCTCAGTTCATGGCACACTGGCTGCACTGTGGTCAAGGCCAGGTGGACTGAGCACTGTGATCTGTCCCCGTGACTCCTCTCACACCTGTGGTCTGCAAGTGTGCTCCGCTATAGGACAGGGGACATCTGAGTCATGAGTCAGGGATGGCTGAGGGTCCACAGTGCTCTTGTGCCTCTGAGGATCCAGTAACTCAGAACTGAGGATGAGGAAGGAGGGGCAGACAGGTTAGAGATTGTGGGCGACAAAGCCTATGTGGGTGGTGTATTGTACCAAAGTGAAAAGATATGTGGCAGGGGGGAACTTTCAGGTCCTGGCACATGATGTTGGAGGAGGACCTAGGCTGGAGGTGAAAGCATTCTGCAGAAAATTGAGAAATTTCACACATGTATCAATAATTATATTTAATGTAAGAAATCAATTCCCTAATAAAATATTTTAAAAAAAACATATGGTGTTCAATTTTCAGACTGCAGGGCTTAGTGGAAAATTACTGACAGTAATTTTGTGCCTCAGGAAGATACAGACTGAGCTCCAGCTTGAAAACAGCTGCCCACTGCTGTGACCACCGCATCTCTGTTCCCGGGGTTCTCTCAACACAGCAGTAGGTTAGCAAGGTCCAGAGCCTGCAGACACCAGAAAACAGATGCTGCTAAGGACAATAGGTGATGTCCTTGGCCAATGGGAGTCTGGTGGGTGCACCATGACTAGGGGTCACTCAAGTCTGGCATGGGCACTGAGGACAGGATACCCCACGTCTGTGCTTAGTCCTGGGGAACCAGCAGAGCTGCTGCAGACACTCAGGGTCAGCATGAGCTTCCGGTGTCTCAGGGAATCTGCCTGTACACCCAGGGCTCAGGTACAGGATGTTCACAGGCCTGAGCCAATCCTCCAGGACATCCCAACCCTTGGGCCTTTACTCCTCAGGGTGTGCATGTCTGGGCCATTCCTCCCACAGGTCCTGCTCTGGTTCTGGTGGAGAAGCAGTCTGAGAGGAGCACCTCCTGTTTTTTGGGTTTGCTTCCAAAGCCATGAGGACACCTAGAGACGGCCCTTCCAGCCCTCACAACTCAAGGGGATGCTCAGCAGAAAGAGAGCCAGTGTCACACCAGATGGGGATCAAGGATGTATGAGCCTCCTTCATTGTGAAAAGCAACAAGAAAGAACACAGAAATGAAATATTGCTGGCTGAGCTATTGTCATTATTACATGTGGGGCTAGTGCAGACCCAAGGACTCATGAAGGGCAGCGATCACGCCATCACAAAATCACTTCCTTGGCCTGAGTTTTGTTTTATCTTAAACAGAGGAAGACAGGGCTGGGAATATAGCATGCTTATACAAATAACTTTCATGCATGAGAGGCTCTGAAGTATCAAGTTAAAACACAGCACCAAGATATGCCACACTGAACAGTGCTCTGTTTCTGTCATTAACATAACATAAATAAAATATTGTAGGGGCTAGGCAATGATCCACTCAGTTGATGAACATAATACTCCATTCAAGAAGCCACACTGAAGGCTCAATCCTTATGTACAAGGGGACAGCTTCACAAATAGTGAAGTCTCTCTCTCTCTTGCTCTCTTTCTCTCTCTCTCTCTCTCTCTCTCTCTCTCTCTCTCTCCCTCTCCCCTCTCAATTTCTCTGTGTCTATTATAATATATATATTAGGAGGGGAATATTAGCTCAAGCTTCAGAACAGATCTTCAAAGAATCTTGGGACAGAAAGGAGCTTTCTAGTCCTATTTAAAACTCTGACACCATCTCCTCAGACAATATCTTTGGTCCACCTGCATGTTAGCTGTTGGACTCAGGCAAAAGTTAGTGAAGTCGTGGGCCCCTTGGAATATACCTAAAATTGACCTACTTTCTCCAGAATGGAGACCCCAAATCTCAGCTGCTCTATTCTTGCCTTTAGGTTCCTGATTATTAAATAATTTATTCTGTTTTATATCTTAAGGCTTTTTCAGCCACCAGGTTGCAGATGCTACATTGACACCAACGGACTTCACAGGACAAATGACCTCAACAATGTGTCCTGGAACCCCACCTCTCCGGATCCCTGCCCTACTAGGGAAAGAGAGAGACAGGATAATATTTTGGGGACCCAACGTGGCCACTTGCAAAGGTCTTCCTAAGGTTCTTTGTAGTTTCGATGTATAGAAATTTTCACAGGACACAAATTCAAGGGTGCAATTTCTGGATCATTTATTTAGCTGTGCCAAGTATAGATTTTAGGAAAAAGAAAAGAGACTCAGGAAAAGGATGCCCAAAGGGCCTATGGACCCAAAAACAAAGTGAGAGAAGCAGGGAAACAAAAGACCTCTCTTCATCCTTCTGTCCCCCAGTTATATCCCTTCTGACGTCACTCAGGCACACTCTTTTCTTTGGCTCCTCACTCTTTCTATAGTGCAAAAGTAGCTCTCCACCAATGAAAAATTCACTTTTCTTGTACAAATCTCTATGCTATAAGGGTGTGTCCCTGTTCCAAGTGTGTGAACTTAGAAAAAAATAATCCTCAGGAGCTCCTTTCCCTGAGTGCTCCCTCAACATTGAGCTATGGATCAACGTGTCAATACCCATGTCCAGAGGAGAAGCGTTTACAGAAGGCTTCCATCTTCTGCACCCCATAATTATCCTGAGTCCATACTCCCAGAGGGAAAAAGGGAAAGCTTCCAATAGAGAGGTTGGCATACAGAATTCTGGTGGTGCGAACAGTGTGGAATTATACCTCTCTTATCCTTGGTCTTCTTGGTCATTATTAAATCAATAATTAAAAAAAAGAAATAACGAATGGAGAGGTGAAGAAAGTGGAGCCCGGGTGGCTGTAGAGGGTAGGAACATGAGGTGGAGGCAGGGAAGCTGCCTGGCTGGGGGCATTGGAGACAGGGAAACAGTCCTGGAGCCCAGCTCCCCTCTGCCTCATCCTCTGACATTGGTGTGAGGAGAAGGGAAGAGTGTCAGGAGGATCAGTGACACCTCAGACACACCTCGGTGACACCCAGCTGGAAACTGGTGGTGGAGTTTCTTCAAGGAGGTGTGGTTGCTGTGTAGCTAGACTCTGACCCTCAGGTCTCTTCTCTCCTTCACAGACATGGAGTATAGTGACCTGCTTTCCCTCCTCCCAGCTAAGGACGTGTTGGGGCAGGAGGAAGAGCAATGGGAAGTGACTGTCATGGCTAGGCAGGGCCAGCTCCCCCACACCCCATATGTCAGGGAGATCCATAGGTAGGTGACGGGGTTCAGCCTAGGGAAGCCAGCCAGGGGGAACAGCTCTCCCTCCACATGCATGGGAGGTCTGCGGGGTTTGATGATGGATGCCAGCATCCTTTTTAGGGTATCTGGACTGTGAGATCCAGCTGGGGGAAAGAACCATCTTGTCAGTGGAGCTGGCCACTCACGAGGACAGTGTTGAGAACAGGCTACTCCTCTGAGGAATCCCTGGGGGTGGGGGGTATCTGGGAGTGGGGGCAAAAAGGGAAATGCTGGAGGCAATGTCTGCCTCCTCATTCTGTGTTGTTTTGGGAGGTTGCTGGGGTGGGGGGCAGATTGTGCTTTTCCTCTACAGAGACCACATCTCCAGGGCAAAGAGCCAGTTAGTCACTCAGCCCAAGTCTCTCTCTCTCTCTCTCTCTTTCTCCCTCTCCATCCCTCTCTCTTATTTACTTTTCGCCATCCTTTTTTTTTTTCTTTCTCACTTAAAATTTTTTTATGCATTTATTTATAATGAGACAAACCAGACCACTACTCATCTCTGCCTGGGGATCAAACCAGGGGGACCTCAGAGCCTTAGTCATGGAAGTCTTTTGTATAACTATCATGCTGTCTCCCAAATCTAGCTCTTGCTTTTATCTCAGTGTTCTTGTATCCTGATTGGAAAGTCTTCCATCAAAAATGGCTGATAGGAAATATTGCTCCACATGTCACCTTTCCTTTATTATTACTTTTTAAAGATGTGCTTACTTGTGTTACTGTGAAAATATATATTACAAAGTTCTGGATCAACTGGTTCAAACTGATTTTAAAATTACGTATTTCATTTGCTGATGTGCCTGGATGATGGAGTCAGATCAAGGCTATATAGGGAGTCTCTGCCTGTGATCAACTTTTTTCTGTCACTAATGTGTTGCTATGCTCCTGGAGTTCCCTAATTTGTTTAAAGACAAACATTACAGTTGCCTGATTCATAATTATAAAGCTGAACTTGTGTCTCAAGGTGCCCAGAACTAACTACTTTTGTGCAATGTTCCCAGCAGGGCTTTTATTTTATTTAGGCTGTTGAGTGTCTGAGGCTCAGATGTGGAGAGCCATACTCTTTGCAGAGGGTCAGCAGCTCCAGCACAGATCGAGGCCTGTGTGCTTGGTGTGTGTGGAGCATGAGCTCTGAACACTTAAGCTCCAGAGTACTGTAATAATGGCCAGAAATAGGGCTGCGGAGCTTTTCATTTTTTAGATGGTCTGCTTGGAGTCATGGACTAGAAATCATACCACCTTTCCTACCATAACTCCATTAAGAAGTCCTAAATTTCTCTGAAAGTTTGTATACAGGATGGGGAAAGAATAATGAGTGCTAGGCTCCCAGGTCCACTCTGTGAGGTAGATGAGAGTGTAACAGGCCCCGGTGTTGCTAGCACACAGACTGTGAAGAAGGAATCTCAAGTCTGCAATCAGGAGACCAATTCAGTGGTTATTTTAGTGACAAGAATGGATTCTAGCAGTGGATTTAAAATATTTCGGAGTCACAGTCAAGTAAACAAAGCTTTTATTGAGGAGGAAGAGAGGAAGAGTGTTCTTTATCATAGCACAATACCAGTAAGTATAATTATAAAGAATAAAATTAGTAAATTACAAATGTATAAATGTAAAAATGTAAGCATAGAAAAATAACAGTTGGCTTTCTTGGGAATGGAAAGTGATGATGATTTGCTTTTTTTTTTTTTTACAGAAATTCCATTGTTAGAGGAAATGTTTAGGATATGAGGGTACCATTCAAGAAATGACTTAATAGTTATAGAATGGAAAGGGTGGGTCTTTACAGTGAACAGTTTTTTATTTCCTCAACAAAGCCCCCAAGATCATCACAACTGTAAATAATCTGGAGAATAAAGTCACCACAACAGTGATAGACACATTCTTGGTCTAGTGTGGGTTGTGACAGGGAGTAAGCACACTATTTGTGACATGTTATTACTGAAAAGTTTACGCTGAATTAAATCTTAAGGAAATCACTGGGGCTTACTTTTTAGTGTGTGTACGCTCTGAAACTCAGATGTGGAAGGCCACCCTATTCACAGAGTGTCAACAGGAGAAAAGAACACTTGTGGAATGGGACAGTGCGGTTTTGGTATGAGGTCTATGTAGAAAGCCCATCATATCTACAGACAGGAGGACCAGCCATCATTTTCTTTCTTTTTTTTAAAGAATTGATTTAATAATGATCAACAAGACCTGAGGACAGTCAGAGGGTTACAATTCTACACAATTTCCACCATCAGAGTTTCGCATCCCATCCTCTCCACTGGAAGCTTTCCTATTCTTTATCCTTTTGAGAGTATGGACCCAAGGTCCTTCTGGGGTGCAGAAGGTGGAAGGTCTGACTTCTGTAATTGCCTCTCCGCTGGACATAGGTGTTGGCAGGTTGATCCATACTCCCAGCCTGTTTCTATCTTTCCCTAGTGGGTCAGGGTCTGGAAGATGGGGTTCCTGGGGTACATTGGTGAGCTCATTTGTCCAAAGAACCCTCATTTAAAATTGATTAGGTTTGAATTAAATGTTTAAGAAGTAGTAGTAAAATAAAATTTTTCTTCTATAGAGGGGTGTGTTAATATTCTTTTCCATAATAAAGTGTAAGTGAAAAGAATCATAAAGAAGAATTGAATTATAAAACGATCAATTTATAGGTAAGGACAAATTATTGACTATAACAGGGATCACAAGAGATGGAAATATTTTTACAATGATAAGTAGAAGATATTCTACACTATCAAAGGACCATTAATGTAATAAATCAGTAGTTACAAAAATAACACTGGGGGGATTTTAAGGAGCAGGTCTTTAGCCCCCTTAGCACAATAGAAAGATCATCACAAGGACAAAGACAATAGTGGTAATGGATGAATTGCATACTCTTGTCCTCCATGTGAGTTGTAAAGGTTAATTGTCAAATTACCACTATAGAAGTGGGAATATAGGGTGGGGGAGATAGCATAATGGCTAGGCAAAGGGACTTTCATGCCTGGGGTTCCAAAGTCCTAGGTTCAATTCCCCCTACCACCATAAGCCAGTGCTGAGAAGGGGATGGGATGAGGAGATTGGGTGGTGGGCATTGTGTGGAGCTGTACCCCTCCTACCCTACGGCTTTGTTAATGTCTCCTTTCTTAAAAAGTTCTGTGGCCCCACCCTCCCAACCAAAAAGGTCACAGTTCTCACAAAGTCTTAGAAACTGTTCGTGAATCAACTTTAAATAAGATTTACTATATATGTAACAGTGTTGATGATAATAGAGGCCAGGTGATACCACAACAAACAGAACATAAACACTACTGTACACAAGGAACTGAGTTCAAGCCCTCAGCCCTCACCTGCAGGAGGGAAGCTTTAACAATCGTGGAGTAATGCTACAGGTGCCTCTCTTTTTCTCCTTCTGTCTCTTACCCTCCTCTGTCTTTCTCTCTCTCTCTCTCTCTCTCTCTCTCTCTCTCACCCTCTATCAAAAGGGAAAAAATGAATTCTAATAACAAAAGAATTTTGGAGGTACCAAGCCCCAGTAAAAATCCTGGTGCGAAAAGTGGCAAATAGATGAGTATTTTTTTTAAATAACAATAATGCTGACAATAGGGAAGAATGGTTTCGTGACTCAGAGGCAGAAATCAGGACTTGCACGTCAAGTTCAATCTTTGGCATCACTTATGCAAGAATGACCCACTATTTCTTTCACTCTGAGATTCTCTCTCTCAATAAAAAAAAAATGTTAAATAATTGGTTTGTAATACAACAAAGTTTGGGAAATACTTCCATAGTAGATAGCCTCAGAATAACCTGATTTCTGTCCACCCCAAATCTCTTCTGACAGAAAGCCCACTGCCTCTTCCTGCCTTGTCCGGGCCCAGAACTCAATGTCCTTATGTCATGTTTCTTCTACTTGAACTCCAGTCACTCAGGCTGCTTCATTTTTTTTTTTTTTTTGCCAGGAGTGGTTCAGAGTCACTTGTCTATACAGGAAAGTGTACAGCAGATGCAGTGAAACCACTTAGTGTCAGAACTCCTCTGCTCATCCAAGTCTTTAGTTCCCCTGAACTCCAGGAACCAAAGAAGGTCCAACATGCACAGAGTTCAACAAATATCAAATAAAATTTAGGTTCACAAAGAGACATACATGTCCAACTACATTTTGTCCTACCCCAACTATAAAAGTTAAAATGTGCACTTAAAAAAGAAAGATCTTGGGCCACTTAAATTTTATACTTCTTCTTCAGCATGTAAAGTATTTATGTCAGTTGAATTTTCTGACATTGACATACAATCTGTGTAGCAACACAATGCAAAGGGTTGACAAAATGTACTAAAGCTGTATCTTGTGATGCTCTTCCTTCCAAAAGATTTCTAGTTTAATATATCTAGTATTCACATACATCAAATTCCATAATTCTCATTTTTCGTCATTTTCTGATGAAATTTCATCATTTTTATGATTTTCTTTTGTGCTGTTATGTTTTGTTTCTTCATTAAAATTTAATTACCCAAAAAAAAAAACTTTTGCTCTGGGGAAAACAGCATAATAATTCTGTGAAAACACTTTCATGCCAGATTCTAAGGCTACAATGTTCCAAGTTGAATATGGAGTACCACTATAAGCCAGAGCTGAGCAGTGCTTTGGTTAACAATAACAATTATTGTTGTTGTCGTTGCTGCTGTTGTTGTTGTTGTTGTATTTATTTCACAAGATATAAAGAGATAAAAAAGAATAGAGTGTCATTTTGTCACATGCTAGACATCAAACTCAGGACCTCATGTTAGCAAATCCAGAATTCTACCACTGCACAACCTTCCAGGATTTACCAACTATGAAATTAACAAAAAGGTCAGTTATATGGTCCCCAGAAGGGATGCACTTGATTGAGCACACATGTGAACATGCACAAGGACCCAGATTCAGGCCCCTAGTCCACAACCACAAGCTTCATGAGTGGTGAAGCTGTGCTGCAGGTGTCTCCTCTATCTCCCTCAACCCTCTTGATTTCTTGCTTTTTCCAATAAAGAAATAAATAAATAAAATATTTTACAAAGAGGGTCAGATATAGCAGAACAAAAGAGGTCTGGCGGCTGCAGGACTGGTACATGTATTTTCTCTTTCCAAACTTAGCTCTAAGTCCCTTGAAGCAAAGGCTCCCAAGCTTAGCAGTGTCTGTGTATTATACGTCTTTTCATTGTACCCCCCAGGTCTAATGCATAAACTTGTAACACCAGTGCCGTACATAAACTCCAGATGGGCAAAGTTGAGGCCTGGCTTGCCTCTTACTAATATGTCTACATGGTCTAGAGTAGTCTGGGATAAACAATTAGGGAATGAATTCATGAATTATATTATCTACCTTTCTCTGCTCAAGTCACCAGTGTTCCTGTTTGAACTTAACTAGATCATGTGGAAACATCAGCTATCTCTCCTAGAATGGAGTTTCCCAAAAGGAGAGAGAACACACAGAGAACATGGCTAAGGAGGACACATCCACTCCCCTCACTCTCCAGGTCAGCAGTGGGCAGGGCACAAACCCTGCCTTGTTTAGCTCGCAAGCACCTGATGCCACCTCCCCTTGCCAGGAAAGAGGAAGTTTTCTGTGAGCTCAGCTTGGGTCATACATACCTGCTGGGAATGAAGCTGCCACCCTTGACAGTGTCAGAACAGGTATATGCAAACTATCATTGAGGACATGATAACTGGGCCATGGACTCCTGAGCATGACTCTACCTAATAGAAAGTGAGTTCTCGTTCCCTGATGTCCACACCTAAAGCAAATTTTTTTGTTCAATCCAGAGTTTGTGAGTCATTTGCCTACATCTGTATCACCATGACAGAGGCCTTAGTTTCTGAGTATACAGCTTCCATAAGCTAAGTACTGCTCATGGCAGTGAAGTGGAATGCCCCAGGTATCTGTTTCAAGACTGGACCCTCACTATCTATGAATTTTCTGAAGACACTGAGGAGCTGCCACCAAGTGAAGGGTCTTCCTGTGGCTGTGCAGATCCCCTTCGAACTGACATTAACCATCATCCCTCTGATGAAGCAATTTCCTAATGACCATCTGAAGGGGAAAGTTTACACTGGACACATGAATAGCCAATTCTGTAAATGTGCAAAGCAAGAGGGAACTTCATCACCACAGCAGCAGTTGTTCAACTTCTATGAGTGAGATCATCCGATATTCATCCTTCTGTTTCTGACTTAACCTCACTTAACATGATTTCTTCCAGCTCGATCCAAGATGAGGTAAAGAAGGCAAATTCACCATTTTTAATATTGAGTAGTATTCCGTTGTGTATAAAGACCACAACTTACTCAGCCACTTATCTGTTGTTGGACACCTGGATTGATCCCAGATTTTGGATATTACAAATTGTGCTGCTATGAACATAGGTATACACAAATATTTTTGCATGGGTATGTTTTGTTCCTTAAGATATATCCCCAGGAATTGAATTGCAGGGTCACAGGGTAGGTCCACTTCTGGCCTTCTGAGAGTTCTCCAGACTACTCTCCACAGGGGATGAACCAAGTTACATTCCCACCAGCAGTGCAGGAGGGTTCCTTTGTCTCCACAACCTCTCAAGATTTGTTGCTTTTCTGATGTATGGCATTCTCACAGGCATTAAGTGGTATCTCACTGTTGTCTTTATTTGCATTTCTCTGACAATCAATAACTTGGAGCATTTTGACATGCTTATTGGCCTTTTGAATCTCTTCTTTTTAAATTTATTTATATAAAGGAAACATTGACTAAACCATAGTATAAGAGGGGTACAACTTCACACAATTCCCACCAACAGACCTCCATATCCCATCCCCTCCCTTGATAGCCTTCCTATTCATTAACCCTCTGGGAATATGGACCCAAGGTCATTGTGGGATGCAGAAGGTTGAAGGTCTAGCTTCTGTAATTGCTTCCCCAATGAATATGGACGTTGACAGGTCAATCCATACTCCCAGCCTGTCTCTTTCCCTAGTGGGGAAGAGCTCTGGGGAAGCAGAGCTCCAAGGCACTTTGGTGGGATTGTCTGTTCAGGGAAGTCTGGTGGCATCCTGCTAGCATCTGGAATCTTGAATCTCTTCTATGGAGACTATTCTGTTCATATCTTCTCCCCATTTTTGAATGGGGTCATTTGTGTTCTTGTTGCTGAATTTGGTGAGCTCTTTAAATATTTTGTTATTAGCCTCTTGTCTGGTGTGTGATATGTAAAGATATTCTCCCATTCTATGAGGGTCTATTTGTTTGGGTGGTGATTTCTTTTGCTGTGCAGAAACTTTTTAATTTGATGTAGTCCCATTGGTTTATTTCTGATTCACTCTTCTTTGTCGTTGGATACGTCTCATCGAAGATGTCTTTAAGGTTTAGACGGAAAAGAGTTCTGCCAATATTTTCCTCTAAGTACTTGACAGATCCTGGTCTGACATCCCAGTCTGTGATTCATTTGGAATTTACTTTGTTTTTTGTGAAGTATATGGTCCAGTTTCATTCTTCTGCATGTTTCAACCCAATTTTTCCAACATCATGTTGAAGAGACTCTCCTTTCTCCATTTAATATTCTGAGCATCTTCGTCAAAGATTAGATGCCCATAGGTGTGGGGGCTTACTTTTGGGCTTTCAATTCTATTCCACTGTTCAGTGTTTCTATTTATGTTCTAGTACTCACCCCTGATGCCCTTGATTTGAACCTTTCAGCCCCCTCCTCTGGCGGGCAACAGAGTGGGTCAGCTGACTCAGTCAGATGGAGAAGCGGGGTACTCGTCAGGACTCCGATAGGCCTATAATACCCATATCATTACTTTTGCAAAACAATGTTAAATAATAATAACTTTTAAATGGGGCCCTGGTATTGATGTCCAACATGAAATGGGAAAACTGTGAAAGGCACTGGAGGAATTCCATGGATGTGGTGTCTATCCTCTCTCTGGACCTGTCTGACTCTTTCTCTCTCTTCTCTATTCCAAATAAAGAATACAAAGTTGGGACAGAGATGTTACTCAGTGCTGATATCACACATGTGGAAAGCCCTTGGGTCATCTCCTAGCACTGCATGATGATTTACTAATACACAGAAGAAATGTTTGGAACTGTGGATTCATATCTTGTTTCTTAGATATACACAAGCAGCTGAAACCTCAAGCCTGCATTGATAAATTATACATCAAAAGTCAAGTCTTTGGGCCTTCAAAGGAGGTGTGTATCAAAAACCGTTCTCTACTTTTCCGTGGAAAATAGTTAATTAGCTCTCCAAAAAGCTAAACAAAGAGTGACATGTGAAGCAGCAAATCCATTCCTGGAAAATAACCTTAGGATTTAAAAGCAAACATTTACCCAGAAATGTGTCTTTGACAGGACTGCTCAGTGACCATTGGCCACACCCCTGCATCTCAGTCTAGGTGAGTCCAGCAGCCATGCTACAGGCATCTTTGTCGTAGGGCCCCCCAAGCCTTAGATCCAAGACTTGGGAGAGCCAGGTGCTGAGAAAGTGAAAAGTGACACATGCCACCATTTTCCCTGTGTTCCTACCCCTCTCTCATCAACCTCTCCATCTTAGTTGCTGGCTCCATAGGTGGACAACAGTGAAGGGGCAGCTGAGGGAGGTCACTTTGGGGTGACCTTGATAGGACATCAGCTGTCCTTGTTTATCACAGAATGGAAACTGGAAAGCCTAGGAACCCCAGATTCCATGACACTTCCCACCTTCCAATTCAGTTACTGTTGCTGCAGACCCCTTCTTGGAACCTGGGTTCACTGTCCCTCATCCCTGCTTACCCCTGCCAGGAGCCCCAAGTCCCCTGCCCTCCTGATTCTGACCCTGAGCTACACAAGGCTCTTCTGTGGTTCAGACCAGCAAGCCAACACAAGTGTTGGAGATGCTGATCTCAGGTGCTGGGGAGTCATCACACTGCCACCAACTCTGAGTTCAGGATCTCTGTCTCTTTACCTCTCAGTCCCCATGGGACCTGCTGGAGGTCACTTGCATCTGGCCATCGTGTCCTGGGTTCAACACCTCTGCAGTCACCATGGCAAAGTGTGCCCTACTATTAAGTGAGCCGCTGGCAGAAAGGATCCTCCTGAAGGTGAACCAGGAGCTGTGGACCAAGATGGCCCAGCACAGGCAGGACTTCCAGGACCTCAGTGACAGTGTGGAGGCATCTGGAACTTCAGCATCTGGAACTATGTGCTGTGGAGAAACAACAAGTGTTGAGGGTCAGACCACAAGAAGGTGAATGGCCTGTCTTCCCACAAAGACACCAAACCTCTCCAGACTTTTCCTTCTACTCAGGTTATTTATTTATTGCCACCAGGGTTATCACTGGGGCTTAGTGTCTGTGCTACAAGTCTACTATCTATGGTGGCCATCACCCCCACCCATTTTATTGGCTAGGACAGAGAGAAATTGAGAGAGGAGGGGGAGATAGAGAGAGAGAGAGAAAGATAGACACCTGCAGACTTGCTTCATTACTTGTGAAGCTTCTTCCCTGCAGGTGGGGAGTCAGGGGCTCGAACCCAGATCCTTGCACAGATCCTTGCACTTAGTACTATGAGCACCTAGCCAGGTGCAACACCACCTGTATCCAACTTTTTCTTCTATTGATTTTCTTTTAATCATTCTGCATACATTCTAAGAAAGGTAGAAGCACACATCTGATGCTCATTTCCTAGAGGGTGGGAAAACTAAGACATTCAGTGTTTGCAGGGAGGTGTAGTGAATGACTAGACTAGGCTGGAAAGTTCTATTGTTGATTCCTGAGGCAGGCTGCTCTCAGAACATTCTCTGTGCTAGATCAGGTCCTGTGCCTGCAAAGGCAAAATGTCTGGAATAATAGTCTCTCATTTCCTCAAAACTACTGATTACCCATGATTTGGAGTTTGGGGCTCTGAAGAATGTGTCCAAGGGAGAATGAGAGTAACTGGGGAAGCATCAGCCCCCATGAAAATTCAGCCTAGTGTGGGGGAGAGGTCCTGCCTCCCCAGTCATCCCAGCAATGGGCGATCCATCCCTGTTCATTCAAGGCTGACGTGACGGGTGGAATCAGACGAATGAAGAAAGGTGCGCAGCAGAGGGATTGAAGTGAACACTGGTAAATGTGAGCCTCGACTCGAGTCCTTTTCCTATTTTTTCATTGGGCTAGTATAACTTTTTTCTTCCACTCTGGTTTATTTGAATAAGTAATACAGCGTATCTAAACATTAAAGACTGATGATTATAGTAGTGAAGGGTGGAGCTGGAAAGAAAGGACAAATCAGACACTTAAAAAGGAACACATACTTCAGGCAGACTGAAAAGAACAAGGAAATCTGATCCCAAGACGTTGGTGTCCAGGTCACATGGTGGGCTGGCAGTGCTCACGGACGCTGGCTCAGCCTTCCCAGGCTGGGAACCAGGTTTCCTATACTGTCTGCAACTCAGCTCCCTCCTCTGTCCATATGCTCCTGTGACACGACCTCCTCCTCCTCAGAGTTGCTGCACTGAATCCCATGAGTGAATGTGTACAGCTCCTAGAACATGTTCTGGTGCAAAGACAACACTATTTACTAGCTCTTGCCCTGACCAGTTTCAATTTAACACAGATTTCTAATTTTCCAGAGCTTGCTGGCATGTCAGATTACAGCTAGCATTCCACAAGACAGGGAATCTGTAGACTTCTGGATGTAGTCCCTACTTTTAAAATCTGTCACTTACCAACTTACATCATTTTTTTTCCTGTGCTAAGACATTGTAAGACCTTCTGTTCTAGCAGTCTTCAGATATGGGATAAAGATTTCTTATCTATAGCCACCATGACATGTACTGCGCCATTGTGTCTTCTCTTTGATTAATGGAAATTTGTACCTTTCACCCTCCCGTAACCATTTCTTCCACCCCACCCAGCTCTTGTCTGGCTCTATGAGCTGGAGCTGTTTTCATTTTGTTTCAACATTGAGCCCCTTGTGATTTATTTTCTTTCACTGTCTGATGTTTTTCATTTAGCACAGTACCATGGAGGTTCTCCCAAGTCTTAAGAACAGCTACATCTCAGACTTTCATGAGTGAATAATCTACTTGGGGTGTTATAGTGGCTCAGCTATTAAGCAATAATGCCAAGAGCTGTGGAGACAGCAAAGCAGTTCTGCAAAAGATGTTCATGCCCGAGGTTACAAGCTCCCAGGTTCTATCCCCAGCATCCCTGTAATCCAGAGCTTAAGCCAATTCTCTCTCTCTCTATGTCTCTCTCTCTATCTCTCTCTCTTAAAAATGATAATAATACATCAATGCTGCAATGAAAATGCATGTGTATCTCTTCAGGAGTTTAACTTTTCATTTTCTTTGGATAAAAAAGAAGTGCAATTGTCAGGTCTTATAGCAGTTCAAATTATACATTTTATAGACCCCCACTATGGCTTTCAGAGGGACGGCACCAGTTTATATCTTCTCCCAGAGTATCTGAGGGCTCCCTTTACTCCATTCCATGTCACCAATTAAAGATATTACATTTTAAATATTTTACGTATTTATTTTGGATTTATATAGAGAGAAATTGAGAGAGAAGGGCAGGTAGAGAGGGAAAGACCTGCAACACTGCTTCACCACTTCTAAAACTCCCCCACCCACACACTGCAGGTGTGAGCTGGGGCTTGAACACACGTCCTTGCACATTCTAACGTGTGCTAAACAGGGTTTGCCACTATCCCACCCCAGTTCCTTGCATTTAATTTTTAATTGGGTAAGTTAACAGTTTACAGTACATAATTTTTGGTATATGTATAAAATTTTTCTCTTTTCTACAAAGTATTTTGACCCCCAGCCTAGGTCCTCTTCCATCATCCTGCATAAGCATCTGTAAATATAAGCGAAATAAAAAACGCAAGTTTGTCCCCAGGTGCCTGTTTCACAGTGTCCCCGCAGTGAAGCTGGCACTGCAGCCTCTCCTGCAAACAGGGGTAGCTGCCTCCTGGTTCAGAACCCCCAAGACCTCACCATCTCTCCATCTCTTATTTGCTTCAACAACTTCAACACCACCACCTCCTCCTCTGACATGGTCCACAGGCTGCTTGGACTCTGACACTGGCCTCCCTCTGGCTCCTCCTGCAGCTCCTGCAAAGGGCTTCAGCCCAGAACTCAGGGGCCTTCTGTCAGTTCAACTGCCAGCTGCTTGCATCACTCACAGTCCCTGCCTCTTCTTGGAGAGACAAGCCTCTTTGGGGTCTGCAGGTCTTACAGCAGCACTGCCCTGCCTGGTGCCCCTCCTCCATGTCAGGGAGATGCCTCACCCCCTCCTCTGGCCCCTGTGTCACCTGGTCACCACAGGGTGGCTGCAGAAGTCACTTCTGTCCCTCCTGGGGTCAGATCCCAGGTGCTGAAGGCTGCTGGGGCATCCAAGTGGGACATAAAGTGACAGTTGATGTATGTTTCTGGATCATCTGGATATGGACTTGGGATAATGTCCATGTCTTAACCAGATTCTTTTTGTATAAAATTATATGAGTTCAATACATAAATACATATTTTAAACATTCACCTTAGAAGACATATAATTTATATGCATTTTTTATCTTTTACAGGGACTCTTTCATTTTCTGGATGGTCGCCTTGGCTGTGCCCCAAAAAAGCATCCAATTTTTCTCTCCACTGTCTGTTTTTGCTTCTACTGCCTTCACACATAAGGTAAAAAGAAAAGTCATCTTGACAAGGATCTTACTGCCTATGGTTCATTCTAGGATGATACGTGTTCAGGTCACAAGTTAAAATTCTTACTATTATTTTATTTCACTTTATATATATATATATATACCAAACACTGTGAAACAGGCACCTGAGGACAAAGCTGCATTTCCGATTTAGCTTGTACTTATAGGTGCTGATGCAGGATAGTGGAGGAGGACATAAGCAGGAGTCAAAATATTTTGCAGAATACTGAAAAGTTGTACACATATAAATTGTATACATATATATATTTATATATTCTTTTTGTTTAATGACAGGGTAGGTTGCTTCCAGCTTTGTTCTCCCCTCTCTCAATATTTATGTAGCTTTGGGTGGGGGCGACTTTTCTATGTTATACAAATTTGATTATTTGTTTTTCCCTGTTTTTTGTGGAAGTTTCCATTGAATTATGATAGTGATTTCATTGAATATGTAGCAGCAAAGACCTTAAAGCAATAACAATGTAATTGTTAAAGCAATTGACAATATTAAAATTAAACACAATATAAATATTAATTATAAGATTCTTAATAAATTATATACTATTTATACCTCTGAATTTTGTATTAATTACTTAAATATAATGAAATACAAAAAGTAATGCAATAACACTCTTCTTGTTTAAATATTTATTTATCCCCTTTTGTTGCCCTTGTTGTTTCTTATTGTTGTAGCAATTATTGATGTTATCATTGCTGGATAAGACAGAGAGAAGTGGAGAGAGGAGGGGAAGACAGAGAGGGGGAGAGAAAGACAGACACCTGCAGACCTGCTTCACTGCCTGTGAGGAGACTCCCCTGCAGGTGGGGAGCCGGGGGCTCGAACCAGGATCCTTCCACCAGTCCTCGTGCTTTGCACCGCATGTGCTTAAGGGCTGCGCTACCGCCCGGCTACCGCAATCACACTCTTAATCTGTGAGCACAGCCAGTCTTCCAGTTTCTATGTGTCAGCTTTGATTCTTTCATCAGACTCTCAACATTTTCACAGTACAGAACTTGCTCCAGCTTAATTAAATCTTTTCATAAGTATTTAACTCAACTATATAACAGTGTAAGACTGCTCCTTTCTAGACCTGTCACCTTGTTCAGTAGAAATGCATCAGATTTGTATATATTGCTTTTGGATCTACCATCTTTACCATTGTTCACTTCTAACTAAAATTATCTCTCTTTTTGAGCGTTTGTTCTTTTTGTATAACATTATGACTTCTACAAACAGTGCGAAGTTCACATCCTCTTTTCATATTTGTTTTGTCTACGCTTTTCTTGCTAGATTTCTCTAACCTAGATCTTAATACTGCATTGCTAGCAAAGGGTAAAAGTGTGAATCCTTGTGACTTTCCTGATCTTTGAGAAAAAACTTTAGACATTCCATATAAATTATTATTTTGCACATACTACTAATTATTACTACATTGAGGTACATTTACCCTGTATCTACTTTGGTTAGGGTTTTTAATCATAAATAAGATATTGGATTTTGTCAAAAATATTTACTTAAATCACAAAATAGCTTATTCATTATACATCTAATTTGATAAATATTAAATTCTTTTTAAATGTTTGAAAAATAATTGTGCCTTACTACTTCAATTGGGTATATGAACCATGACTTTTCCCTAGATTAATGCAAAGTAATGCATACATTCTACCAGTCATTTGCAGGGTCTTGCATAAACATTACAGAATTAGATCTATACAGATATGTGAGGTAGTTGTGCTTCATGTTTGAGCACAAGTGAGCCTACAGTCAGAATAGTCTTAGGAGTCAAAGTAAGCACACAGGGGAGCTGGAGGGTAGCACAGTGGGTTAAGCGCACGTGGTGCAAAGCACAAGGACCGGCATAAGGATCATGGTTTCAGCCCCCGGCTCTTCACCTTCAGGGGAGTCTCCTCACAAGTGGTGAAGCAGGTCTGCAGGTGTCTATCTTTCTCTCCCCCTCTCTGTCTTCCCCTCCTCTGTCCATTTCTCTCTGTCCTATCCAACAATGATGACATCAATAATAAAAATAATAGCTACAACAATAAAACAGCAAGGGCAACAAAAGGGAATCAATAAATATAAAAAAATTTTAAAAGGAGGAAAAAAAACAAAGTAAGCACATAGGAAACTGTTCCTTCTCACCAGTTTGGGACTATATTAAGGAGACCATGGGTCTTGGTAAAGTGACAGATGAGTCAGGGTCCTGTCTCAGGAATGTGATTGCTAGATTCACCAAGCTCAACTCCAGGGTTTTGTTGATTTTCTTTGCTTTGGAGCAGTTTCTCAGCCTCACTGACACCACTGAGGGGCTTTCAGATGTTCCCAGACAGAGGAACAGAGATGTGGAAAGTGCAGGATAGAATCAGACTGGGGTGGCTTTGGTTTGGGATGGTTCCCCCCTCCTCCCTTAGCTACAGTGAGAGCAGAAGCAGATTCCAAATTCCTCTGAGGCAGGGTTCTCTGTATTTCTCAGACTGTGACTACAACAAACAAATCTTCCAGTATGTGTTGAGAGACAACCTGGACATTGAATATGGAGAGCTGACAGAGAGGGTCCACCCAACTCAGAAGCTCTGGTAAGGGGGCTGGAGGGTGCTAGGGGAGGGGGTTGCAGGGAGGTCTTACAGGAAGCTGTAAGGCAGTCTAAGGTGGGAGCCGTGGTGATTTAGGCCAGGAAGAGATGTTTACAAGGCACACATATGTGCAAATAGTTATGAAACACTTGATGAATTATCTACTCCCATTGGGATTCAGGCCCCACTTTACACCTTAAAAAAAAAAAAAAAACCACAGAGCAGAAATTCATAGAGCAGGGTTAGCCAAATTCTAGATCCACCAAGCACATAGCCAGCCAGGAACACCTGGAGGAGCTGAGCTCACACTGCACCTTCTTTGCCATCACACAAGCTGTACTGGAAGCAGACAGCAGGGTCTGGGCAGTGCTCTTGCTGGAGTGTTTAACCTGAGCTCAGTCAGGAGGGAATTCTCAGACAACCACAGAATTTAGACCTCATAGTGAGACAACTAACCTGTCTGTCTGCAAAGTTCCCAGGTCACCACCAATAAGATGAAGGAAAGGAAGGAAATATTGGGGAATCAGAGGGTCAAAATAGTGGTATTACTTAATTTTTGTCCTTCTGAACACAGAACATTTCCTCTATTTGTGTGGCCTTGGTGGTGGTGACATGAGTTGTCCGTAGACAACAGGTGAGTGTCTGACTCACTGGTACACTTCTGCAGCTACGTAGTGATGTCCTCAGAATTGAATTCAAGCTTACCCTTTAGCTATAACATGCAGTGTTAATAGCATGTGCTTCCTGCTACAACCCACACAGAGAACAACAATGTGCAGTTTGTTCATAACCTTGATGGTGACTTCTTCTTGTGATATTAGTTGCTTTGCTGAGGGGAGTACAGGCCTTCTCATTGTAAAGTCCTAGTGTCTTATTTCTATTAACTATGAAGTCATTTCTTAAGGGTGATTCCATATTCCATCACACAATTTTAAATATTTATCTAAGAATTGATGATACATTTTGTCTCTCTATACCTATTGCTATATTCCCATTTCTTTTTAAAAACATTTTCTTTATTTTATTTTTGAGAGAGATGGAGAGAAATTGAGAGAGAGACCAGAGCACTGCTCAGCACTGTCTTATGGTGGTAGGGGGAATTGAACCTAGGACTTTGGAACCCCAGGCATGAAAGTCTCTTTGCATAGCCATTATGCTATCTCCCCCACCCTATATTCTCACTTCTATAGTGGTAATTTGACAATTAACCTTTACAACTCACATGGAGGACAAGAGTATGCAATTCATCCATTACCACTATTGTCTTTGTCCTTGTGATGATCTTTCTATTGTGCTAAGGGGGCTAAAGGCCTGCTCATTAAAATCCCCCCAGTGTTATTTTTGTAACTACTGATTTATTACATTAGTGGTCCTTTGATAGTGTAGAATATCTTCTACTTAATATTGTAAAAATATTTCCATCTCTTGTGATCCCTGTTATAGTCAATAATTTGTCCTTACCTGTACATTGATAATTTTATAATTCAATTCTTCTTTATGATTCTTTTCACTTACACTTTATTATGGAAAAGAATATTAACACACCCCTCTATAGAAGAAAAATTTTATTTTACTACTACTTCTTAAAACATTTAATTCAAACCTAATCAATTTTAAATGAGGGTTCTTTGGACAAATGAGCTCACCAATGTACCCCAGGAACGCCATCTTCCAGACCCTGACCCACTAGGGAAAGATAGAAACAGGCTGGGAGTATGGATCAACCTGCCAACACCTATGTCCAGTGGAGAGGCAATTACAGAAGTCAGACTTTCCACCTTCTGCACCCCAGAAGGACCTTGGGTCCATACTATCAAAGGGATAAAGAATAGGAAAGCTTCCAATGGAGAGGATGGGATGCGAAACTCTGATGGTGGAAATTGTGTAGAATTGTAACCCTCTGACTGTCCTCAGGTCTTGTTGATCATTATTAAATCAATTCTTTAAAAAAAAGAAAGAAAATGATGGCTGGTCCTCCTGTCTGTAGATATGATGGGCTTTCTACATAGACCTCATACCAAAACCGCACTGTCCCATTCCACAAGTGTTCTTTTCTCCTGTTGACACTCTGTGAATAGGGTGGCCTTCCACATCTGAGTTTCAGAGCGTACACACACTAAAAAGTAAGCCCCAGTGATTTCCTTAAGATTTAATTCAGCGTAAACTTTTCAGTAATAACATGTCACAAATAGTGTGCTTACTCCCTGTCACAACCCACACTAGACCAAGAATGTGTCTATCACTGTTGTGGTGACTTTATTCTCCAGATTATTTACAGTTGTGATGATCTTGGGGGCTTTGTTGAGGAAATAAAAAACTGTTCACTGTAAAGACCCACCCTTTCCATTCTATAACTATTAAGTCATTTCTTGAATGGTACCCTCATATCCTAAACATTTCCTCTAACAATGGAATTTCTGTAAAAAAAAAAAAAAGCAAATCATCATCACTTTCCATTCCCAAGAAAGCCAACTGTTATTTTTCTATGCTTACATTTTTACATTTATACATTTGTAATTTACTAATTTTATTCTTTATAATTATACTTACTGGTATTGTGCTATGATAAAGAACACTCTTCCTCTCTTCCTCCTCAATAAAAGCTTTGTTTACTTGACGGTGACTCCGAAATATTTTAAATCCACTGCTAGAATCCATTCTTGTCACTAAAATAACCACTGAATTGGTCTCCTGACTGCAGACTTGAGATTCCTTCTTCACAGTCTGTGTGCTAGCAACACCAGGGCCTGTTACACTCTCATCTACCTCACAGAGCGGACCTGGGAGCCTAGCATTCATTATTCCTTCCCCATCCTGTATACAAACTTTCAGAGAAATTTAGGACTTCTTAATGGAGTTATGGTAAGAAAGGTGGTATGATTTCTAGTCCATGACTCCAAGCAGACCATCTAAAAAATGAAAAGCTCCGCATCCCTATTTCTGGCCATTATTACAGCCTCTGGAGCATAAGTGTTCAGAGCTCATGCTCCACACACACCAAGCACACAGGCCTCGATCTTTGCTGGAGCTGCTGACCCTCTGCAAAGAGTATGGCTCTCCACATAGAGCCTCAGACACTCAACAGCCTAAATAAAATAAAAGCCCTGCTGGGAACAATGCACAAAAGTAGTTAGTTCTGGGCACCTTGAGACACAAGTTCAGCTTTGTAATTATGATTCAGGCAACTGTAATGTTTGTCTTTAAACAAATTAGGGAACCCCAGGAGCATAGCAACACATTAGTGACAGAACAAAGTTGATCACAGGCAGAGACTCCCTATATAGCCTTGATCTGACTCCATCATCCAGGCACGTCAGCAAATGAAATGTGTAATTTTAAAATCAGTTTGAACCAGTTGATCCAGAACTTTGTAATATATATTTTCACAGTAACACAAGTAAGCACATCCTTAAAAAGTAATAATAAAGGAAAGGTGACATGTGGAGCAGAATTTCCCATCAGTCATTTTTGATGGAAGACTTTCCAATCAGGATACAAGAACTTTGAGATAAAAGCACGAGCTAGATTTGGGAGACAGCATAATAGTTATACAAAAGACTTCCATGACTAAGGCTCTGAGGTGCCCCTGGTTTCATCCCCAGGCAGAGCTGAGTAGTGGTCTGGTTTGTCTCATTATAAATAAATGCATAAAAAAATTTTAAGTGAGAAAGAAAAAAGAAAGGATGGAGAAAAGTAAATAAGTGAGAGGGAGAGAGAGAGAGAGAGAGAGAGAGAGAGAGAGAGACTTGGGCTGAGTGACTAACTGGCTCTTTGCCCTGGAGATGTGGTCTCTGTAGACAAAAAGCACAATCTGCACCCCACCCCTGCAACTTCCCACAACAACACAGAATGAGGAGGAAGACATTGCCTCCAGCATCTCCAATTCCTGCCCCCACTCCCAGATTCCCCCCACCCCCAGGGATTCCTCAGAGGAGTAGCCTGTTCTCAACACTGTCCTCGTGAGTGGCCAGCTCCACTGAGAAGATGGTTCTTTCCCCCAGTTGGATCTCACAGCCCAGAGACCCTGAAAAGGATGCTGGCATCCAAAATCAAACCCCGCAGACCTCCCATGCATGTGGAGGGAGAGCTGTTCCCCCTGGCTGGCTTCCCTAGGCTGAACCCCATCACCTACCTATGGCTCTCCCTGACATATGGGGTGTCGGGGAGCTGGCCCTGCCTAGCCATGACAGTCACTTCCCATTGCTCTTCCTCCTGCCCCAACACGTCCTTAGCTGGCAGGAGGGAAAGCAGGTCACTATACTTCATGTCTGTGAAGGAGAGAAGAGACCTGAGGGTCAGAGTCTAGCTACACAGCAACCACACCTCCTTGAAGAAACTCCACCACCAGTTTCCAGCTGGGTGTCACCGAGGTGTGTCTGAGGTGTCACTGATCCTCCTGACACTCTTCCCTTCTCCTCACACCAATGTCAGAGGGAGAGGCAGAGGGGAGCTGGGCTCCAGGACTGTTTCCCTGTCTCCACTGCCCCCAGCCAGGCAGCTTCCCTGCCTCCACCTCATGTTCCTACCCTCTACAGCCACCCGGGCTCCACTTTCTTCACCTCTCCATTCGTTATTTCTTTTTTTTAATTATTGATTTAATAATGACCAAGAAGACCATAGGATAAGAGAGGTATAATTCCACACTGTTCGCACCACCGGAGTTCTGTATGCCAACCTCTCTATTGGAAGCTTTCCCTTTTTCCCTCTGGGAGTATGGACTCAGGATAATTATGGGGTGCAGAACATGGAAGCCTTCTGTAAACGCTTCTCCTCTGGACATGGGTATTGACACGTTGATCCATAGCTCAATGTTGAGGGAGCACTCAGGGAAAGGAGCTCCTGAGGATTATTTTTTTCTAAGTTCACACACTTGGAACAGGGACACATCCTTATAGCATAGAGATTTGTACATGAAAAGTGAATTTTTCATTGGTGGAGAGCTACTTTTGCACTATAGAAAGAGTGAGGAGCCAAAGAAAAGAGTGTGCCTGAGTGACGTCAGAAGGGATATAACTGGGGGACAGAAGGATGAAGAGAGGTCTTTTGTTTCCCTGCTTCTCTCACTTTGTTTTTGGGTCCATAGGCCCTTGGGGCATATTTTTCCTGAGTCTCTTTTCTTTTTCCTAAAATCTATACTTGGCACAGCTAAATAAAGGATCCAGTAATTGCACCCTTGAATTTGTGTCCTGTGAAAATTTCTATACATCGAAACTACAAAGAACCTTAGGAAGACCTTTGCAGGTGGCCACGTTGGGTCCCCAAAATATTATCCTGTCTCTCTCTTTCCCTAGTAGGGCAGGGATCCGGAGAGGTGGGGTTCCAGGACACATTGTTGAGGTCATTTGTCCTGTGAAGTCCGTTGGTGTCAATGTAGCATCTGCAACCTGGTGGCTGAAAAAGCCTTAAGATATAAAACAGAATAAATTATTTAATAATCAGGAACCTAAAGGCAAGAATAGAGCAGCTGAGATTTGGGGTCTCCATTCTGGAGAAAGTAAGTCAATTTTAAGTATATTCCAAGGGGCCCACGACTTCACTAACTTTTGCCTGAGTCCAACAGCTAACATGCAGGTGGACCAAAGATATTGTCTGAGGAGATGGTGTCAGAGTTTTAAATAGGACTAGAAAGCTCCTTTCTGTCCCAAGATTCTTTGAAGATCTGTTCTGAAGCTTGAGCTAATATTCCCCTCCTAATATAAATATTATAATAGACACAGAGAAATTGAGAGGGGAGAGGAAGAGAGAGAGAGAGAGAGAGAGAGAGAGACTTCACTATTTGTGAAGCTGTCCCCTTGTACATAAGGATTGAGCCTTCAGTGTGGCTTCTTGTATGGAGTATTATGTTCATCAACTGAGTGGGTCATTGCCTAGCCCCTACAATATTTTATTTATGTTATGTTAATGACAGAAACAGAGCACTCTTCAGTGTGGCATATCGTGGTGCTAGATTTGAACTTGAGACTTCAGAGCCTCTCATGCATGAAAGTTATTTGTATATGCATGCTATATTCCCAGCCCTGTCTTCCTCTGTTTAAGATAAAATAAAACTCAGGCCAAGGAGGTGATTTTGTGATGGCGTGATCGCTGCCCTTCATGAGTCCTTGGGTCTGCACTGACCCCACATGTAATAATGACAATAGCTCAGCCAGCAATATTTCATTTCTGTGTTCTTTCTTGTTGCTTTTCACAATGAAGGAGGCTCATACATCCTTGATGCCTATCTGGAGTGACACTGGCTCTCTATCTGCTGAGCATCCCTTTGAGTTGTGAGGGCTGGAAGGGCCGTCTCTAGGTGTCCTCATGGCTTTGGAAGCAAACCCAAAAAACAGGAGGTGCTCCTCTCAGACTGCTTCTCCACCAGAACCAGAGCAGGACCTGTGGGAGTAACGGCCCAGACATGCACACCCTGAGGAGTACAGGCCCAAGGGTTGGGATGTCCTGGAGGATTGGCTCAGGCCTGTGAACATCCTGTACCTGAGCCCTGGGTGCACAGGCAGGTTCCCTGAGACACCGGAAGCTCATGCTGACCCTGAGTTCTGCAGCAGCTCTGCTGGTTCCCCAGGACTAAGCACAGAGGTGGGGTATCCTGTCCTCAATGCCCATCCCAGACTTGAGGGACCCCTAGTCATGGTGCACCCCCCAGACTCCCATTGGCCAAGGACATCACCTATTGTCCTTAGCAGCATCTGTTTTCCGGGGTCTGCAGGCTCTGGACCTTGCTAACCTCCTGTTGTGTTGAGAGAACCCCGGGAACAGAGATGCAGTGGTCACAGCAGTGGGCGGCTGTTTTCAAGCTGGAGCTCAGTCTGTATCTTCCTGAGGCACAAAATTACTGTCAGTAATTTTCCACTAAGCCCTGAGTCTGAAAATTGAACACCATATGTTTTTTTTAAATATTTTATTAGGGAATTGATTTCTTACATTAAATATAATTATTGATACATGTGTGAAATTTCTCAATTTTCTGCAGAATGCTTTCACCTCCAGCCTAGGTCCTCCTCCAACATCATGTGCCAGGACCTGAAACTTCCCCCCTGCCACATATCTTTTCACTTTGGTACAATACACCACCCACATAGGCTTTGTCGCCCACAATCTCTAACCTGTCTGCCCCTCCTTCCTCACCCTCAGTTATGAGTTACCGGATCCTCAGAGGCACAAGAGCACTGTGGACCCTCAGCCATCCGTGACTCATGACTCAGATGTCCCCTGTCCTGTAGCGGAGCACACCTGCAGACCACAGGTGTGAGGAGTCACGGGGACAGATCACAGTGCTCCGTCCACCTGGCCTTGACCCCAGTGCTGCCAGTGTGCCATGAACTGAGGGACTATTAGAGCAGCATCAGTTCATACATCTGCCAACACAGCAGGTCACTGTGCCTATTCCAGGAAGCACAGCACAATTTGATTGTGAAGAGAGTGTGCGAAAGGTCTCTTAGGCCTGGACTAAAACTCACCGGTGACAGGAGATGCAGCATTTAGTAGACACATAGTATTTCAAGTAGACAAGAAGAAATAGCAGAAACATCAGCCCCCACACAGCAACTGTAGGAGTCCCGGCTGTTACACTAGAGTTAAGTTCCTGAAAGGCAGCATGTCACCCCAGTGAGGGAGCAACATGGGCAGAACAAGGGAAAGCAGGAAGCAGCAACAAGGAAACTGAGTCTCTGATGTGCAAATCTCTCCTTCACTGATTGGGTGGCCTGGTTTTCCTCCTGTAGTTTGCTTTCCATGTGTAGAAAACCTCCAGTTTCTTGTAATCCCAGTGACTTATGCCTGTTTTCATTCTCCACGCCCGGGGGTTGAGACTCCTAATACACCTTTGACATGAAGCTCTTGCAAAGTTTCACTGACATTTCTTCTATAAATTTTAGAGTTTCTGGTCTAATATTCAGATCCATTTTGATGTGACTTTGGTGTATGGTGTTAAGTGGAGTTCTAGTTTCACTATCTATGCATAACTGGTACATATCTACAAAAAATGTAAAATAAACCAATTTAAAAGTAGGCAAAATATCCAAAAATAGTTTTCTAAAGAAGAGATACACATGGCCCACAGACACATGAAGAAATGCTCCACTTCAATTATCATTAGAGGCATTGAAATTAAAATTACACTGAGATACTATCTACACCTGAGAGAATGACTTTCATCAACAAATCAGGGAATGACTGATGTTGGTGATGTAGAGACAAAGGAACTCTGCTACACTGGTGTAGCCGCCTTGGAAGATATGGAGAATCCTGAAACAAATAAAAATGGGAGTACCTTATGACCCAGTAACACCACTTTGAGGCATTTATCCAAAAGATGCTGAAACACTAATTTGAATGGATATATGCATCCCTAAGTTCATAGCTGCATTGTTCACAATAGCCAAATAACAGAAGCAGCCTAAATGCTCATCCACAGATGCCTGGCTAAAAAAGTTATGGGACTTTTAGTCTCTGGAAGAAACTCCACAATCAAAAAAGATGATATTCTGTACTTTGGGACTAAGTAGGTGGAACTGGAGGTGATTATGCTTAGTGGATTAAGTGAAGAATGAAAGACAACTGCCGGATGGTTTCACTCATACGTGGACTCTAGAGATCTGACACGCATGAACATGAAAAAAAGGAGGCAGAAGAGGAGAGGGAGAGGGACTGGGAGGAGAAGAAGAATGAAGTGGACTGATTCTAAGTCTTGTGTGAACTATGGTGGCTGGTTATCTTTGGGAGGTGGGAGGGGCTACAGAACTTTGGTGGTGGGTGTAGTGAGGAACTATACATTGTAACCTTACAATCCTGTAAACTACTATAAATCAAAAATTTTTAATTAAAAAAGAAAACTAAGAGTTAAAGAACATGACTGAGACAGAAGATGAAAGGGGAGGAAACTGACCTTTGCTAATAGCTTACTTTATTCATACACTTTGTCTTGAAGACAAAGGCAACTAGGAGAGCCTATCACAACAGTCTGAAATGGTGGTGCCTTTCCCTGATGGCACTCTAAGCACCAGTTCTGATTTAAAGAGACAGTGCAGTGGCTTCTTGACAGCAAATCAGAAGACAAAGTGTATATGAAACTGAGTTTATTTTGATGGTTTGATTTACTTTTTAATAGATAGTGATGCGAAAGCACCATTCAGCCATGTGTCCTGTGGGGACCCAAACCCAGAGCTTCTACCCCATCTTTGCTTCCATCATTACACACATGAGCATGGAAGAGAACTGTGCTCAGCCTCTGAGGAAAAAGGTCTGTCTGGGGTCTGAACACAGGTGGACACTACTGAAGGGGTAGCTGAGGGGGGTCACATTTGGGGTGACCTTGTGGTAACCAAGTTGGCAGGCGGCCTTGTTTACCACACGCCTGGCAACTGGAACACAGGGGTCCCCCAGATTCCATGACACGTCCCACCTTCCAATTCAGTTACTTCAGGTCCAGACCCATACTGGAGCTCAGGTCCCCTGTCCCTCGTCCCTGTAGCCCTTGTCTAGAGACCGAGGTCCCCTGTTCCTCATCCCTGCTGACCCTTAGCTGTACACGGGCTCTGCTGTGACCTTGAGACCAGAAAATTGACCCTGATATTGAGGACACTGATATCAGTTTCTGGGGAGTCATCCTGTTGTCACCAACTGTAAGTTCAGGATCCCTGTCTCCTCACTCCTCAGTTCCCATGGGACCTATGGGGCCACTTGTGTTGTTGCTGTTGTTGTTTTGCTTCTTTGTTTTACTTTTGTTTTGATTTTTGTTGTTTATTTTCACCAGAAGATTGCCCATCAGGGCTCACTTTTGGCTCTATGACTCCACTACTTCTGGTGGTGTTTTATTTCCTGTAACTTTTGTTTGTGGGTTGGTTTCTAATTTTTATTAGGCAAGACAGAGAGAATTTGAAAGAGGAGGGGTGACATAGAGAGGTAGAACAAGATAGACACCTGAAAACCTCCTTCACCGCTCGCATCCCCATGCAAGTGGGAAGCAAGGCATCTAACCCTGTTCTCCAATTGGTAATACGTGTGTTCAATTTAACCTGGTACATCACCACAGGTCCCTGATGTCTCCTGTTTCTGACCCTCCTGTCCCAGGTTTCTCCCCATTCCTGCTGATCCTCTTCAGTCACCATGTCAAAGTGGTTCCTGCCACTGTACGGGCCTCTGGAGGACAAGTTCCTACTAGAGGAGGACCAGGAGCTGCAGACCCAGATGGCCCTGTGCAAGAGGGACTTCCGGGTCCTCAATGACAGGGTCCTGGGGACTGTAGCCACTGCTGGCTATCTGGACCACGTCCTGTGGAGCTATGGTGAGTACTCAGATTCCACAACCAGAGGGTGATCACCCCTGATTACCCCTAAAATAAGAGAAAACATTGGTTCATCCGAGTACTTAGGAAAATCATTGTGCATACATGATTCTAAGGAAAGGTAGAAACACATGTTGATGCTCATTTATGCAGGGTAGGGAAACTGAGGCACAGTGTAGCCACAGGTCCAGGGCTACAGAGACGTGTGTGAAGGAGGCTAGAGAGAAAACTGGAACCATGACAGCACAGAACCACCTGCTGCCCCCAGGTTCATCTCTGTCTGGGTCAGACTCTGTGTCTGTTCAACCCAAATGTCTGCACTCCCAGTCTCCAACTAGTTCAGGCTACTAGGTAGGACCTGTGTCAGAGTGACTCTGGAGAGGTGGTGACAGCTCACTCTGGCAGAAACCAGTGGTCTTCAGGTGAAGCCTCCACATCCCTCTGTACTGAGTTGCCCAGCTCCACCCACAGTGTCCATAACTCCACTGGGAAAGATCTGACATCTGTGTTAGTGTTCACAGTTCAATGGGGACTGAGACTGTCCGGTGGGGAGAGAAAGAAGGCATGCATTGGTACTGGCAGAAGGACATCATCTGCCTTCATGAGACCTGGGTTACGGGAGTCACAGTGTCCAAAAGGTGAGAGCAGGCAAGGAGGTGTGACAGGGGTGGGTGTGAAGTGGAAGCAGCCCTCAAGTCAGGCTGGAGGTCCCCAACTCCAGCCTCTGTGCTCTGTCCCTAACACCAGGCAGGGGAGAGATTGGTGCCTAACTGCTACCTGTCTCCCCATCAGTGATATGCATCAAAGCCTCAGTTTATAGCAGCTGAGACGACACTGAATAAATCAGATCAGGAGAAAGCAAATCCTCAGCCTATGGGATGGGGATAGATTCCTGATAGCACAGGATTTGTTTGGTGGGGAGGAAACAATCAAACTGGAGCACTGTCTACACAGGGAGTTTCTCTAGAGTCGCCCAGAAGCTACAGAGAGGGCCATGGTGTCATAGAGAGAGGTGGAGAAAAGGCTGTGGTCTCCTGTGCAAGAAGGGGGCTTGGGGCTCCCTTGAGACAAAAATCACCTCATTTGTTGACTCCAAGAATTTCTTTGCATTTAATGAGGTGTATTGGGCTCCCTATGTGTCTTATCAAATGTATATTTTTCTTAAATGACTGTAAAAAGTCTGGCAATTGGACAATGGGCAGTAGTGCAACTGGTTAAGCACACATGGCACAGAGTGCAAGGACCAGCGTAAGGATCCCAGTTCAAGTCTTCCAGCTGCCCGCCTGCAGGGAGGTTGCCTCACAAGCAGTGAAGCAGGTCTTCAGGAGTCTATCTTTCTTCCTCCTCTCTGTCTTCCCCTTCTCTGTCAATTTCTCTCTGTACTATCCAACAATGACCACAATAAGAACCACAATCAACAACAGGGGCTACAAAAGGGGAAAACTAGCCTTCAAAAGTAGTAGATTCATAGTGCAGGCACCAAGGCCCAGCAATAACCCTAGAGGCAAAAAAAAAAAAAAGGTCTAACAATTTATATGCAAGGACCATGCTGTACCATTTGATATAGATCCCTTGGATCTCTGAGCAATCTACCGTAGACACTAATTCTCTGTGATTGAACACAAACCCAACAATTTTTCAGAAAAAGCCCTCTGAAATATTCTCTCACTAAAGTATATTAAGACAAAAACATGTATATTATTCTGTGGGTTGGATACACTATTTGGGGAATTATTCACAGAGAAATCAGCTAAAATAACTGTCCTCCTCTGTGTTTATTCACAGAACATCAGAATGACCAGGAAGCAGTGAGAGAACAAGAGCCAGTGGCCCCCAGGTAATTCTGAGCAGCTGTGGGTGCTGTCAGTGGGGAATCTGAGGGCTCAGACCAGGGAAAGGCAGGAAAGGGCTTACTGAGCACCAGAACCCACACAGTTACCACGGATGCTCACTGCATAGATTTCCTTTTTTTTTTTCCCCCTACTTCTGGACTTGCACTAGTCTCCCTTATCTCGTTGTCTTAAGAGCCACTGTCAACTCACCCAGGCATGAGAAGCTGGCCACAGTGTGTAAGACTCAGTGCAGCTGACCTGAGAGCACACAGCACCTTAAAGGACCCTGCTGCTGGGAGTGCTGACAGTGGGAGCAGAGACACTCCAGTCTCTTCCTCCTCCTCCTCTGCACAGAGCAATCAGCCCTGCTCTCTCTATTCTTCACCTGGGACAGACTCACTGTCCTCTGTTAGGAGGAGTTTGCCTCACATGGACCAGCCCCTTTCCTTCCCTTCTCAGTGTGTCAGACCTCCCACCAGAACCACTAAGGAGTAGAAATTGATGCTTCTTGGGCTGAGCATCCTCCAGGTGCCATCAGCTCTGAGGGAGCTTCCCCGGTGCAGACAGACACCTCTGCTGGGTCTCAGTGGGGAACAGCTGTGTGGATTCTGTACCTTTTCCTCTTCCTCTTCCTAACTTCCCACTCCTCCTGCTTTTCCTGGTTGAAGATTATCATCTGCAAGGAAACAATAATATCTTTCATTCCAGACTTGTCAGGTAAGCAGCCCTCAGGCCAGGGGCTTAGGCCCCATCTAGTCTCCCAGGCAGAACCAAATCTTTGTCCCTCACATCAGGTGTGAGAGAATCATGCCCGTGTACAAGTCTTGTGGGGGAGGTGACTGTCGCCTGTGGGAAATGATGTTTGTGTGTGTGTGTGTGTCCTGCTCAGAGGTGGATGTGTCCTTTTCTTGGTCCCCCCACCTTGGTAACCTTCAGTGTAGGGGTAGGATGGTCGCTGTTCCCAGAGACTAGGCAGAACACATTGTGAGAGACCCAGCTGATCAAGAGACACCAGTGATTTAGGAAGTGTCAGGGGCTGGGCGGTATAGCACAGTGGGTAAAGTGCATATGGTGCAAAGCAAAAGGACTGGCATACAGAAGCAGGTGTCACAAGACATACCCAGAAGTCCCTCTGTATCATTGTAAGGATCCAGTGTCACAGTGAGGGTATTTCTGTCTCCGTCCCAGTTCTGGATATTGGAGAGTAATTTACTAGGTGTCCATTTGTTTGTGTTGACTTCTTCTGTGTGAATTCATCACAGCTAAAGAAATCACTGACCAGGAGGACAAAGAACTTGAGATGATAACTACAAGGTAACTCAAGACCATGTCTGATTATCCAGTGCTATCACCCTGAACACTTCACGTCAAGATTCTCGAAAATCACAAAGACATCTATTACACCCATTACATTCATTCTCCGTTATCAAGAACACATTTGGGGACTCAGGCAGTAGCACAGCAGGTTAAGTACACATGGCACAAAGTACAAGGACTGGCATAAGGATACTGGTTCAAGCCCCTGGCTCCCCACCTGCAGGGTAGTCGTTTCACAGGCAGTGAAGCATGTCAGCAGGTGTCTATCTTGCTCTCCCACTCTCTGTCTTCCTCTCCTCTCTCCATTTCTCCCTATCAGTGCAACAATGGTGACATAAACAACATCAATAATAACTACAACAATACAACAACAGCAACAAAAGGGAAAATAAATATTTTTTTAAAAACCCATATTTTAGTAGTGTTGGGTATATTCAGTGTAGTGGACAGTAAGCTCCTGTTTATGCCCCTCTGAGCCGGTGGCCTGCAGGTGTTGAAAAAGGAGAATGAGGCCATCAGAGAGACCCACCACCCCCCTCCTTCTGCTAAATCCAGGCACAGGCACTTGAGTATGTACTCAGCAATACAGCCACCTCTGGTTTCTCACAGAGCACTTTATACCGTGAGCCCGGTGGTAGCTCAGTGGGTTAAGCACAGGTTCTTCAAAGCAAGGATCTGCTTAAGGATCCTGGTTCAAGCCTCCCCACCCCCCAGCTCACCACCTGCAGTGGAGTCATTTCACAAGTGGTGAAGCAGGTCTACAGGTGTTTATCTTTCTCTCCCCCCATCTTGCCCGCCTCTGACCATTTCTCTCTGTCCTATCCAACAACAATAACATCAATAATAACTACAACAATAAAACAAGGGTAAAAAAGAAATAAATAAATATTTTTTAGAAACAGTTTATACCATGGGACAATCCAAAGGAGTCACCAGCAAGAGATTTGACCTCTAGTGGACAGCACTGCCACGAGAGTCGGTGACCCTTAGCACTGAGTGCAGAGCAGTGTCCTCCAAGTGACGCTAAATCACTGGTGTCATTTGCAAGGTCCCCCAATGTCTGAGTCCCAGCCTCTGCTCCACAAGAGCTCCTGCTCCTTGTTCAGAAGCTAGTTCATGGCCACAGCACTCAGTCGTCTGGTTCATTCCCCAGCCTTCTCCATATCTTACTCTGCTCTCTAGGCCCACACACTCCTCCCTAGAAATTGGGCAGGTTTTCCTCTCCTAGGGGTCATGTCTTCCGCAAAGAATGCAGTCATGTCTCCATGAACCAGCCATGTTCTTCACCTCCCTCCTCTGACTCTGTTTTCCCTTCCCCAGGCTCGTCCTCCTACTCCCAGAACTGGCAAATTCTCATGCCCCCTGGCTTTTGCCAGATGGACGCTGCTTGACATTTGCCTCCTTGCCTGATGTGTCTGACAACTACTGGCCCCACAGGAGCTCTGCCTTCCAGGCCTGGGAGTAAGAGGGAATCTCTGCTGCTCAGCCTGGAGCTGGTGAGTGCCTCAGAGTCAGTGTGCAGAAGCTCCCTGGACACCAAGCAGACCACATGCCCCCACCTTTCTCGGTGGGCTAAGAGTTGTGGTCCCCAGACAAACCCTGGGGAGGCACACTGATCTGCCTCAGTCTCTAGCAGAGAGTGAAGTGAAGACATGAGATGGGCAGAGTGTCCAGTCTTCCTCATGCAGTATGTGTTGTACCTTGGACCTCTGTCTAGTCACTGGACTCTAGGCAGGTGACAGAATTCAGCTCAGCTCTGCTGTCCTTGTCCCTGGTTCATATCATATGTTTCTCCTGACCACAACTGAGACAGGGAAGAGGTGATCTGACTATTTCTGCTGTCTGTATTGTTTCAGAAAACCATCCTGACTCAGAGGAGCACAGAGACTCGAGCCATCTGTCTCTCAGGTAACTCAGCACAGGCATGGGCCCTACACTTGTGTGACAGTGGTCATCTCAGGCACATTATAAGCAAAAAGCTCTGAGTATTCCCCTCAACCAGCAACATTCCTCCCTCCAGGAATCTCTTCTATTTTCACTGAGTTACTTGAGTTTACTCCTTTCCTTACTCTCCCTCATGCAGTCCATCAGTCAGCTGGTGCAGGGGTTTCTTGCCCTCTCCTCCTCACTCCTGTTTGCGAAAGCAAAGCACCAAGCACTGCTTCTGCCTCCTGGTTATGGACCGGGATTTTCTGGCAAAGATAATCTACAGAAACTCTTTCAATTTTTTCTGTATTGAGAGAAATACAACTGTGAACGCCCACAAGGTCTCTCAGCCTCAGGTCTTCAGCCTATTCATGTGAAGTTGATCTGTGCCATGCTGGAGCAGAGATTATCAGCCTTCTTTCTCAAAACCCACTCTGTCTAATCATGTCACTTCTTTCCTTCTCTTGCACATTTTCTTATCTCTATGCTGGCAGCAGCAGAGAGGGGTATCTAAGTCTCTCTTTATGGGGATGAGATCCACATACTTCCATGCCTGGCTATTAGTGACTCTGGTCAGAACAGCTGGGATCTGGTGAGTAATCCCCAGTCTAATCCCAGCCCTGCCCACCCCAGCAACATCAGCAGGGAGTCACCTGAGGGAGAAGAGGATGAGTACTCCCTGGATGAACACTACCTGACTCCTTCCTTTGACTATGATGTGTCAGAGTGCTGCAGACCTTGCAGCCATGATGAGCAGGAGGGCTCCGCTCAGGATGAAGCAGGTGAGTACAGGCCTGGAGAGAGCTCTCTCCTGCTCCCTACCAGGCTGCTCTGAGCAGGAGCTAAAAACACTCAGTAACTTCACCAACTGAATGTTGTCCTGGACATGTCAATCTGACTGGGCATTGTAAAAGTGTTCGCTCAACAGAAAAGATCTAGCCCATGGCCCTGCACTCATGGGCTGCCCGACACATTTCCTTATTTACCAAGGATGACTAGCCACCCTTACTCCCACAGTCCTCTGCCCCTGGACTCCACTCTGGCATCTGGTGGGTCATGTCTTTCCCATCTCTATTTTCTTAAGTTTATTAACTTCTTTTTCACTACAACTCATGAAGATACCATTTGATATTACACTCACTACCTCTAACATTTTCAATCATTTTTCAGTTGTAAATGCACACATGCTCATTCAAGCATATTTAAATTGGCTGAAATATCACAGTGCACATGGAGCATAGATATATTGAGGTATTTTTTTAACTATTCTCAATTTACGTGACCTCTTTCTGTATATGACATGTGTTACTTCAACTTTTATCTTGCTTGGTCACTTACTTCTCTCACTGACCAATATGACAACCTGTGTCCTGTGATTTTCAGTCCCTTTGACTACTCATCTAAAACATATTTGTTGTGGTTAAATTCATTTCTCATGTTTCTCATTTTAAAAGTCAACTGAATGTTGTACTAGACATGTCAATCTGACTGGGCATTGTAAAAGTGGTCGCTCAACAGAAAAGATCTAGGCCTGTGTCTCCATGGCCTTGCACTCATGGGCTGCCCGACACATTGACTTATTTATCACTCAGTGTCCCCTTGGATGGAGGAGCAAGCACAGTAAGACCAAGATAAACCAGGATCCTGTTGACTGTGGTTTTGCTTTCAGAACTGGACTCAGAGCCTTTCATTGGATGGAAGAACCCTTCCAAGCCAGAGGGTGATGCTTTTGAGAACCTGGAAAGCAGCAAGGCAGAGGGTCTAGTCAGTCATCTACCTCTGGCCTCAGGTGTCCAGAGACAGAACAATACTACAAGAAGACATCTGTTTGGCAAACGCAAAATTGCATGTCGCTTCCCTGGCCTGCAGAAGTAGGACACAGAGGTAACCCTTGGTGGCTTTGGAATGCACTTCCTCCAACTCTGACTCATACTGCTTGATCTCTTGTGTCTCCAAATGTTTTCTGGGCACCTGTTTTTCTCAATGGGGGCTTCCTGCTCACTTGCCCTTTATATCCGTGTCCCTGCTTGCACCTGAGCTCTGCTGTGCTCCTGCTAGTGCTTTCTTGTTCCTCTGTCTCCCTTCCATGGAGCCATAGGCAAAGCCAGCACCTATATGCAGACAAAAGGCGAGAGAAAGAACTACTGCTGGGCAAGGATGTCCACTCTCAACAGCAACCTTTGTCATATGCTCTGTGGACACCGAGCACACTCTTCACAGGGATGTGAGGAAACACTGGTTTCAAACAAGAGTCAAAGTGAAGAGGTCTTTGAGGGAGGAGGGTTAGGAGTCTGGCCAAGATTATGGAATAGTGGAGAAAGATAGATTCTGGCCCCAGGCTGGGTGTTAGTTGAGGAGATATTTCCTGCCAGGAGGAGCCCACTCCCCTCAGGAAGCCTGAGGCTCTTGCTCTGCTTTCCTGCACAGAAGCTCAGCTTGCTCCAGGCTCTGTCCCTCCTCACCCTGCCCTGAGCTCAGCCTTAGTGCGACCCCAACCAGACGTGTTCTGAATCCTGTTCTCTTTCTCTTTCAGAATCCACATTTATTTATGCACTTCTAGCAAGATAATGCTGATTTTGAAACTGTCTCCCACACACACACACCAAAAAAAAAAAAAAAAACCTCTTTTCCATTAATGAAGAAAACAGACAGCAAATCAAGTTAAAACCAAAGAGATTTCTGGAGGGATCTGTTTGAGAATTGACATCAGAACCACAAAGCACAGTCTGCCACCTTTACTTTACTAACATCTGCACGGATTGGACAAACCCAGCACTCAACCTCCACTGTGAACCATTACTAAGAAGACCAATGCCAGATACATACACTGTGCTAGAGACTTAGCCTTGACCTCTAGATCCACCAAGCACACGGCCAGCCAGGAACACCTGGAGGAGCTGAGCTCACACTGCACCTTCTTTGCCATCACACAAGCTGTGCTGGAAGCAGACATCAGGGTCTGGGCAGTGCTCTTGCTGGAGTGTTTAACCTGAGCTCAGTCAGGAGGGAATTCTCAGACAACCATAGAATTTAGACCTCATAGTGAGACACCTGACCTGTCTGTCTGCAAAGTTTTCATGTCACCACCAATAAGATGACAAAGAGGAAAGGAGCTATTTGGACACCAAGTGCACAGAAGAATTGTGTTACCTCCTTTTGCCCTTTTGAAGCCCAAATATCTCCTTCCCATTTTGCGCGAACTTTCTGGTGGTGATGTGGGTTCTCTGAGGATAGCTGGTCAGTGTCTCGCTCAGTGGTCACTTCTGACGCTATGTAATGATGTTTTCAAGACTAAACTCGGGCTGCCCCTTCAGCAAGAGCACAACTAATGCTGTATGGACACTTCCTGCCACAGCTCACTCTGAGAACCAAGTGTGCAGCTAGTGACTCTGATTGTGACTTTTTCTTATGATAATCTCAGTCCTCTTGAGAGGACAAAGATGCTCATTATCAAATCACACTGTAATATTTCTGTCGCAATAGTGTATTATTAATTTCTGAAGGGTAGTTTAATATATTTTCTAATGATCTGTATCAAAGATATTTACCATACATTTGAGTCCCTGATATGTATATTTACTATATACCTAGTATATTATATAATTTGCTTATTATCAACTTGATAATTTGGTAATTTGAGAATTTCACAGCTTACATGGAGGACAAGAAAGTTCAGTCTCTCTATCACTGTTATTATGAATTAATCCTGATGGGATATTGGCTGAGGGCACTGAAGACCTGTTCATTGAAATTTCCCAGAATGCAATTTCTATAACTGCTAACTCTTTCCTTTAGTGTTACTGTTATATTTAAGAACTTCTTCTGTTGATCACCGAAAAAAACGTTGCCACCCTTTGTGATCCCTGATACATTCATGATTCAATCTTTCGTACATTGATAATTGTATAATTCTGTTCTTGATTTCCTTCGCTGGTACTGTGTTATGGAAAAAATGAATATCACATCCCTCCATAGAATAATTTTTATTTTAATATGTCTTCTCCTAATATAAACCCATAGTTAGAACCCAACCCTGTCTTTTAAAAGCACCATTAGGTCTCCTGACTACAGCATGAGGTGCCATCTCTATAGCTTGTGTGAAAGGAGCACCTGGCCTGTCATGCTCTCATTCAAGACAGTCTGCACCCAGGAGGTATCCTCCTGAGCCCCATCACCCTCCCAACCCCCATCTCCATATTTCCGCAGAAGGTTGGGGCTCTTATAGTGGGGAGGAAGGTATGACTTCAGTCCATAAGTCTGTGTAGACTATCTGCAAATGTTGAGCACAGTGAACCCGACTGCAGATCACCCACTATTGCTCTTTGGATCCTAAGCTCCCAGCATCCACACCCCACACACTGGAGCACACACAGCTGTCTCACCTCAGGCCTTCAACCCTGAGCTCACTGGGAAGCTCCCTGTGGGAGACACACACATGACTCATCACAGCCCTCAGGAGCTAGTGTCTGGCTGACACTCTGTAAACAGCATGGTTTCCAGGCCTTGAATTCAAACAGAACACACAGTCAACAGCCAAACCTCAGGATTTCCTCAGAAATAAATCCAGTTTGTCATGTGTTTGGTAACTTCATGCCTAAGTTAATTAATATCTGTCCTCACTGTGATGCATGTGGAGACAAGGAATGGACACTGTGTCCATCAGCGTCAAGGAACTTTATTCCTGGTAAGCTTTAAGCCTATGATAGTCTTGAGGAATCTATTGTCCATTATAAAGATCCTGAGTTTTATTTCTACAACTAATCAGCCATTTCTACATGCCACATTCATATTGTAAGCAATGAACCTTTTCTAAGAAAGAATTTAACATAATTTTTCCTCATGAATGCTATTGTTATTATTTTTCAAGATGTACCTTTACAATTTCTGAACTCAAATCATTATGATTGCATTTACTGGAATAGGCTATGGAAAAAAATACTCCTTCCTCCTTCCCTATCAATAAAGGTTTTGTGTGTTTCATTGTGACTCATGAACATCTTAAATTCTAAGCTAAATTCACTCCTTCACTATGCTGCTGACAGGCCTGCCCTGACTGCAGGCCTCAAGTGCTCTCTCTAGAGCCCATGTGTGAGGACATCAGGGCCTCTCACACTCCCACCCGCAAAGTAGGCTAGACCTGGGAGGGCAGAGATCAGGATTCCTTCCCCTTTGTGTCCAAGCTTCCTGAAGTGGTTAAAGACTCTTGGTGGGACTAAGACAGAGAGAAGTCATGCTGTCCATCCCAGAACTCTGTATGATCTGCAAAGGATGAGCACAGTGATCCTTATTCCAGGTCAACCACTGTGGCAGTGGCATCATGTTTAGCATCCACACTCTACACATTATGGCACACAGAGCTGTCTGTCAGCCACCTGTTCTGTCTTCCTTAACCCAGGTTTGAGTTTGCCCCCACCACACTGGGGGAAGTTTAAGTGTTCTGGTGTCTTTACCTCTTCCTTTATTCATCAGTCTATCTTTATTTCTATTCTATCTCCATTGTTATAGACACAGCCCACACTAAGCAGGACACCAGACCCTCCTGAAGGAGCTCCTAGCTCCTCACAACCCACACCTGGATCCTCCTGCCCATCTTTTTTCCCTTCACAGGGGAGCTGTACCCTTGGGCGGCCTCCCTCACATGTCCTTCCAGCTGTTATGGGTTCACCTGTGCAGCTCCTGCTCTCTCGGCCTCTGGAGACGCCTGCTCTGAGTCAAGCTCCAACTTTCATTTCCCCTCATTTTCATCCTGTTAGTCTCTCTCTACCTAGAAGGCTCGCATCATGAGTGAGAGAGAGAGAGATGACCCAGGGACTAAGCTCGTGGCAACAAAGCAATACAAATCTTTATTTATCCAAGCTTCCCAGAGTCGGGTGGCAGCACATCTGGTTAAGCCACGTGGTGCCAACCGCATTGGCAGGCTTCAGTCTCTCTGTCTGTACTCCCGCCCTCCTCCAGGTCAGAACAGAAACAGAAGTGGCTTGACAATACCATACATGGCTAGGAGAGGGGTGGAGAAAGGTGGGAGGGTCTGGAAATGGTAGGGACTCCCTCCAGCAACTGTTGCTAGGGTCCAGAGGGCAGAAAGAACACAGATCAAAGGAATGGAATGGTTGGGGATCTCCCAGGCAAAACAATGATTATGCAGATAGGCCATAGCATCAGGAATGCAGGGTGGAGCAGGGGGAGCTGGCTTAATGCTTTGTGAGGCTCCTCACAATTTCCCCACATCTTCCCCTTTCTTTCTATGTAATAGCCATAATATCAGGAATGTAGGGTGCTTTGTGAGGCAGGGAGTCTAATAGATGGGGAAAACCTTTGGGATTACTCTTGTCCCTCCTTGCTCAACCTCTAAGTAGAGAAAGACTAACAAAATAGACTCACTCCTCAGGTCAAACCCTGCCAAGCTCAACCACATCCTCACAATTTCCTGACACCTTATCCCTCCCCTCCTCTATTTCCCTCCTTCTGTCCTGAGGAGTCTCCCCCTAGTCCCTCAGGCAGGCCAACTCAGAGCATTTCACCTCCTGTCACCAGGCCATATGCTCACATGGCTCTACTCTGGAGGTGACACATGACATCCTGAGGAGGTGGTGCTCTTTCCACTAGAGTTCAGGCCTCTCCAGTGCTCCTCCTCAGGCCCTGTCTAACTGCTCCTCCAGAGAGTAAACATGAAGAATTAGGTGAGGAACAGAGCTCCGTGCATGGCATGCTTATAGGGTGAGGAGACAGCCATTTCTGCCTACCTCGCTGGGGACCCCCAGCCACCTAACCCTAGTATAGGTCTCTTGTCCACCCAGTGGTATAAACATTATAGTGGAGACATCATGGTGCTTTGTAGGGGCCTTCAGTGGGAATTGCATTACCCCAAACGGGGACACACAGATGGCAGCAACCAGAAGAGAAAGTTGGGGGGGTAGTGCAACTCCAGGCAGCTCTCTGAACTCTTATAAATCACTTTTTGGGGGGTTAATGATTCATTCAGCAATTGTTACACGAGAGCAATTTCCTAGCTCCCTGTAAAAGGTGTGTGCACATCTCTCCCAACACCAGCTCCAGTCTCCCTCCATAGCTTGCTCTGTGTCCCCAGTGCCCTCTCACCACCCCACCCCTAGTTCCTGGCAATGCTGCAATAGACCACAGCTACTCTGACACTCACCCTGACTTGCTCTTCTTGTTTATTTTTTTTAATTTCTTTATTGGGGAACTGATGTTCTACATTCAACAGTAAATACAATAGTTTATACATGCATAACATTTCCCACTTTTCCATATGACAGTACAACCCACACTCGGTCCTCTGTTATTCTTTTTGGACCTGTATTCTCTCCCACCCCCACTCAACCCAGAGTCTTTTACTTTGGTGCAATAGCAAATTCCAGGTCAGGTTCTACTTCTGTTTTCTCTTCTGATCTTGTTTTTCAACTTCTGCCTGAGAGTAAAATCATCCCATATTCATCCTTCTGTTTCTGACTTATTTCACTTAACATGATTTGTTCCAGCCATCTGAGAGTTCTCCAGACTGTTGTCCACAAAGGTTGGACCAAACTGACATTCCCACCAGCAGTGAAGGAGAGTTCCTTTGACCTCACAACCTCTCCAGCATTTGCTGCTGTTACCTTTTCTGATGTATGACATTCTCACAGGAGTGAGGTGGTATCTCATTGTTGTCTTTATTTGTATTTCTCTGACAATCAAACACTTGGAGCATTTTTTTTTTATGTGTTTCTCACCCTTTGGATCTCTTAAGATATTCTGTCCATGTCCTCTCCCCATTTTTGGATGCGGTTATTTCTTTTCTTGTTGTTAAGTTTTGCAAGCTCTTTTTATATTTTGGTTATTAGCCTCTTGTCTGACGTATGGCATGACAAGATCTTCTCCCATTCTGTGAGGGGTCTCTTGGCTTGGGTAGTGGTTTCTTTTTCTGTGCAGAAGCTTGCTAATTTGATGGAGTCCTATAGATTTATGCTTGCCTTGGTCTTCTTTGTAATTCGATTTGTTTCATTGAAGATATCTTCAAAATTTATGCGGAAAAGAGTTCTACTATTATTTTCTTCTAAGTATCTGGTCTTCTAAGTTTATGGTCTAACATACAAGTCCTTGATTCACTTGGAATGTACCATTGTATGTACCTTTGTGTTTGGTGAAATATACTGGTTCAGTTTCATTCATCTGAATGTTTCAACCCATTTTTCCCAACAACATTTGTTGAAGAAACTCTGCTTTCCACATTTAATAGTATGGGCATATTTGTCAAAGATTAGATGTCCATATGTGTGGGGGCTTACTTGTGGGCTCTCAATTCTATTCCACTGTCCAGTTGGTCTATTCATGTTCCAGTGCCAAGCAGTTTTGATGACAATGGCCCTATAATACAATTTGAGATCTGGGATATTGTTTGGGAAATTCTAGGTCTTTTCTGGTTCCAGATAAACACTTGTAGCATTTGTTCTATTCTCCTAAAAAATGTAGTTGGCATCTTGATGAGGATAGCATTAAATTTGTAGATGGCTCTGGACATTATATTCATTTTGATGATGTTAATTCTTCCAACCCATGAACATAGAATATCTTTCCACTTCTTTGTGTCTTTTTCAATTTCCTTGAGTATTGACTCATAATTATCTGTATACAAGTCTTTCACTTCTTTGGTTAGGGTTACTCCTAGATATTTTATTGTTTTGTTGCTATAGTAAAAGGAATTGATTTCTGGATTTCAACTTCTTCTAATGTAGTGTTTGCATAGAGGAATGCCACTGACTTTTGAATGTTACATTTGTAGCCTGACACCTTATTACTGTATTGCCTGATGATTTCCAAAGGCTTCTTGCTGGATTCCTTAGGTTTTTCTATGTATAATATCATGCCATATGCAAATAGGGAGAGTCTGATTTCTTCTCTTCCAATCTGTATCCATGAATTCCCTGCTTCTGCCTGATTACTATGGCAACAACATCCAACACTATATTGAATATTAATGGTGATAATTGGCAGCCCTGTCTAGTACATGATCTAAGGGGAAATGCTTCCAGTCTTTCACCATTGAGTATGATGTTGGCTGTAGTTTTGCTATATATAGACTCTACTATCTTCAAAAATTTTCCATCTATTCCCATTTTTGCAGTGTTTTGATCATAAAGAGAGGATGTATTTTGACAAAAGCTTTCTCTTAATCTATTGATATGACCATGTAGTTTTAGGTCTTGCTTTTATTGATGTGGTGTATCACTTTGATTGATTTACTTATATTAAATGAAACATGCATCACTGGGATAAAACCCACTGCATCATGATGAAGAATCTTTTTAATATACTGCTGTATCCAGTTGGCTAGAATTTTATTCAATATTTTAGCATCTATGTTCATCAGAGATATTGGTCTACAGTTTTCTTTTTTGGTTGTGTCCCTGTCTGCTTTTGTTATCAAAGTTATGTTGGCTTCATAGAATCTGGAAGGGACTATTCCAGTGTCTTCAGTCTTCTGGAAGACTTTGAAAAGTAGAGGTATTAGTTCTTTTTTATTATTTTTTTTATTTAAGAAAGAAGACATTAACAAAACCATAGGATAGGAGGGGTACAACTCCACACAGTTCCCAACACCCAATATCCACACCCAGGCCCCACCCCTGATAGCTTTCCCACTCTGAATCCCTCTGGGACTATGGACCCAGGGTTGTTGTGGGTTGCAGAAGGTGGAAGGTTTGGCTTCTGTAATGGCTTCCCCTCTGAACATGGGTGTTCACTGGTCAATCCATACTCCCAGTCTGCCTCTCTCTTTCCCTAGTAGGGTGGGTCTCTGGGGAAGCTGGGCTCCAGGACACATTGGTGGGGTCCTCAGTCCAGGGAATTCTGGTCAGCATCATGCTGGGATCTGGAACCTGGTGGCTGAAAGGAGCAGAATTCTTCTTTGAAGGTTTTGTAAAATTCATCTGTAAAACCATCTGGTCCAGGACTTTAATTCTTGGGAAGGTTTTTGATAACTGTTTCAATTTCATAGCTGTGATGGGCCTTTTCATGTTATCTAGTTCCTCTTTACTTAATTTTGGAAGTTCATAGCTATATAGGAAATCATGCATTTCTTTCAGGTTCTGTTGCTCGATGGCATAGAGTTGTTCATAGAAGCCTCATATGATATATTGAATATCTGTGGTGTCTGTTGTGATATCTCCTCTTTCATTTATGATCCGATTTATTTGGGTCTTCTCCCTTTTTGGTTTTGTGAGTATGGCTAAAGGTGTTTGTCCATTTTGTTCATGCTTTTGAAGAACCAATGGTTACTTTTGTTGATCTTTTGTGTGGTTTTATTATTTTCAATGTTATTTATTTATGCCCTAACTTTAGTTATTTCTGTCCTTCAGGTTGATTTAGGGTTCCTTTGTTCTACTTCTTCTACATCTTTATGATGTGCAATCAGACTGTTTATTTACGCTTTTTCTTGTTTCCTAATATGTGCTTCTATGACTATGAACTTCCCTCTCAGTACTGCCTTAGCTGTTTCCCAAATATTTTGATAGCTTGTGTTTCATTTTCATTGAACACTCGAAACATTTTGATTTTTTCCCTTTAATTCCTCTTTGACCTAGTATTTGTTAAGTAGTGTACCATTGAGCTTCCATATTTGGGGACTATTACTAAACTTTTGTTGACTGTTAAGTGTTAATTTAATTCCACTGTGGTCTGAGAAAATTCTTGGGATGATTGCAATGCTCTTGAATTTTCTGGTGCTCTTTGTGGCCTAACATATGGTCGATCCCTGAGAATGACCCATCTGGACTTGAGGAGAATGTGTATTCCAGTTTTGGGGGATGAATGACTCTGAAAATATCCAATAGTTCTAGTTTATCTATCTCCTGATTTAGCTCCTTCATGTCTTTATTGATTTTATACCTGGATGATCTGTCGAGTTGAGAGAGTAGGATACTGAATTCCCCTACTATGACTCTGCTGCTGTTAATATATTGCTGTAGGTCTTTCAGTAGATGTTTGAAGTATTTAGGTGGCTGCATTTTGGAGCATAGATGTTAATAATTGTTAAGCCCTCTTGATTGAGTGATCTTCTGAGTATTAAGTAGTGTCCATTCTTATATTTTATTTTTATTTATTTTTTATCTTTTAATTTTATTTAAATTTAAGTCTATTGTGTTAGATATGTGAATAGCTGTTCCTGCCCTTTTTTTGGGACATTGCTCCTATGATAGTTTTCCATCTTTTCAATCTGAGTCTGTGTTTGTCTTGTTGAGTTAGGTGGGTTTCCTGTAGACAGCATATTGTTGGGTTGTGTTTTCTGATTCATCTTCCAACTCTGTGCCTTTTAATAGGTGAACTCACACTGTGACATTTATTGATATGAAAGATTGAAAATATTTTAATGCCACTCTTGTAGAGATTTAGAGTGTTCTAATATATGGCCTATTAATGGTGATCTGACTGTTTACAGGAGACCTTTCAGAACTTCTTTCAGGGCAGGCTTGTTGATAGTTGATTCTTTCAACTCTTGCTTGTCAGAGAAGGTTTTAATGCCTCCAGCTAGTCTGAGTGACAATCTAACAAATACAGTATTCTTGGTTCAAAGCCTTTTTCACTGAACACTAGATAGAAATCTCGCCATTCTCGTCTGGCCTGTAGTGTTTGTGTCTGCTAATTTTATGGGTTTTCTTCTGTAGATGACTCTCTTTGTTTTTCTCTTGCAGCCTTCAGGATCCTTTCTTTATCCTTATTCATTCCCATACTAGATAAAATGTATCTTGATGTCTTTAAGTCTGGATTAATTCTGTTTGGGATCTTCTGGGCTTCTTGAACCTTTATGTCTTCGATGTTGTCTAGTCTAGAGAAGTTCTCAGCTATTATGTCCTGATGAATGCTTTTTTCCCCCCCTCCCTCTCTTTCTCCTTCTGGTAAGCCAATAATGTGTACAGTATTTCTTTAGATGTCATCCCTTAGGTTTCCGTTGTTGTTTTATGTATCTCTTAATCTCTTTTTGAGATCTTTTACTTCTTTTTTAGTTGTCTCTAATTCCTCCTTGATCATGCTAACTCTGTCTTCACCCTCATTTATTCTATTCTGTCTCCACTGTACTGTTTTCTGTAGTTCATCTGTTTTGTTACTTGTTCTGATACTGTTTAGGCTTGTTCAGATAGTTATGTTCTTAGTTCAGCTATTTCAGCTCTCTTATAAGCTTGAGATAATTAGTGTCTTCTTCCAGAGACTCATTTGTTGTTTCTGCATTTCTGATGACAATTTTTTCAAACTCTTGATACACTCCTGTGATTATTTCCTTAACTAGTGTTTGAATGTTGTCCTCATTATTTTGTGCTTCAACCTTTGTGGGGGCTTTTAACTGGACTCTTGTCCTGGTTCATTGCTCCACTATTTCTTCTTGTTGGTTTAACCATTTTATATAGTATGTTATGAGGTCCCTCTCTCAGTACTTTTCAAATTACTGATCACTCTTGCCTGGATTAACTTGTGTCTAAGTAAGGTAATTAAAGGGTTCACAGTTGTGGAAATTGAATGTTGTTTCAATATTATTTTAATTCCTGAGTTGAAGCACAGTGGCTTAAAAGCCTCTTTTTTACTTTGTCTTCCCTGTAGGCTATAGAAGCCTGAGGGTTTTTAAACCATAAGTAGGCCTCTTAACTTAATCACTGACTCCTGACCAAGAGATAGAGCAGCATGAGGCAGAGCTAATCCAGTGGTTATGCAAAGGGACTCTCACAGCCCCACAGCTAGGCTATGGAAGTACAGATCTTATCCTGTGTTTCCCCCTTTGTTTTCTGTCCCCTGATGTCAGCACAGGGCCTCCCCCCTCCTGCTGCTCCAGATTCTGAGGGCAGAGGCAATGCAGACTCACAGTTGCATTTGCTGAGTCTTAGGGGAGTCCTTTCCTCCCTTCAGCTGTCTTTTCATTGGTGAAACAGACTGGAGGTGGTGTCTCAACAGGTAAACTGCTGGACTATTACCCGCCATTTAATCTCTCCCAGGCTCCTCTCTGTTCATGAGCCACACCTGTTTGCACTCACTAGTCATTTGGTGGGTTCCTGAAGTCATTCTAGTCCTGTCTTGTTGTGGTCCCAGGTGGTCTCCTTTGGTATTCCTGATTTGTTATTATGGATTTTCTGCCTGGATGACCAGTCAAGTTGAGAAAGTGGGCTATTGAAGTCCCCTACTATGACTGTGTTGCTGCTATTATCTTGCTGTAGCTCTTTCAGTAGGTGTTTGAAGTATTTAGAAGGTTTCTCTGTAGACCCGGGAGAAGAGAGGAGAGTAACACAGTAGCTGCCACTCTTTTTGTTTCTTAAATTTCACATTGGGTGAGGCCCACTTACTTCCTCTTGACCTTGGTTTGCCTTTATTCTGTATTGTTATTCATTTATTTTTGGTAGAGACAGAGATAAATAGAGAAAGAGGGGGTGGGCCAGATGGTGACACAACTAGTGAAGTGTACATGTTACCATGAGCAAAGCCCCAGGGTTCATCCCTTACTCCCCACCTGCAGTGTGTTACCCCAGCTTTGGCTAAGGTGGGTCCCTCTTGGTCCTCTCTTTCACTGGTTGCTCTGTAGAATCATGTGCTGCAGCCCAAGGCTGTTAGTAAGAAACTGCTAGAAGAAACACAGTCTGTGAAAATCATCTGCTGTGTTGTCCTCACACCAGCCCTGGACCTAGAGTGAATCCAGTGAGAACAATTAGGAGACCCCGCTATGCTCTGAGCTTTTCCAAGCGAGGCCAGCTGCCCCTGCTCTCTGCTCCTGACCTCCCCCTCTAACAGTGGGGTTGAAGGATTGAACCCAACTCCCTGAGCATGACATTTTGTGAGCTTCCATTGCTACACCAATGGTTATGTTGATATATAAGGCTTACAAAGAAAGGATCTGAGCCTAGGAAATAGCCCTGAGTTCCAGAGGCTTCTATAGTGTTGAGTCTTGGCTCTGATAATATTATTTAGAATTGCATTTTGTAAAAAGTCCTCTCTCCATTTCAATATATTATGTGCATTTTTCTATGCTGTTGTTTGAGGTTAGGACTTCTTTATTGTTATTTATTTTAATTTTTTATTAGTGACATAATAATGATTAAGAAGACTGTAAAATAACAGGGGAATAATTTCATACAGTTCCTACACCAAAGCTCCATCTCCCATCCCTTCTATTAGAGGTTTCCCTATACATTATCCCTCTGAAAGCATGTACCAGAATTCTTTCTAAGGTGCAGATGTGGGAGGTCTAACTTCTGTAATTGCCTCTCCTCCAGGCACAGATGTTAGAAGCTTGATCCATAACTTCAGATGCCAGACTTTTTGCATAGATAGATGGTAGATAGATAGATAGATAGATAGATAGACTGTAGATAGACTGATAGATAGATGATAGATAGATAGATAGTAACTTCCTCCAATGCAATGAGAGTAAGACTCAAACCTTTGTCACACACATAACAAAGCAGGTTTAATTTGCTATTTTTCTGACCCAACATTTATTTCTTTGTTTCTTTTTTTATTATTTTTAATGCTGCAGGGCAGTTATCCTTTTATCTTTGAAGGAGGCACTACAAGCAGCCCTGCCACCACCTCCTGTGTGCCCACTGCCATGTGCCCACATCCTCCAGGCCAGCATAGATGTCCTCCTAAGAAGCCCCCACAGCCCTGCCTGCAGAGTGACCACCTGAGAGCACAGTCCCAGCTCCTTTATCTTGTCTCCAGGCAGTGCTGAGAGAGGGACTAACTTGCCCATCAGTTCCACTCTTGCTCTGCCTGGGGACAACACAGGATGCTGCTGAAGCCATTCCAAGGCTTTATGAAGTCACTTTCTCTTTCCTGGGGACAGGGAGCACGTGGTGCCCTTAGTATCCTTAGTCCGCTGCCTTACTAGACTCAGAAGAGACAGAGACAGGACCTAGTTCAGCAAGTACAACAGGACTCCAGGCATCTTCTTTCTGTGTGTTTGTCTGTCCTTGCCTGGACTCTTGCTTCCATCATGTTTGCTTCTGTTTCTCAATAAAGTAACTTCTCATGTTGAATATGTTTCTCTGCATCTTCTTTGTCAGGCCTGTACAACTATTTAGTCTTCTCACCAATTTTTAAAGAAATTCCCTGTTTCTCCATCCCTAGGGCTTCACTATTCTGACATGACTATTTCAGAATTAAAGACAGGGACAGAGAGAAAGAGGTAGAAACAGAGATAGAGAAAGAGAGCACCGCACTGAAGCTTCCGCCAACATGGTGGTGGCCAGGCTCAAAGCTGGGTCACTCACATGGAAAGCAGTGCACTCACTGTCCAAGTACATACTTTGCCAGCCTTTCTCAAGTGGCTTCTGAGTTCACAAACTCATAATCAAGGCCCATAGATTAACGTTAAATTTTTCTTATTTAGTCTTGGTGCAGTGAAATAAATTTTAAAGCATTTTTAAAAAATATTTTAAGGAGTCATTTGTATATTTATTTATTTATTGGGTAGAGTGAGAAAAATCCAGAGGGAAGGGATAAGATGGTAGAGTGGTGGAAACCTGCAGCCCTGCTCTGTGTTGGTGCTAGTGAAGCCTCCCCCTGCAGCTCTGGGCTTGGCCAGGGTCCTTATGCATAGGAACAAGTGCGCTTAACTGCTTGTACCATCACCCAGCCTATTAAATAACTTTGAACACTGAATGTGTGCTGTGTTATTTGGTTAAGTTACTTACCATTTCAGATTTATAAAACTCATCTTTCAGGGGCCAGGTGGTGGCACACTGGATTAAGCACAAATAGTAAGAAGCTCAAGGATCCTGGTTCAAGCCCCTGGCCAACTGAACTCAGAGCCTCTCCTGAACCTGTGCTCCCAGCAGGTAGACTAAGTGGCACTAAGGGGGTGGGGGGGGGGGAGAGGGGAGGGGCTGCTCTGTGTTGTCACAGGAGAGGGATCAGCCTTGGGGACCCAAAAACCACCTCTATTCACAGAGTCTCTTTGTAACAAGGTGATTCCAGGACTAGAAACTACCAAAATGTTTGAATTTGTTAAAAATATAGTTCGCAGACATATATGCCACACATAACAAAATATTTATAGTAGATAGATGTAGAGTTGATAATTAAATCAAAGGGCATTGAATAATGGATACTTTCTAATATTTCCCGAATTCTCTAAATGTTCACAATGAACTTAAAAGTATCTTTCTAATAGAGGAAGTGGTATTTTTACAAAATGCCTAAAAATGACGAGGTCAAAGCACCCATTCATTTTGTTTTTAAAAAGATTTGCATTATCAAAAGAAAGAAGACAACTGCCATTTGCTTTTCTGAACTCTTTTAAGCTGAGTCCTATTTCTGTTTCTTCATCACTTAGTTTCTTTTTTTTGAGCTTGCTGTTAAACCACAAGATTTTTCAGCAGTGAAAGGTGTGACTTGTTTCCACTCAGGACGCTTCCTTCAGGTGAAGCAGGACCCTGCTCTGCTTGGCCTGCTTGTATTTTTGTTTATTTTTCATGAGTTCCTCAGCTGCCAGGCCTCACGTTTGAATACAGAGCTGTTTGCCCACCCAGCTTTTCATCTGCTTTGCCACCATCTTCATCTGGGAGCTGTTTGGGTAATTTGAAAATCATTTTGGCTGACTTCATGGCTTAAGAGCTCTGAAAAGCCCCAGAACATCAGATAAATGCCAGCAAGGACCACTGTAATCCTCCTTTTATAAAGGAGGAAGCTAAGTGGGACAGGTAAGTAGATCTCATGGAGAGTGCATCTCTCTCTCTCTCTCTCTCATCTAAAAATAACAATGATCAAAGGGAGAAGTAGGTGGAAGAAAAGGAGGAGTGAAGGAAAAGAAGAAGTTCAGACACTGAAACTCAGGGTACTGAGGTGGGGCTGGATGGTGGTGCACCTGGTTAAATGTGCACATTACAGTGAAAAAGGGCCTGGGTTCAAGCCCCTACTATGCACCTTAGGGAGGAAGTTTCACAAGTGGTGCAGCAGTGCTGCAGGTCTTTGTACCCACTCTCTAGGCAATAACCTCCACCCCACTGCTCCTTCCCCAAAATCCTCACCCCAGGATCTCCAGTACCTACCTACCTCTCCCCAACTTCATCCTCTTCATCTCCCTCTCCATCCAGGCCCACACCACAGACCCCAGGGTCACCAGCAGAGCCAGGGCCAGGAGGCAACTCCACCTTCTCCAGGGAAGACAGCCTGGGGACAAAGTCTGGGGTCACACCTTTCTTGGCCAGGCTGGTGACAACAGGATAGCAGGGGAGACCACTGGATATGCAACCCTGCCTGCAGCCCCCATGGTCCCCTCCAGCCTGTACCCCAGTCACCTCACATGGTGCATCTTCTGTAAGCCCTGTACCTCAGCACAGGAGCCTCCAGGCTGTGCCTGCTGGGGATGGGGGAGGGGGTGCAGCTTTGCTCTCCCCCTAGCTCCTCTCTCCCCTTCTCAGGCTCCAGCTGACAGTGGCATTCCAGGAGGGAGAGGAGTGCAGGCACCTGGGACCACAAGCCCTCTGCATGTTCAGTTCCTTGGAGAGGGTGTTGGGCTGTCACAGGCCATCCTGCCCCTGCCCATCCTTCAAGGCCCAAGTCAGGTGTCCCACTCTGCATGCTCAGTTCATGTAGCAGTGACGCTGTTTCTTCCTATTTATTTACTTTTGCCTTAACCATCTTCTTTGTATTAAACTCAAATTTATCACTTAGTGTTTGCATTTATTTAGACATTTATTCCTCCACATTCTTAAATTAATATTTAAATAATCATTGACACAATATTCAGTTTACACAGTCCTGATCATCTTGCACGGCTGTACTTTTGGGTTTTTACAAAACACAAGTCTCACACAGGTGAGCTCCCAATCCTCCCAAGTTCGCTGTTTCTTTCTTTCTTTTCGGAGACAGACCCCAGCACCACACTGACACCCATGGAGCCTCTACTCTGGATGGTGTGGGAGCATGGTGACAGTACTCAGACCCAGGCCTCATGCTGTGGTAATATGAGCACACAGCACAAGGTGTGGGGAGCTGCCTGCTACTCCCCTCAGGGATGACTTCATTCTCACCACCATCCTGTGAGGCAGACAGACCATCACCCTCTCCCAGAGAGGCCCCACTACTGAGAACCTTGCCCTGGTCACACAGCTGGGAGGGGGTGACACCCCACCAAAGACACAAACTGCAGGCTATTCTGGGTGAGTCTTTTAGGGTTCACCCTTCCCTACATAGCCTGCCCAGCACACAGTAGACACTCAGGTGTCATGAGAGAGTGAGTGAGTGAGGAATAAGGAGGAGAGACTGAGAGAGTTCACTGGAGCAGGCAGTGCTCAGAGGACCCTGCAGGGAGGAGGAAATAATCTAGGGAGAGGGTCTCACCTCTTTCCCAGCACTCACCCAGCCTATGTTCCTGGAGACAGGGGTATGGTTCCTTGTGGAGACAGGAGGATCCAACCTTTTTATCAAATTCTTGAATGTCTTTACCCCTTTATACTCCTGAAGGACCCCTTGACTGATAGGATAGAAGCTTTGTGACTGAACTGGCTGACCTCAGGTGCTCACAGGCTCAGGGATGAGCAGGGTCACACACTCAGAACCAAGGGCCAGTGGTGTATCTGCCTGCAGCAGTCATCTGTGACCCCAACAAGCTCTGCATGTGCAGCCCATCTGGGGTTTGGGGATGAATCTGGGGCCACCAGCACTCCAGAACAGGGATCCCTAGTCCTCAGTCCTCAAGTACTTCTCCTCCCTCCTGGGACCCTGGTGTCTCACTCACACTCCCTGTCTTCTGGATGATGGAGAGGGGATGCACACACAGCCTCTCATTCGTGTCCTGGTGCTGCTGTGGGCTCCACCTGTGGGTCGCCTTTCTGGGCTTGCAGGCGGAGATGCAGAGAGGACACAGCCAGTCCTTCGGTGGGGACAGTGTGCTGCACCACGGAAGCCCCTCAGATGTGAGTTTCCCAGCACCCTTCAGGTCTGTCCCTCCCAGCTCTGCTCACCCATTCCCTCACCTGCCCACACCTCTCACTCACCATTCTGTGCACAGATGCTCCCCAGGTGCAGGGTGTCTTTCTTCTGGCCCACAGGGCTGCTGAGCACACAGGTGAGGCAGCCTTGCTCTGGCTCTGGCTCTGGCTCTGGATCAGGGGCAGGCTCAGGCTTAGACTGCTGCCTCCCTGCTGCTCCAGCTCCCTGGAGAGGCCCCTGCTCTCCCAGGCCACTACCAGGTGCTTCCTGGGCCCTGGGACTCCACACTCCAGGCTGACATTGCACCAGTCTGATGAGAGGTTGGACAAGTGAATTAGAATCTGGGGCTGGGGTGTAGACTGTGAGACAAGAAGTAACAAAAGAGAAACTGAGCTGCAGGAGTGGAGGCCCAGACAGGTGCAGTGCCCTTCTCACCTGCCACACACTGGAGGGAGGGGTGAGTGAGGACCTGAGAAGGGTTACTCTGGGGTCCCAGAAGTTCTGACGCCAAGCCCAGAAGTAGGCAGTCCTGGCCCTTCCTACTTCAGCTCAGTCTACACCATTAAATATCTATGACGGCTGTGATAATTACCTACATGTACATGTGATTATTCCATATATCATTACATGCATCACAAAGAAAACATGCAAAGGATTCAGGATGCAGTGAAAAAGAATGTTAAAGTTCTTCATTGCACAGAAAAGAAAAATATAAATTATCTTCAAATACAGAAACACAAATTTCATTTTAATAACTACTGGGCTTAAAAGACCATGTGTTATAATTTCCAAACCACTGGAGTTCAGATCAATGATAACTGTGTGAGTCAACAAAATGATAAGAAAAGCAAAATAGCAAATGAAAACATGGAGTAAGAGTGAGGGGTAGATATGTGCACTTAAAAAATTCAGTAAAGGTCTGGAGAGATAGCTTAATGGTTCCTCAAATGACTTTCATGCCAGAGCGGTAAAGGTCCTAGTTCAATCCCCAGCACTAACATAAACCAGAGCTAAGCAGTGCTTCTCTCTCTCTCTCTCTCTCTCTCTCTCTCTCTGTCTCTCTTTCTCTCTCTCTCCCTACCTACCTATCTATCTTTATTAAAATAAATAAAATATTTAAAAATTTAAGTACATTTACATCAATGCATCTCCTGTAAAATAAACAAGGCACATTAAGTAAACCCATCGCTATTCCATTCATTTAACTTAATGACACAGAGAGGATATATGGAAAATAACAGAAATTAACAGCAGGTCAAAGTCATGGTCACAGACTTTGCCCCAGATCTGGAAACAACCTATGTGCCCAACAACAGATGAGGGGGTAAGAGATGGTGACATGGATACACTATGGAAAAGTGCAGCTTTCAGGACAGAGGACATCTTGGCTTTTGTACAGGAGGTACAAACAGGGGGCTCATGCTAAGTCAAAAGGAGAAAGGTAAATATGGAAAGTTCTCACTCACATGTGGGGTTTAGGAAACACAGCAAGGGAACAGACAGGGTGCATCACATATAAACACTTAGCCTCAGGCTACAGATCTGGGGTCCTAGAGAGGGAGTAGGGAAGAGGGGACCCAGTGCCTTAAACTGGGGACAGGGCACTTGGTTGGTAGCTAAATTGAGCCAGGACACATTTGGGGAGATGTGCAATTGTACCCCTGATATAGGAAGTGGCACTACAACATTTTCATCATAAAGCTTAATTGTAATAATAATAATAATGATAACAATAATGATCCATTATAGAAAGAATCATAATGGCAGCAGCTATATAAAAGTTTATTTCTGGGGGTGTATGTGGGGGGGGGGGCAGAGCACCACTCTGCCTTTTTATATGACTCCATGGATCCAACCCAGAGCCTCACACAGGAAAGACCTGTTTGCCACTGCTGAGCCCCCTCACCTGCCCCTGGAGGGTGCCATGGAAGCAGGGAGAGACCATAGGCAGGGAGAGAGTTAGGAGGCTCTGTGACAGCCCAAGCAGAGGTGACAGAGGGAGAGTGAGTGTGATAGTTCCCAGGGGAGTAGCTGGGCAGGTGGGGCTTCAAAGGTTCTGTATCCTCTCCTCCACTGTCCTGTTCTCCTCCCTCACTCTCTGAGGAGGGCACTCTGTTCTCTGAGAAAAGGTGGGTGGGCTCCACACTGGGCTGGGGACTCAGGGGACAGGGTTGGGGATGGGGTCTCCTTCTGTGTTTTGCCTTTGGTCTACCACAGAGCTTTGTCCTGAGAACTCGAACTGCATCTCACACAGCTCAGTCTAAGCTCTTGTGCTAATGAGAAGCCCTGATTGTCAGTCCCCTGTAGCTACTGCATCTGCATGAGTTCATGTCCTGTCTGGCTACTCCACGTTGGACAATTTGTGTTGATATGGGGCAGTGATTGAAGAATTTTAAAACCATTTTTGAATGAAGTGATCCAGAATTTTGTAATATATATTTCACAGGAATTGATTTTGCAATATATGATGAAGAAAGTATGTTTATTTGTTCTAATTGATACCCATCCTTTTGCATATATATTTTAAATCTTTCATTAACTGTCAGCAATATTTTTTTCTCAAGACATAGATTTAAAATGCTTAGTTTTTATTTAACTAAGAGGGAATTAGGACCATTTCAAAAAATTCAATAAAAGATTTTTATACTAATTTCTCCTAGCTTATGTGCTGCTGTCTGGTTAGGGTGTGGCTCAGACCATATGATACACACAGAGTCTAAAGGATTCCTCCTGGTTGTTTCCTCTGTTTAATTTGATTCTCACCCTGTAGAGTCGACTCATGTCCACAGTGAAATTCCTGAAGCTCAGGGAAGCCAAATCTGTCAGGCTGAATCTCTGCCTGTATGTTTTTTCAAATTTATACCAGTCAGCATCAAGGGAATGTGGTCTCCAGGACACTAGAGCCACTGAGCATTCAGAATATTCAGGAGCCCAAACCACCTTAATTTCTCTGATGTTGGAAGACAAGGAGCAGTTCAGCTGCAGCTGGACAGAGTTCCCAACTGTCTTTCTGAGGAACCAGTAAGACCTGGCATGTCTGAGAGCCTGGGACCCTGGGGAAGGAGTAGCTAGAGTTGAGGGAAGAGGGAAGACGGTGCTGACTGCTTGCTGTCACAGCACAGGCATCTTGTATCTGTGAAAAGCATCATCTCCATGTTCACAGACAGGACACACAGCTGCAGAGAGGCCTGCTGAGACCCAGGTGTCACCCAGGACAGACAGCTCTGATTTCACCTCCTGGTGACACCTGCCCATATTCATGCTCATCCATTCCTCACAGTTAAATAGCTTCAGTTCTAACTCCAGGAAAAGAAACTGAAAATATTGAAGTTGATAAATAATCCAGTTCTCATTTGTGTGTATGTATGAGGGGACAATGGTTTTACTATTTCCATTGTATTATACACACACACACACACACACACACACACACACACACACACACACACACAGTAGAACTCCTCCACAACTCTGGAAAAGCCCTATGTTAGGTCACTAGTAAACTTGAAATCATCAAACTCAGATGTCAATCTAGTCTTACAGGATCCTCTCAAAGAATTTGACTTGCTCCTGTTTCTATCTTCTCTGTAGCTCTGTTGTGCATCACCATCCTGTCCCTGTCACCTGCAGTGGTTTCATGAAAGCTCAGTGAGCTGGTGCCCTAGTGACTCTGACAACAGGGGGTGGATATGTAAAGAGCTGACCTGATATGCTCTCAAGGATGCCCCTTTAGTGAGGGAGATGCTGAAAAATATGAGAACAAGTGATGGTGGAGAGTGAGAAGAACCCTAGGACAGTGAAGAACTGAGGCCCAGTTTCCCAGCTTGATGCCCAGCTACTGAGCCCTTCTGCACATGTGGGCTCCCCCACCCAATGAAAGAGAACCCCCCCTACCCCCCACCTAGCAGAATGCCCCACCTGCATCTCCCAGCCTGCTCTGCAGAGAAGCAGAATGTGACCTGGGTTCATCCTATCAGAATCCCCCCCAACCCACTCACAGCAGGTGCATAAGGAGAACTGGACCCATATCTGTGCTGTGGACATGGAGAGTCACTAAATCCAAGGACAGAGGTGACCATGAGGGGAGGGAGGGGCTGGGGCTGTGCTGCTCAGAGGAGGCAGCTCTCTTCTAGGCTCCCCTCCTGCCCAGTTTCCACTTGCTTGTGTGCTTCTCCATCCAGCTGGAACTGACTTTCCACACACTTGCATTCAGTGTGTATGTGTATGTTGTCTGTGTGTCTTCACCATTCCAGATAGAAATACAGAGATAGGGAAACAGAGACAGAGAGAAAGACACCCCAATAGGGGGCAACACAAACCTAGACCATGACAAAGCAAGTGCTGGGCCCCAGTGAGCTATGTCCCACCTCTCTCTGTTGTACTGAAACCTTCAACTGGTATCTCTCCTCTCCTCTGATGCCTAAGGCTCCCCCACCTCAAGTACTAATGAGAAATTTCAGTTATAAACTCAGCTATAAAGAAGCTTATTTTACTTGTGTTTTACATGATGTTTAAAGCAACATATATATATCATTGATGTGTCAGAAAATGGCTGGAAGGAGCTGGGCAGTGGCACAGCTGTTTGATTGCACAAGTGCAAAGGACTAGTGTAAGGATCCTGGTATTTCCCCCGTATTTCCACCTGCAGGGGATGAAGCAGGTCTGCAGGCGTCTGCCTTTCTCTCCCCCTGTCTGTAATCCCCTCCTCTCTTGATTTCTTTCTGTACTATCCAATAACATCAACAAGGATAAACAACAAAGACAACAAAATAGCCTCCAGGAGCAGTGGATTCATAGCCCCAATGATAACTCCGGAGGAAAAAAAAGGGGGGGGATGGCTGCAATAAGCATGATTGACTCAGTTTCCAAGTAGTGTCTCAGGTCAGGTAGGATTTGATCCCTCTTCCAGGTGATCTCACTGAAGCTGAGAACAGGAGCAACACTTGCCCAGAGTCTATGTGAATGGTTCAAGATTCCACGACCAAGCCAGGGCAGAACCAGAATCTGTGACCAAGAGACCCCACAGCAGAGCCCAGCTCCCAGTTCACCATCAGGGAGCTCTGGGGTTAAGGTGACCTGGGTCACAAGGACATTGTGTGCAGCCTTCAGATAGCACAGCCCTGAGAGCCTGAACAGCCTGCTGACCACACGGGAAGGTCAGCAGATGAGGGAGGCCTGGTTCCCGCCTGCCTGCTCTGCACACAGAGTCCAGCTCAGGGCTTAGTGACCAGGCCATGGGGACTCCCTCAGTCCTCTCTCACCACTCAGCCCTCTCAGCCTGGAGGAGAGGAAGGAAGCCAGCTTTGGGGTGTATGCGCAGGGCTTGGGGAGAAGCAGACAAAGATGAGTGTCCAGCAAATAAACAGGAAGCTGCAGATACCCTGATCAAGACTGCAGGGGCCACACAGCAGGAAGAAACTAGTCTCTCAAAAGAGGCTGAGAGCCACTTTGCTGCCAGAGGTCCCTGCAGGCTGCTTGGGGAGACCCTGGTCCCCTTGTTCTCCCTCAGCCCACAGAGCCTTGAGGGAGCAGCATGATAGAGCCCTGCAGACACACGCTGCATTTATCTGCCTCCCAGAGCTGCCTCATTCCTTCCTTCCTTTCTTCTTTTCTGTTCTTTCATTTTAGGCCACTACACTGAAGAGATGATAATTCACAAACCTGTGGTCACAAGACAGTTTCATGTCTCCCTGTGGCAGGTGGCAGCTCACCACACCCTCCACCAACTGACCATCTTCCTCCACTGGGGACACTGGGTTCCCACCCTCCCCTTTAAACACACCCACACTGGCCTCTCCTCCTAGAGCACTTGGATGCAGCCTGATCCCTGCTACTACTCACAGAGGAGGAATCTGACCTTAAGCATCAGAGTGTAGACAGCAGCCAGTGGCTGCTGGAGGCCATGGCTGCTCAGCTGAAAGGGGCTTGTCCTTGGCACTGCCCTCCCTCAGCCTCCTCTCATCCTCTGAGCACCTGAATTCTCTCTCCTGTTTCATGAGCTAAGGGACTCACACATGTTCAAAAACAACATTTTGCTTTCTGACAAGAAAAATCCATGTTGATTTTTTGATACAAGTTTAAATTTGAAAAATACAGGAATTTTTTTATGACTAAAGAACATTTGTAGTAAACCTTGCAAAGCTAACCACCAAACTTATGATAAATTCCCTTCAGTTTTATTGAGATGATGTCACAGGTATCCAAGAAGCAGGGTCTGGTGCTGGAGTGTGATGTGAGCTCTTCATGCCCCCAACACACACACACACACACACACACACACACACACACACACACACACACGCACCCACGCACATATGAGCTCCTCCTCACAGGAACCAAGAAACCTCCATATGCTTCCCTGAGGCTCCACCCCCAGTGCTGCCTACACTGACCAATAAGGCCAAGTCCAGGACCCTGGTCCTGACTCTCTGTGGCATCCACACTGCTGCCAGAGCCACTGTTTCAGGATGTAAGACATGGTTAGATCTTCCTCTTCAGAGGGAAATGAATAGAACAACTGTTAGCACAAAAAAAGTTGTTTTAATAATTTTTATCTATATCCACCTGGGCTCACTAGTACTGTATTCTTCAGGTTCAGATAATATGTTAACACTACTGGGCAGACTAGAGCCCTAAATAGTGTCATTGGCCTGGGGGGTCCCCAGCGAAGCAGGCAGGGCTCAGCTGTCTCCTCACCTCATAGGGGCTCTCCTGAGTCCCTGCAGGATCAGCTCTGCATATGCCTCCTGGTCCTCCTGCTGTCCTGCACCTGCGTCACCAGAGAGAGGGGCTGGAGCATGGACTGGAAGCCTGTGTTTCACCCTGTGTGAGCCCCAAGGCCAGGGGCACCCCACCCTCTGCAGGAATGGTCCCCGAACACAGCATGCAGGACACAGGAGCAAGGGACAGTGGGGACAGGAGGGATGGGGGAGATACCTGCCTCTACGACTCTTCTCTTGTCTCTTCTTCCCTTCTCTCTTCCAGAGGAGCAGCCCAGCCGCCAAGAGCAACAGCACAGCCACAATGATCCCAGGGATGACTCCTGAGTAAACAGCTCTCTCTTGCCCATAGGAACCTGTTAGCCTCACACAGAAAACAGAGCAAGAGAGATACAGACATGAGGATCCCACTGCCAAGGGCACATATGATGATGATGGTGTGTGTGTGTGTGTGTGTGTGTGTGTGTGTGTGTGTGTGTGTGTGTGTGCGCGCGCGCGCGCGCGTGCGCACGCGCTAGATATAGAACAGGAGGAGAAGTGTGAGCCCCTGGCTCAGAATATGAGGATCCCTACAAACTCACTCACTGTGCCAGCTCCAGCCTTCCCTGGGACCAGGGACACTGAGGTGACAGGTGAGCTCCTTGTTCCTGAGATGCTCACAACCATGAGGGAGACTGAGGAAGTACTGGCATCTGCCAGCAGAAGGTGTGCTGCACAGGGAGCTCTGTTCTCAACCCAGGTCTGCAGGCTCCTCCCTGGAGCAGCAGGGAAAGGGGGCCTGAGGGGTGAACACTGGAGGAGTGGGGGGAGCACTACCCTTTGGAATCATGGGTGTCACCTTCTCCAGGATAAAGTGAGCACCTCCACAGCAGGCCCATGTAGGCCTGTTGTCTAGTGACAGGAAAATAAGATGCCCCGAGTTGGCCTCTCTGAGGGATGCAGGGGGAGAGAACTCAAGAAGGAAGGAAGAGAGGAGGGAAACTGAGAGCAGTTATGTCCAGAGGCCCAGAGAGAGCAGGAGCTGCACAGGTGAGCTCACAGCAGCTCGTGGGACATGCAAGGGAGGCTACCAGGGGTGTAGCTCCCCTCTGAAGGACAAGAGAGAAGAGGGCAGGAGAAGCCAGCAGGGTTATGTAAGGGTTATGTGAGTTCCTTCAGAAGGGACTGGGGTCCTGCTAAGTGTGGGCTGTTGTTGTGATGCAGCATACTGTCTGACCATAGAAAGCTGGACACAGCACTAGGCTGACATCAGCCTGGCGACAGAGCATACAATGATCTGCAAAAATGCACAGTAGACTTTGGGTGTATGGATTGTACATGATTCCAAATGGATTTAAGCACAGCCACACGTAAGTCCGGCATTATGACTCCTGCTTCTTCTGTTCAGATGCACCTCAGCGGAGGGTGCTCAAAGTGTCCACCGTGGCTGTCGCTCCTGGGAACTGAACCTGTGACTCAGCTAGCCAATAAACTCCAAGACTTCTTTACAGCCATTGTTGACCCCATGGAGCTGAACTTCATGGATTTTAGGGCCTAGTGTATTTAAAACCCCAGCTGATAACTGCTTATTTTGCAGCACCTAAAACATATTTCTACTATTGGACCACACTAACAAAGCTTCGACTGTTTAAACCCATTCCCAGCTGCCCCACAGCCAAGTCCATTATGTACTACAGGATGGGAAGTGCCAGAGCCTCAGGCCCTCAGGGAACACTAACTGAGAACTGACTCAGGGAACTGTCCTGGCTCAGGACTCAGGTCACAGGCAGGGCTGCCTTCAGGGTGCAGAGATAAGAGGACACAGTCCATGCACAGAGCTCTGCTGTTTAGTGAAGGCTGGGGACAGGTCCTCACATGGGGCTACTAGGGGGATGGGAGTCAGAGGGCAAGGGCAGCTGTCAGAGGCTCAGAATCTACAACAGCATGTTCCTCCTGGAACTAAGCCAGCAGGCCAGGCTGAGGAGAGCAGGGAGCCAGAGCCTAAGGCAGGGGTGTGAGCCCTGACTCCTGGAGGAGCCAGTCAGTACAGACCTGAAAGGACGGAGTATAGAATCATTGCCCTGCTTCTCCTGACCACTGGCTCTCAGGGAGAGAGCAAGGGGGAGAGAATAAAAGAAGCAGTCTATACTGCAGGAGAACCTGGTGAAGGAAGGGGGTGCAAATGAAATGACCATAGAGGGAGAAGCACCCAGAACTGGCAGACCCAGCTCTCCAGAGCTCCCCAGCACCTTCTTCTGTGTGGCTTTTACTCACCAAGTAAACACACCTGCCCACGGTGGTGGCCATTTTCTGGTCCACAGGGTTGCTGACCAAACAGGTGACATTGGCATTGGGCTGGCTCTGGGGAAGGCTCACAGACAGGGTCCAGGTGTGAGGGGCTAGTCCAGATGTCCCTCCTGGGTTCAGCTTCCTGGGGAGGCCCTTGCTCTCCCAGGTGACATTCAGGTCCCCCGTGGTCCCTGTGACCCTGCACAGCAGGGTGACATTGCACCAGTCTGTTGTAATGGATGGGGATACAACCAGGATCTGAGGAGGTGTCACTGGCTCTGGGGAGGAGGGACAGAGAAGAGCCCCATGAGCAGAGCACCTACAGTGTGTTTCTCCTCTGTCACCTTGCTGGAGCCCTGGCTCCTCCCTCTGAGGATGGTGAGTGCATTTGTCAGATACAATTTAATTTACCCTGAAAACAAGTAGAGTCACTAAGTAAGTTCTATGTTACTCACTAGGCTGGGAAACATAATAAACTCCAGTCTGAGAACAAAGCTGGCCCCACCCACAAACCTATCACTCTAAGAACTGGGTCTCTCTAGGAGAGGTGGGTCTGAGGAGAAGCAGGTGCCTGGTCCAGCACACCAGGTTTTCCTCTCAGATGAGTCTTCAGCTGCACATCCCAGGATGGAGGACACCTCTGAGAGACCAGAGAGAGAGCTCCATGCTCTCAAACAGAGACATCTGGGGAGACGCAGTGTTAGCGGGGAGGAGTGACCACTGGGTGTGTGGTGAGGACATGGTGCTGAGCTTCACCCACATCTGGAGGAGCAGTGACCAATGATGAGCTGGTCTCAAAAGTTACACTAGAGCCTAATGCTGAAAAGGCCATTTTCTGCAGAGGGGTCTCTCTGTGCAGAGAGGAGTTTAGGCAAAGGCAGTGCTGGCCAGATGAATGTCTCAAGAGTGCTGCAGTCACAGATTCTCCTGAGATGATGGAGCCTCTCAGAGCTGCATTGACGGGGTCTATCCAGTGTGGCTGCTCCAGATGGTGCTGACCAAGAGGAAAGGGGACTGGCAGGGAGCTTTGGTGTAGGTTTCCAAACCATGCTGATGGCCTCACCCTAGTCTTCAGAAGCTGAGGTGCTTCATGGTGGGGTGACTAAGGCTTAAGTTAGAATAAACATTCCTAAAACGCCTACATTAAAATAGAGGGGTCTTTCCCAATTTTCTGTTTGTGATCACTGGGTCCTTTAGTGTAGAAGGAATCTGAAGAATTCAGAGAGATATAATGTGAGGACCCAACCCACAGTTGCCAGCTTTGCAGGTGGAGGGGACAGAACAAAAGGTGGCAAAGGAGGCAAATGGATTCTCCCCAGTACCTACCAGACCCTCTGCCAGCAACTTGACTTTGACCTCAGGACACACTTGAATGACTTGTGACCTTCTGGGATATGTGAGAGTTCACTTAGTGGCTTCAACCCACTCAGTTTGCAGTGTTTTGTTATAGAACCTAAAGAAAACTGAATCACACAGAAGTGAACTTAGATCTATGAAGAAAAGCAAATCCAAGCTCATGGTGGGTTTATCATCTGAAAACAGGAGTGTGTGAAGAATCCTGCCAAATGGGGCTCATGTGACACTGCTAGGGAAGTGAAGGAGGGAAGTTAGAGGAGGAGCCACATACCATAGACGGTGAGGAGGAAAACCTGGTCAAATGTAGTTCCACTAGATAGCAGGACGTGAGCCCGGTACTGCCCACTGTCCTCCCAGGTCAGCCTCTCAATCCTCAGGGATGTGATGCTGGGCACGTGGAACCTCTGCCTGTACTTGTCCTGGAGGCTGAACCAGGTGGGAGCATCCTCTGCCCCTGGCTGGATTCGCAGCAGGAGGCTGTAGCTTGAATTATCCCTGAAGAATCACGAAATCTCCTTCAGCTGGGCTTCTTGTTCCAGGACTACTTGAAACCACACAGACCCTCCCTGAATCCCAGTCAAAGGAGTGTAAGGAATCCACAATTTAGAATCCTTCAGTCCAGCACCAGGCACTCCAGAACTCTGAGCTCCAGTGCTGCAGGTACCTAGGATATCAGGAACAGGAGGCATGAGTGTTTTCATGGATAATATGTGAGAGAGCAATAAACCCAGCTTTCTTTTTTAAAATTTTTTTTCTCTTTTCCTTTTCCTTATTTTATTGGGGTTAACAGTTTGCATTTAACACATAGACACAACTTCTCATCGTCCCTTGCTTGGCGTCTAGGAGACACACCAAGACCCAAGTGTCCCCTCATACCATCCCTTCCCCTTCTTCCCCAGAGCTCTTTGCTTTGGTGTGAGACACCACACCGAGTCCAATTTTCACCTCATGTTTTCTCTTACTGTCCTTTATTCTTAAGTTACATAGGTGAGATCATTTGTTATTGGTCTTTCTCTTTCTAGAAATAAGAAGTCTATTCACTGTCTTTTAGAAACTGGCCAGATAAAGAACTTTGGTGGAAATAAATACTTTAAATTACAGTCTTAGGAGCCATGGTGAAGAAATAGCATAAAAATTTGACACAAAATATAAACAGGTTCAGGAAGAAGCATGTATGTATTCAGAATAGTTTAAGGCCTGGCTGTATAGGTGGGTGTAACCCTAGTGGAAGTGCCTGCAGGCAAAATCCTTATTCTTCCAGACCCAGTTCAAATCATCCTCTTTGAATCCTTTCTCTGAGGTATGGTGTGAAATTCTTATTCTTAGATTCACTGAGTACTTGCTGCATTACCTTATTAACTCCCGTGTTACTGTGTTGTAGTTATCTTTCTCCCTCACTAAATTGTGTAATCTTTGAAATTAGGATATTATCTTGTTTACTTTTGATTCTTCATTGTCTAATATGATAATAGGTCTTTTGTTACATTTTATGTGACTTTATATTTTTATTAATTTTTATTTGTAAAAAGGAAACACTCACAAAAACCATAGGATAAGAGGGGTACAATTCCCAAAACCTAGGTAAAGACCAGATCCCATGAGATAGGGCATATGTACACATGTGTCCATAAATTAGGGCAAAATATATACTTGAAAGCAAAAGTGAAAAAAAAAAGCTAAAGTGCACAATAGTCTGCAGTGAGTCAATATGCAGCAAGCAAGGAGAAAGATCTAAAAAGACACCATAAATGCACAATGAAATAGTTTCTACTTAGACTTAGATACCCTCACCTATTCCTCACCTACTTCCTATGACACTTCCTTCACTCACTCCAAAGCTAACTTTATCAAAATAAGGACTGCAAAACCTGAATAAGGGAAAGAGACTAGCATACTTTAATGATGACTCTTTATCACTATCAGGCCATCCCATCATCTGGGGCCAATCATCTGCCAATAGACACTAATTGTCTAGACCTCAAATAAATCTCTTTCTCTCTCTCTCTCCATTGTTACTGGTCATCTCCATCAGGAACAACACAATAGACCCCTCTGTGGGCCCCTATAGGACCTTGCCCTCAACTTGGATCAACAACGGCAGAGAATGTTCCATTCTCCAAAGGAGAACATACTCTACATCCTGAGGAAGATGGGTTCTGAAACTGGGGCAGCTTGGAACATTCCTACTCATGACCACCAAATGCAAGCTCAGATCTACAGGGATACAGAGGTCACATAGGCTCCTAAGCTGAATATGGGCCCAAATCACATCAAATTGATGGGGCTTACAAACAACAGTATTTATAAGCCTTTCCCATATTTGGGAGCTACTCTTTTCCCTGATCCAGCTACCTAGCCCTTTTTTCAGCAATAACATCATCTCCCCAGAAAATAACTTGGGTTTATCTGCATATTAGATGTCAGGCTCAGAAAAACAAAGAAAATAGTATAGTCACAGGCCCTTTGGAATATAACTAAAATAGGCCTACTATCTATCTACAAAACAGAGACCCCTGAATCTTCATCTGAAATATCCCAAAATTTGTTTGGCTTTATATGTTCACTCTTTTTTTTTTCAGCCACCAGATTCCAGATGCTACCATGATGACAACCTGTCTACCCTGGGCAGATGACCCCACCAATGTGTCCTGGAGCCCTGCTTCCCCATAGCCCCACTCCACTAGGGAAAGTGACAGACAGGCTCTGGGGGTATAGATTGACCTGCCAATGCCTATGTTCAGTGGGGAAGCAATTACAGAAGCCAGACCTTCCACCTCCTTCCACCCTGGGTCCATACTCCCAGAGGGATAGAGAATAGGAAAGCTATCAGGGGAGGGGATGGGATGGGACACGGATTTCTGGTGGTGGAAATTGTGTGGAAATCCAGCTTTCTAGGAAACCCATCCTATATTCTCTCTAGACTCATGAAGACAGTCTAGTGCAATGAACTGAAGGCATTCTGGGTCCATCTTCAGGTGTAGTAGAGTGTGACCTGGTTAGTTAAACTTGTTCACCTGAACTTCCTTACCAGCACCATAGTGGTTTCCGCAAAGTGAGCCCATGGACCCAAAGTTCCAGATGGTTTTTAGGCTCACACTATGTCCGTATATGTAGGTGGCTTCAATCTCTCTCCCTCCCTCTCTCTCTCTCTCTCTCCCTCCTCTCTCTCTCTCTCTCGGTGTAAAATAGACATCACAATGTGTGATTTCATTGTCACAAGTTACTTTTTTCATTCAGGTAGAGTGGCAGAAAGAGAGAAAGAGACAGAGAGAGGGAGAGACACCACAGCAACAGAGCTTTCTCCACTGCCATAGCACCTCCCATCTGTGCCGGGTCATGAACCTGGGTCCTGTGCTTGACAGTGCCGCTGGTCTACCCAGTGACACCCAGGGAGCTATCCCTCTGAGTCCTCGAGCTACTTCTAAGTGGCTACAAAGACCACTCCCTCCTCCAGCTCACACTCTAGTATGGTCCCCTCTGCTGGGTGGCCTGCACCTGTGACTTGCTTCTAAGGACAAAATAGAGCAAAGGTGAGAGGTGTCACCTAGTGACACAGATCAACAGAACTGGGGTCTCTCTCTCTGTCTTTCTCTCTCTCTCTATCACACACACACACACACACACACACACACACACAGTCTCTCTTTCTTTTTCTCTCTCTTTCCCTTTCTCTTGGGCCCTCTGATGAAGCTGTCTGCCATGTTGTTAACTGCTTGGTCCATCAGTCATAGATAGACACCCTTCAGCCAGAGCACCCGCAAGCTTGGAAGTGGACCCTGGAGCTGATTGCAGCCACAGAAAAACCTTAATATCAGCCTGAATCAGGGGACTCAGTAGGTGGTGACTTGTTTTCTGACCCACAGAAACTTGGGGATTGTGCATAGTGCTGTTTGTAAGGCATTGAGTTTGGAGCAACAGGCCACAATACAGCAAGAACTAGTACAATAGTGAAGGCTGCTTCCCTCTATATCCAAACCAGCGGGTAGTCAGGATGGAGAGGCTGCACTGCTGTAATGCATGACACAAACCTCAAGGTCAGAACAATAAGAGGGCAGTATTCTTTTTTTTTTTTTGCATATATGTTTATTTTGTTTTTCATTGGTAATTTAATATTGATTTACAAAATCAAAAGACAGTGTCATTCTCATGATCAGAGTGTTGTATCCCCATCCCTTCTCTTGCAAACAGCAGTTCTCTAAAATCACAGATATTGATTGAATATTTCTCCAAAATCACAGATATTGGTTGAATATATACATACGTATTTTCTCATATTTTCTATGGCACAGCCTCTCTTCCTTTTTAAGTCACACCTTTTAAGGACTCCCTGAGACTAACCAAATGTAACTTTGAGTCTCCATGGCTACTGCCCTCTAACTCTGGAGCAGGGGAGGCCCTGTATTGACACAGGGGACAGAGAACTAACTAGGAAACTCAGGAGAAGATCTATACCTCCTTGGCCTGGCAGTGGGGTGGTGAAAGTCTCTTTGCATAACCATTGGATTATCTCTGCCCCACCCTGCTTGATCTCTTGGTCAGGAGTCAGTGATTAAGCTAAGAAGCCTACTTACAGCTTAAAAGGGTTCTGGATCTCATAGACCACAGAGAAGAAAAAGAACAAAAGAGGCTTTTAAACCAGTGTGCTCTAACTCAGGGATTAAAATAATATAGAAACAACTGTCAATATCCACAAGAGTGAACCCTTTAATTACCTAACTTAGACACAAGTCAATCCAGGCAAGAGTGATCAGTAATTTGAAAACTACTGAGTGATAACAAGTAACAAGCAATAGTTGAAAGAATCAACTATCACCAAGCCTGACCTGAAACAAGTTCTGAAAGGTCTCCCATAATCAGTCAGACCACCATAAAATTGCCATATCAGAAGACTCTAAAACTCTACAAGAATGGTGTTAAAATATCTTTGTTCTTTGATATCAATAAATATCACAACCTGAATTCACCCATTATAAGGCACAGAGTAGGAGGATGGATCAGAAAGCACTACCCAACAATGTGCTGTCTACAGAAAACCCACCTAACTCAACAAGACAAACACAGACTCACAGTGAATGCTCAGAAGATCAGTCAATCAAGAGGATATAACAATTGTTAACATTTATGCACCCAATGAGAAGCCATCTAATTACATCAAACATCTACTGAAAGAGCTACAGCAATATATCAACAGCAATGCAGTCATAGTAGGGGACTTCAACATCCTACTCTCTGAGTGTGACAGATCATCCAGGCAGAAAAGTCAATAAAGACATGAGGGAGCTACATGAGGATACAGATAAACTAGAACTAATGGACATTTTCAGTGTCATTCATCCCAAGAAACTGGAATACACATTTTACTCAAGTCCACATGAGTAATTCTCAAGGATGGACCAAATGTGAGGCCACAAAGACAGCATGAGGAAATTCAAAAGCATTGAAATCATCCCAAACATCTTCTCAGACAACAGTGGAATTAATCTAGCACTTAACAATCAACAAAAGATTAGTAATAGCCCCAAAATGTGGAAACTCAACAGTACACTACTTCACAACTACTGGGTCAAAGAGGAAATAAAGGAAGAAATCAAAATGTTTTGAGAGTTCATTGAAAATGAAGACACAAGCTACCAAATATTTGGGACACAGCTAAGGCAGTACTGAGAGGGAAGGTCATAGCCATACAAACACATATTAGCAAACAAGAAAAAGCACAAATAAACAGCCTGACTGAACAACTTTAAGACCTAGAAGAAGAAGAACAAAGGAACCCTAATGCAACCAGAAGGGCAGAAATCACTAAAGTTAGTGCAGAAATAAATAAAGTTAAGAATAAGAAAACCATACAAAAGATCAATGAAAGTAAAAGTTGGTTCTTTGAAAGAGTGAACAAAATTGACAAACATTTAGCCAGACTCACAATGCAAAAAAGGGAGAAGACCCAAATAAATCAGATCATAAATCAAAGAGGAGATATCACAACAGACAACACAGAAACTCAGCGCATCATGCAAGGCTTCTGTGAAACCTTCTATGAAACCTATATGCCACCAAGCTAGAGAACCTGGAAGAAGTAGATGAGTTCCTGGATACCTACAAACTTCCAAAATTAAGAAAAGAAGAACTAGGTAGTATGAACAGGCCAGCCATCACAGCTAAAGAAATTGAAACAGTTATCAAAAACCTTCCCAAGAACAGAAGTCCGGAACCAGATGGTTTTACAAATAAATTCTACAAAAACTTCAAAGAAGACCTAATATTTCTACTTTTAAAAGTCTTCCAGAAGATTGAAGACACTGGAATACTCCCTTCCAGTTTCTATGAATCCAACATCACTCTGATAACAGAAGCAGACAGGGACACAACCAAAAAAGAAAACTACAGACCAATATCTCTGATGAACATAGATGCTAAAATATTGAACAATATCCTAGACAACTGGATATAGCAGTATATTAAAAAGATTGTTCATGATGACCAAGTGGGGTTTATCCCAGGCATGCAAGGTTGTTTTAATAGATGTAAATCAATCAACATGATCCACCACATCAATAAATGCAATGGCAAAAGCCACACGGATATATCAATAGATTCAGAGATAACCTTTGACAAAATACAACATCCCTTTATGAACAAAATACTACAAAAATGGGAAAAGATGGAAATTCCTGAAGATAGTGGAGTCTATCTATAGCAAACCCACAGCCAACATCATACTCAATGGTGAAAAACTGGAAGCATTTCCCCTCAGATAAGGTACTAGACAGGGCTTCCCACTATCACCATTACTATTCAACAAAGAGTTGGAAGTTCTTGCCATAGCAGTCAGGCAGAAGCAAGGAATTAAAGGCATACAGATTGGAAGAGAAGAAGTCAAAGTATCTGTATTTGCAGATGACATGATAGTATACATGGAAAAACCTAAGGAATCCAGCAAGAAGCTTTGGATATCATCAGGCAACACAGTAATAAGGCGTTACAAAATTAACATTCAAAAGTGAGTGGCATTCCTCTATGCAAACACTAAGTTAGAAGAACTTGAAATGTAGAAATCAATTCCTTTTTCCTATAGCAACAAACACAATGAAATATCTAGGAATAAACCTAACCATAGAAGGGAAAGACTTGCATAGTGAAAACTATGAGTCACTACTCAAGGAAACTGAAAAAGACACAAAAAAGTGGAAAGATATTCTATGTTCATGGGTTGGAAGAATTAACATCATCAAAATGAATACACTATCCAGAGCCATCTACAAACCTAATGCTATCCCCATCAAGATCCCAAACACAATTTTTTCGGAGAATAGAACAAATGCTACAAATCTTTATCTGGAATCAGAAAAGACCTAGAATTGCCAAAACAATCTTGAGAAGAAAGAACAGGACTGGAGGCATCACACTCCCAGATCTCAAATTGTATTATAGGGCCACTGTCATCAAAACTGTTTGGTCCTGGAACATGAAAAGACACACTGACCAGTGGAATAGAATTGAGAGCCCAGAAGTAAGCCCCCACACATATGGACATCTAATCTTTGACAAAGGTGCCCAGACTATTAAATGGGGAAAGATGAGTCTCTTCAACAAATGGTGTTGGGAAAAATGGGTTGAAGCATGCACAAGAATGAAACTTTACCACTATATTTCACCAAACACAAAAGTAAATTCCAAGTGAGTTAAGGACTTGAATTTTAGACCAGAAACCATCAGACACTTAGAGGAAAATATTGGCAGAATTGTTTTCTGCATAAATTTTAAAGACATCTTCAATGAAGTGAATCCAATTACAAAGAAGACTAAGGCAAGCATAAACTTATGGGACTGCATCACATTAAAAAGTTTCTGCATAGTAAAGGAAACCAATACCCAAACAAAGAGACCTCTCACAGAATGGAAGATCTTTACATGCCATACATCAGACAAGAGTCTAATAACCAGGCTCCTAAGCTGAATATGGGCCCCAGATCAAATCAAGTAGATGAGGTTTACAGTCAACAATATTTATACACCTTTCTCATAACAAGAAGTTACTCTCTTCCATGATCCAGCTTTCTGTTCCTTTTCCAGCCACGACATCATCTCCCCAGACAGTAACTCAGATTCACCTGCATATCAGATTTCATGCTCAGAGGGATAAAAGCTAGTATAGCCATAGGCCCTTTGGAATATAACTAAAATATGCCTACTGGCTATCTACAAAATGGAGTACCCCTCCTACTGTTCATCTGCACTATTCCAAGCCTTTAAGTTCATGATTGATCGACATTTGTTTGGCTTTGTATGTTAACTCTCTTTTTAGCCACCAGATTCCATATGCTAGCAGGATGCCTACCAGACTTCCCTGGACAAACAGCCCCACAGTTGTGTCCTGGAGCTCTGCTTCCCCAGAGGCCCACCCTATTAGGGAAAGAGAGATGCAGGCTGGGAGTATGGATCGAACTGCCAATGCCCATGTTCAGTGGGTAAGCAGTTACAGAAGAAGCCAGACCTCCCACCTTCTGCATCCCACAATGACCTTGTTCGCATACTCCCAGAGGGTTAAAGAATAGGAATGCTATCAGGGCATGGGATAGGATACAAAGTTCTGGTGATAGGAAGTGTGTGGAGTTGTACCCTTCTTGTCTTATTTTTCTGTCAGTGTTTCCTTTTTATAAAGAAAGAAAGAAAGAAAGAAAGAAAGAAAGAAAGAAAGAAAGAAAGAAAACCCAATGAATCCAGCAGGATGCTACTGGCAATTATCAGGCAACATACTAAGGTGTCAGGCAACAAAATTAACATGCAAAAGTGGATTGTGTTCCTTTACATAAACACTAAATCAGAAGACTCTTCTTCAGTTGCTTTTACTATAGCAACAAAACAGCAAAATATCTAGGAATAAACCTAACAAAAGTAGTGAAATACTTGTACAATGAAAACTATACATCACTATTCAAGGAAATAGAAAAAGACACAAAGAAGTGGATAGATATTCTATGTTCATGGATCAGAAGAATTAACATCAATAAAATGAAAATTATACCTAGAGCCATATACAAATTTAATGTAATCCCCCTCAAGGCCCTATTCAGCTAATGAGAAAAGAACAGAAGCTACAAATGTTTATGTGGAACAAGAAAATACTTACAATTGCCAAAACAATCTTGAGACTAGAGAATAAAACTAGTAGCACCACACTCCCAGATCTCAAATTTTATTAGAGGGCCACTATAATCAAAACTGCCTTCTACTGGAAAAAAAATTAAACACATTGACCAATGGAATAGAATTGAGAGCCCAGAAATTAGCCCTCACTCCTATGGACATGGAATTCTAAAAAGGTGCCCAGACAACTAACTGGGGGAGGAGAGTCTCTTTAACAAATGGTGTTGAAAACCTTGGGTTGATAACATGCAGAAGAATGAAACTTAACCACTACACTTCATCAGACACAAAATTAAATTCCAAATGAATCAAGGACTTGGCTATTAGACCAGAAACTATCAAATATTTAGAGGAAAATATAGTCACAACTCTTTTTCTTATAAATTTTTTTAAATATAACTTTTTTTAAGAAGCTTTTTTTTTATTTTTTTTAAATTTTATTTATTCCCTTTTGTAGCCCTTGTTTTTTATTGTTGTAGTTATTATTGTTGTTGTAGTCATTGTTGGATAGGACAGAGAGAAGCGGAGAGAGGAGGGGAAGACAGAGAGGGGGAGAGAAAGATAGACACCTGCAGACCTGCTTCACCGCCTGTGAAGCGACTCCCCTTCCGGTTGGGGAGCCAGGGTTCGAACCGGCATCCTTATGCCGGTCCTTGTGCTTTGAGCCACCTGCGCTTAACCCGCTGCGCTACAGCCCGACTCCCTTTCTTATAAATTTTAAAAGCATCTACAATGATATCAATCAAATTGCATGGAGGAATAAAATGAAAACAAGCCATTGGGACTATACCAAATAAAATAAAAAATAAAATAAGCCAATGGAACTATACCAAATTTAAAAGCTTTCCCATAGCAAAGGAAACCACCATCCAAACAAAGAAGTCACTTATGAGAGACAGAGCCAAGATGGCGACTTTGGAGCCACAGTTACTGAGAGCTCTAAGAGGCAACAGCTTGCAACCCAGAATCTGTTGGATCTGGTAGGATATTGGGCTGTCTGTAGGAGGGTGAACATGGGCTGGTCAGAGTGACACCAAAATACAGTCCCACAACTCTTTCTTGGGCTGACAAATGGAGGTCAGGAGAACAAAGGAAAATCCTTTGATAATTTCTGAGCTCACCCCCCAACCCCACTACCAGACTGCAGGGGCAGCTATTTCCTTTACCAAGATTCCTGGCTCACCAGGGGTGTCATTCCAACCCTCTAGTTTTAAATTCTTCTTTTTTTTAGGTGGCTGGAGCTCTATTTGAGTGACAAAATGCCTGACTATTCAGAGCCTCAACCCTGCCTGGGAAAGACTACCTGGAGGGTTTTTTTATTTTTATTTTTTGGATTCTTCTCACTATTGGCTGTCTTTGCTCAGGTTGCCTGCAGCCAATCTAGTAGCCCAAGCTGCAGAATGATTGGTGTGGGTTATCTACTCTATTTTATTTTATTTTATTACTAATATTAATATATACAACAACATTGACAATAAGAGAATAATATAAAAGATTAATGAAGTCAAATGTTGGTTCTTTGAAAAATTAAGCAAGATTGAGAAACCCCTAGCCAGACTCTCTAAAAAAAAATGGAGATGACCCAAATAAACAGAATTGTAAACAATAGAGGAGATGTCACAACTGACATCACAGAAATCCAGACAATCATGTGAGACTTCTACAAAGAACCATACGCCACCAAGCTAGATAATCTGGAAGAAATGGAAGAATTCCTTGAAACATATGCCCTTCCAAAACTGAGAACTACAAAACCTAATGTACTAGTCACAGACAAAGAAATCGAAACAGTTATTAAGAATCATCCCAACAACAAAAGTCCTGGATTGGATGGTTTCACAAGCAAATTCTATAAAACTTTCAGGAAACAGTTAATACCTATACTTCTACAGCTCTTCCACAAGATTGAAGAAACAAGAATACTCAATTCCACCTTTTATGAAACCAACATCACTCTGATACCAAAAGCAGATAGGGACACAAATAAAGGAAAACTACTGACCAGTATCTCTGATGAACATAGATGCCAAAATATTAAACAAGATCCTGGCCAACCATATACAGCAGTATATCAGAAAGATTGCTCTTCACAACCAAGTGGGATTTATCCCAGGAATGAAAGGCTGGTTCAACATATGTAAGTCAGTCAATGTCATTCACCACATCAATAAATGCAAAACCAAAAACCACACGATTATCTCAACAGATGCAGAGTAAACCTTTGACAAAAACCCAACACCCATTCTTGCTCAAAACTGAACAAATAATGGAAATAGATGGGAAATTCCTCAAGACAGAGGAATCCATATATAGCAAACCTACAGCCAACATCATACTCAATGGACAGAAGCTGAAAGCATTCCCCCTTAGATCAGGGACTAGACAGGGCTGTCCACTATCATCATTACTCTTCCACATAGTATAAACGTCTTCAGCATAGACATTTTTGCCATAACAATTAGGCAAGAGAAAGAAATCAAAGGAATATATATTGGAAAGGAAGACGTCAAGGTCTCACTATTTGCAGATGACATGATATTATACATAGAAAAACCTAAAGAATCCAGCAGAAAACTACTGGAAGTTATTAGGTAATATAGCAAGATGTCAGACTACAAAATCAGTGTACAAAAATCAGTGGCATTTCTTCATGCAAACACTAAATCTGAAGAAGAAGACATCCAGAAATTACTCCCACTTACTGCTGCAGCAAAATCAATAAAATACCTAGGAATAATGCTGACCAAAGAAGTGAAAGTCTTGTATACTGAAAACTATGAGTCATGATTCAAGGAAATACAAAATGATACCAAGAAATGGAAAGACATCCCATACTCATGGATGGAAGAATTAAGATCATCAAAATGGATATTCTCCCCAGAGCCATATACAAATTTAACACAATACCCATCAAAGTTCCACCAAGCTTCTTTAAGAGAATAGAACATAAACTACAATCATTTATCTGGAACCAGAAAACACCCAGAATTGCCAAAACAATCCTGAGTAAAAGAAACAGAAACGAAGGCATCGCACTCCCAGATCTCAAACTACATTATAAGGCCATCATCATCAAAACAGCCTGGTACTGGAACAAAAATCGACACACAGACCAGTGGAACAGAATTGAAGGACCAGAACTAAAACCCCACACCTATGGATACCTAATCTTTGATAAGGGGACCAAATTATTAAATGGAGGAAGGAGGCTCTCTTCAATAAATGGTGCTGGGAAAATGGGTTGAAACATGCAGAAGAATGAAACTGCACCTACTTATCTCACCGGAAACAAAAATGAACTCCAAATGGATCAAGGACCTGGATGTTAGACCAGAAACTAACAAATACTTAGAGGAAGACATTGGTGGAAAATTTTCCCATCTAAACCTCAAGGAAATCCTTGATGATACAAACCCATTTGCAAGGAAGACTAAAGCAGAAATCAATGGGTCTACCTCAAATTGAAAAGCTTCTGCACAGCTAAAGAAACTATCACACAAAGAGACTCCTCACAGAAGGGGAGAAGATCGTCACATGCTATACATCAGACAAGAAACTAATCATCAAAATATACAAAGAGCTCAGCAAACTTAGCACCAAAAAAGCAAATGACCCCATCCAAAAATGGGCAGAGGATATGAACAGAACATTCACTACAGAAGAGATCCAAAGGGCTAGCAAACACCTGAAAAATTGCTCCAGGTCGCTGATTGACAGAGAAATACAAATAAAGACAATATTGAGATACCACCTCACCCCTGTGAGAATGGCATACATCAAAAATGATAGCAGCAACAAATGCTGGAGAGGCTGTGGGGACAGAGGAACCCTGCGGCACTGCTGGTGGGAATGTAAACTGCTTCCGCCTCTGTGGAGAGCAGTCTGAAGAACTCTCACAAAGGTAGACATGGACCTTCTATATGACCCAGTAATTCCTCTCCTGGGGATATACCCCAAGGACTCCATAACACCCAACCAAAAAGATATTTGTATACCTATGTTCATAACAGCACAATTCACAATAGCTAAAACTTAGAAGCAACTCAGGTGCTAAACAACAGATGAGTGGCAGAGAAAGTTGTGGTCTATATACACAATGGAATACTATTCAGTTATTCTTCTTCTTCTAGCATTTGCCATTCAGTTATTAAGAACAATGAACCCACCTTCTCTAACCCATCTTGGACAGAGCTAGAAGGAATTATGGTAAGTGTACTAAGTCAGAAAGATAAAAATGAGTATAGGATGATCCCACTCATCAACAGAAGCTGAGAAAGAACAGAAAGGGAAACTAAAAGCAGGATTTGAATAAATCTAGAGTAGGGTACCAAAGTAAAAACCCTGGGGTGAGGTTGAGTGTGGTTATTCGGCTTCCTGGGATGGTGGGGTGGAGATGGGTGTATGTACACTTTTATTAATTTGTCGTCATATAAATCACAATTTAATTATTATGAAAGGGGAAAATTGGCTGTATGTCTCAAACTTTTTAAAGCACAGACTGTCTTTTTAATACATAGGCTGAGTCATTGACATGCTGACTCTCTCAGAAGCCTAGACTAGGAAGAACTGAAGCAACTGGTGGCACAGCTCTATACAAATAATGTCAAAGGACATAAATTATGGCGATGTTGGGTATTATACAGCAAATCCTAACAAAGGGACTTTTCAAAGTAAACCCAACTACCAAATAATTTGATTATAATAATAACTTTCTATTGTCTTCTTGAACCCTAAGACAGCGGGAACCTCACATTTCCACTATAGAGCCTGTACTTCCCCCAGTCCTGGCACCTTAGGGTGGGACACACTTTCCTGGATGCTTCTCTGAATTCATACCAAACAAGACTGCATCCGCTGATCCCAACCTTACCAATAGAACTATTACCACCTCAGCATGCTTCACCTCAGACTGTGTCCAGAGACTTCAGGTGTGGAATGACAACCCTTCAGCTTCATTACTCAGGTGAGACCTTTCCTTTCATAGTATTCTCTAATTCCATCCCAGGCTGTTCACTTCCTAACAAAGTCCCAAAACCTGCTATAGAGCAGGTCCCCTGAGATAGAGCATATGTTCACACGTATCCATAAACTAGGGCAAAATATATACCTGAAAGCAAAAGTACACAATAGTCTGCAGTGAGTATCCCCCAACACTTCACCTGCACTATTCCAGCCTTCAGGTCCATGATTGTTCAACAATTTGCTTGGCTTTGTATGTTAACTCTCTTTTCAGCCACCAGGTTCCAGATGCCAGCATGATGCCAACCAGACTTGCCTGGACAGAGGAACTCACCAATGTGTCCTGGAGCTCTGCTTCCCCAGAGCCCCATCCTACTAAGGGAGAGAGAGAGGTAGGCTGGACCTGTCAATGCCCATGTTCAGTGGGGAAGAAATTAAAGAAGCTAGACGTTCCACCTTCTGCATCCCACAATGACCTTGAGTCCAAACTCCCAGAGGGATAAAGAATAGGAAAGCTATCAGGGGAGGGGATATATACGGAGATCTGGTGGTGGAAATTGTTTGGAGTTGTGCCCCTCTTATCCTATGGTTTTGTTAATGTCTCTTTTTTAAAAAATAAATAAATAAAAAATAAAAAAGTAAGAAACCACTTACAAAGTAGTAGAATTTTGTTGGCCTACATCAGATAAGACAAACAGTTTAAAGAGCTCACCAAAATCATAAACAAACAAAAAATCCAAATGACTCCATATAGGAAATGGGGAGAGAATATGAGCAGATTATTCATCAGAGAAGAGCTCCCAAAGGTCAACAAATATATGAAAATATGTTCCAAGTCATTGACGGAGAAATGCAAATTCAAACAATAATGAGATAACACTTCACTTCTGTGAGAATGTCAGACATCAGAGATGATAGCAATAACAAATGCTGAAGAGGTGGTGGGAGCAAAAGAACCCTCCTGCACTGCTGCTGGGAATGTCAGTTGGTCCAACCCCAGTGGAGGGCAGATGGAGAACTCTTAGAAGGCTAGAAGTGGACCTACAACATGGCCCTGCAATTCCTCTTCCGGGGACATATTCTTATTTATTAATTTACCTATATATATGTATATATATATATATTTATTTATTTCCTTTTGTTGCCCTTGTTTTCTGATTGCAGTTATTCTTGTTGTAGTCGTTGTTGGATAGGACAGAGAGAAATGGAAAGAGGAGGGGAAGACAGAGAGGGAGAGATAAAGATAGACACCTGCAGACCTGCTTCACCACTTGGAAGGGACTGCCCTGCACATGGGATTCTGGGGGCTTGAACAGGGATCCTTATGCCTGTCCTTGTGCTTTGCAGCAATTGCACTTAATCTGCTGCACTATTGCCCGAATCCCTGGGGATATATTCTAAGGAACCAAACATACCCATCCAAAAAGATTTGTGTATTTCTTTGTTCATATGAGCACAATTTGTAATAGCCAAAACTTAGAAGCAATCTAGGTGTTCAACAACAGATAAATGGCTGAGTTAGTTGCAGTATATATATATATGCAATGGAAAGTATTAAAAACGGTGAATTCACCTTCACCTCATCTTAGATGGAACTTCAAGGAATTATTTTAAGTGCAGGGGCTGGGTGGTGGCCCACCTCGTTAAGAGCACATAGTACAAAGCACAAGGACCCATGCAAGGATCCCAGTTTGAAGCCCTAAGTCACCACTTGCAGGGGGGTCGTTTTGTAAGCAGTGAAGCAGGTCTGCTGGTATCTTTCTTTCTCTCTCCCTCTCCATCTCCTCCTCCACTTTCAATTTCTCTCTTTCCTATCCAAGGAGAAAATGACCAGCAGGAGCATTCATAGTTCCAGCACTGAGCCCCAGCGATAACTATGTAGGAAAAAAAAAAGAATTATGTTACATGATATAAGCCATAAAAAGAAGGAAAATATGGGATGACCCCACTCATAGATAGAAGTTGAAAAATAAGAATAGAAAGCAAAAGACAGAGCAGAACTTGGACAGAATTTGGTGTATTTTACCAAAGTAAAAGACTCTGGAATGTCCTGGACCTGGAACATGATGGCAGAGGAGAACCTAGGTGAAGGGTTTAGAGTGTTATGTGTAAAACTGATAACTGTATCAACTATTGTACTTATATTCAACTATAAACCATTAAATCCCCCCAACTCCTCTCACCTGGTGAGATCTTTCCTAACACATGGACTACCACAGATGGCACCTTCTCTAACAAAGTTACAGATACTAGGTACAAACTAGGGCTTAGGGTACTGGGTATAGGTGTACATGTACCCACAAGCAAGGGGCAATTCAATAACTCAGAGTGAAAGTGCTTAATAGTCCTCCTTGATGATACTTAGACCTAATAAGCCTGGGATCCTAGTAGAAGTGCCTCAAGAAAGCATCTTAAATTCTCGAATTGATCAGACTTAGACCAAGTAAGCTTGGCAATCTAGTGGAAAGGCCCAAAGAAGACAGACCCCATAAACCTATATCATTTGGATAAAACAGATGATGCTCTAACAATTGGGAGAAAGTCTAAGCCTTTTAGATAAAGAAAGGACTATTAAAGTTGTATAAGAGCAAGAGACGGGCTCACTTAAAATGGTCTTTGGGTCAATACCAAACCATACCATCATCTGGGACTCTAGTTAATGAATCCTTGGATTTCCACATAGACATGAGGGGCCTAGACCTCTAACAGATCCTTCACTCCACCATCACTGGTCACGCCCATCAGGAACATCAGCATAAGCCTTCTGGTCGGCTTCTCTAGGACTATGCCCTCAAGATAAAATAGCAATGCTAAGGATTGTCTCATCATTTTCCAAAGAAAATCTGGGTTATGCTACTCTGTCACCACAGGATGACTGGTCCTGAAATGAGCGTAGACTAGAATGTTCCCAGCTGTGACCATGAGCTGTGAGCTCAGACCGACAGGGACTCTGAGGTTACACAGGCTCCTCTACTAAATAGGAATATATATGGTTCCTGGGTCAGGTGAAAGGGGTTAACAGTTAATTTTATTCATAGATTTTCTTCAAGATTGGGAGTTACTTTTTGCCCTAATCCACCTCTCTAGTTCTATTCTCAACTCTAACACCATCTTCTCAGACAATATTTTTGTACAAACCCATGACCTATCAAACTCAAAAACCATGATAGACAGGCCCCTAGAAACATACCTAAAAAAGACTTTGTCACTTCTTTCCACCTTAAGATCCCTGTTCTCAAGTATTCTATTCCTACTTTTTGCTTCCTTTTCATTAATCATTTTGTCCTGCTTTATGTCCTACTGCCTTCAAGCCATCAAGGTACAGATGCCAACGTGTTTCCATTCTGACTTCTAGGCAGATGACCTCACTCGTGTGTCCTGGAACCTTACCTCTCCAGAGTCATACCCCACGAGGGAAAGACAGAAACAGTCTGGGGCTATGGATTGACCTACCAATGCCCAAGTCCAACAGAGAAGCAATGATAGAAGCCAGCACTCCCTCCTCTGCAGGTCAAAATAATTTGGTTCATACTCCCAGAGAAGAGGGAAAGTGTTAGGGTAAGATGACCAGAGAGCTCTGAACTTCAACTCCATCAGGAACCAGACAAAAAGAAGAGAAAAAAAGGGAGGGATATTCAGAAATAGTAGTAGGTGTCAGTGTGACTTGGAAAGGAAGAGAAGGTGGAACCATGGGACAATAATGAGCAGATATATACAAACATGGGCTGAGAGTTATAGAAATAAAATTTAACACATATCTGCAAGCTTGGGAGAACTACTCAAGTTTCCAATGAAAGGAATGGGAAACAGAACTCTGGTGGTGGGAATGATGTGGATTTATACCCATTATCTTATAATTTTGTACATGAATATTAAATCACTTAGAAAATTAAAATTAAAGAAGAATCAAAGAAGAAAAAGTTAACTGTTCTTGCTATAGAGAGTTCTCTGACAGCTATCTGAACATTTAAAATAAATCCCTAGTAGTTCCTTGTGTATTCATAGCATAAATAAAGCTTATATGAACAATGTCAGGTCTAGAAAGGAGAATTGGGAATATATTACTATAGTTTCTTTGTACACTTATAAAACAGTTTGTTACTGTTTGAAAGTAGACTTGAATATTTTTTTAAATATATTTTAAAAATAGCCTGATTATTATCGTAGTGAAGGATGGAACTAAAAAAAAAAAAAGAAGGACATATCAAATACTTATCAAGGAACACCAGACTTCAGACAGACTGAAAAGAATGAAGAAAACTGTTAGCAGGACGTTGGTGTCCAGGTCACATGGTGGGCTGGCAGTGGTCACCGACGCTGGCTCAGCCTTCCCAGGCTGGGATCCAGGTTTCCTATACTGTCTGCATCTCAGCTCCCTCCTCTGTCCATATGCTCCTGTGACACGGCCTCCTCCTCTGAGTTGCTGCACCTAATCCATTGAGTGAATGTGCACAGCTCCCAGAACATGTCCTGGTGCAAAGACAACACCTTATTTTCTTTCACTGACATTTCTCATTTAGCACAATGCCCTGAAGGTTCAACTAAGTCTTACAAACAGCTACGTCTCATTCTTGAAGGGGCAAATAATCTACTTGGGATACTATGGTGGCTCAGCTATTAAGCAATAATGCCAAGAGTGGTTCTGCAATACATGTTCAGGCCTGAGGCTCCAATCTCCCAGGTTCAATTCCCAGCCTCACCATAAGCAAGTAAAGCTGAACATTGCTTTGGTTTGTCTCTCTTTCTCTTTCTCTCTCTTCCTCTTTCTCTCTGTCCTCTCTCTCCAGTTAAAAACTAACAATAATAAGATAATTCTGCAATGAAATACATGTATATTTCTTCTGGAGTTAGAGTTTCCATTTTCTTTGGAGAAGTAAGAAGTGGTTCTTGCAACAGTTCTCAGTATACATTTTGTAGGAGCCTCTTAGAGTAAATGAAGGCTCCCTGCCCTATAGTCGCTGTTCAAAAACTAAGTTCCTTGCATGTTTTTAGTATTATATTTCTTTATTTTTGGATGTTGATAGAGGGAATTTAAGAGGGAAGGAGAGAAACAGGTGGAGAGAGAAAGAGATACCTGCAGCACTGTGTGACCACACATGAAGCTCCCTCACCAGGGCAGGTAGGGGCCAGGGGCTTGAACCTAGGTCCTAGTACATTACAACGTGTGTGCTCTACAGGCTGTGCAATTCACTGTCTGACTTTGCATTTTTTAACTACACCATTACCAGCTAATCAGAAATAAGCTTTGTCCCCAGGTGCCTGTTTCATGGTGTCCCTGTGTGAGGTTTTGTGGCCAGTATCTGCAGCCTCTCCTACAGACAGGGGACCAGGCCTAGCTCAATCCTCAAGACCTCACCATCTTTCCATCTCCTTTCTGCTTCAACACCACCTCCACCTCCTCTGACATGGTCCACAGGCTGGTTGGGCTCTGAGACTGGCCTCTATCAGGCTTTTCCTGCAGCTCCTGCAAAGGGGTTCTGCCCATAGCTCAGCTGTTGCCCTTCCTCCTCCCTGTGGGAGCAAGTCCCTGCAGGCCCTGAACTCAGGGGCCCTTTGTCAGTTCAACTGCCAGGGCTCATGCCAATCACAGTCCCCGCCTCTTCAAGGAGAGACAAGCTCTGCCTTCCCCTTGAGGTCTGCAGGTCTTACAGCACCTTTGCCCTGCCTGGGGGGCCCCCTGACTCCCTCCTGCTGCCCCTGTGTCACCTGGTCACCACATGGGCTGCTGCAGAGAGCGCTTCTGTCCCTCCTGGGGTCAGATCCCAGGTGCTGAAGGGCTGCTGGGCCCAGAGCGCCTCCCCACAGACTCCAAGTGGGACATAAAGTGACAGTTGATGTGCGTTTCTCCACCTCTGGATGTGGAGTTGGGATAATGTCCATTCAATGCTCTGTCCATACTTTAACCAGACTTACTTAATATTGAATGGCATAAGTTAGATACATAAATTCATATTTTGAACATTCAATTTTTAGGAGACATAATTTGCCCATATTACTCTCATTTTGTGGGACTCATCCATTTTCTGTATGGTCTCATTGGTTGTGCCCTAGGTGTCTCCTCCCTTTTTTTTTTTTTTGTTCTCAATTTTTAAATTTATTTTTGGCTTTTGCTGTCTCTGTACGTGGGGCAATTTTTTAAAATAGTCTTCTTGATGTGGATTTTACTGCCTACAATTCATTTTGGGATGACATGTATTCAGGTCACTAGCTCATCTTCAATTTTTACTTTTTTGTATGCTGTGTAGGAAGAGTGTCCAGTCTGATTCTTTTGCAGGTGAGTCTCTAATTCTCAACACAGATAACTGAAGAACTTTCGTTTTTCCAGCTTATGTCCACTATCACTGAGTTACAGATAAACTGACAGTGTGTGCTGTCCTATTTCTCACCTTCTCTCTTCTGGTCTTTGATCTGTTTTCTTGCTTCCATACTAATACTCCACACAGAGTAGATGAGTACAGATTATATATATGTATATATAATCTGCATTATTGATGGAGCATGCTGCCTCTAGATTTGTTCTTCTCTCTCAATTTACTGTTTATTTATTTTTCAGGGAGGGCTTTTTATGTTTCATATAAATTTGATAATTTGATTTTCTCTATCCTTTGTGGAAGTTCCCATTGAATTCTGATAGTGATTTCACTGAATATGTAGTTAGTATCAGGCATTAGAGCAATAATAATGGGGCTGTCAAAGCAACTGACAACAATAAAATTTAAGCCTTAATAAAAAAGTAATTATAATGTATTTAATATCATATATACTATTTTACATATAACTTTTATATGATGTATATAACTATTTTAGATGATATAAAATACAACAGCCTCTGAGCACAGGGCATCCTCCCATTTCTATGTGTCAACTTTGATGTTTTTTATCAGTCCCATAATTTTCAGAGCACAGACCTTGATCCAGCTTAATTAAAATTATTCATAATGATTTGATTCTCTTTTATGATAGTGTAAGACTGCTCATCTCTATCTTGTATTTTGTGATGTAGAAATACTTCAGATTTGTATACAATGATTTTGTTATTATGACCTTTACCATTGTTCAATTACTATAACAAAATTGATCTTTGTTTGAATCTTTAGTGCTTGCTGCTTCATCATGACTTCTAGAAGCAATGAGAAGATAACTTCCTCATCTCTGACTGGTTTTATTCATTTTTTTGATGCTCAGTTTCTCAAATCAGATCTTAATACCACATTACTACCGAAGGTGAGATTGGATATCCTTGTGACTTCTGATCTTAAGGAAAAAAACTGTTGAACATTTAACATGCGTTGTTAATTTGCATATACCACAAAGTATTAGTATATTGAGGAGCATTCATCCTGAATCTATTTTGGTGAGAGTTGTTCTCATAAGAAATGTTGAATTCTGCTGAAAGTATCTACTTTGGGACACTGGCTAGCAGATGTCTTCAGCAAGCTCAGTGAGTGAACAAGAGCCAGCGGCCCCCAGGTGGTCTGAGCAGCTGTGGGTGCTGTGTCAGTGGGGAACCTGAGAGCTCAGACCAGGGAAAGCAGGAAGGGGGGCACTGAGCAGCAGTACCCAAAGGTCAGCACTGATGCTCACTGCATGCAGTTTCTTTTTCCATTTCTGGTTCTTGCACTAGTGCTCCTCTCTTCTTACTTTCTTAGGAAGCTGCTGTGAGTTAACTGACTGAGGCGTGAGAACCTGACTACTGCATGAACAATTCAGTGTAGGTGACATGAGAGGATTGAGCACCTGAAGTGACTCTGCTGCTGGGAGTCCTGACTGTTGTAACAGAGATGGTTCAGTCTCTCCCTCCTCATCGTCTGCCCAGTGCAGTCATCTGCCCTCTCTATTAACAGTCCTGATGGCTCACTGTCCCACTGTTGGAGCACTTTGCCTCCTTGTGGGTCCACCATTTCAATTCCCTTCCTTCTGTGTCAGGCCTGCTGTCAAAACCATTAGGATTTAAGAATCTGGCCAGGGAAAAGCAGAAAGGGGTCACTGAGCAACAGTACCCAAACAGTCAGCACTGAGAGAGAGTCCTCCAAGTCCCCTCAGTTCAGAGACAGCTGCCCAGTGTAGACAGACACCTCTGTTGAGTCTCGGTGTGTGAATGCCATGTGGATTCTGCATTTCTTCCTAAACTTCTCATTGCTTCTGCTTTCCCACAGTGCAGATAATCTGCTAGAAAACTATAATACCTTTCATCCCATGGCTATCAGCCGAGCACCCCAAAGCCATCCATTAGCTCCATCTCATCTCCCAGATGAACCCCAAATATTTTTTTGCCCCTCACCTAATGATGGGCCTGTGATGTACAAATATCTTCTCCCACTTACTGGGTGGCCTGGTGAGCCTTGTGTAGTTTGCTGTCCACTTGTAGAAGGTCTCTAGTTTTATGTAATCCCATTTACTTACAGACAGGACATGAACTCCTGCAGATGCAGTAGCTGCAGGGGACTGACTATCAGGGCTTCTCATTAGCACAAGAGCTTAGCCTGAGCTGTGTGAGATGCAGTTCGAGTTCTCAGGACAAAGCTCTGTGGTAGACCAAAGGCAAAACACAGAAGGAGACCCCATCCCCAAACCTGTCCCCTGAGTCCCCAGCCCAGTGTGGAGACCACCCACCTTTTCTCAGAGAACAGAGAGCCCTGGGCAGAGAGTGAAGGAGGAGAACAGGACAGTGGAGGAGAGGATACAGAACCTTTGAAGCCCCACCTGCCCAGCTGCTCCCCTGGGAACTATCACACTCACTCTCCCTCTGTCACCTCTGCTTGGGCTGTCACACAGCCTCCTAACTCTCTCCCTGCCTCTGGTCTCTCCCTGCTTCCATGGCACCCTCCAGGGGCAGGTGAGGGGGCTCAGCAGTGGCACACAGGTCTTTCCTGTGTGAGGCCCTGGGTTGTATCCCTAGAATCATATAAAAAGGCAGAGTGATGCTCTGCCCCCCCACACACACACATACACCCCCACAAATCAACTTTTATACAGCTGCTGCCATTGTGATTCTTTCTATAATGGATCATCATTGTTATTATTATTATTACAATTAAGCTTTATGATGAAAATGTTGTAGTGCCACTTCCTATATCAGGGGTACAATTGCACATCTCCCCAAATGTGTCCTGGCTCAATTTAGCTACCAACCAAGTGCCCTGTCCCCAGTTTAGGGCACTGGGTCCCCTCTTCCCTACTCCCTCTCTAGGACCCCAGATCTGTAGCCTGAGGCTAAGTGTTTATATGTGATGCACCCTGTCTGTTCCCTTGCTGTGTTTCCTAAACCCCACATGTGAGTGAGAACTTTCCATATTTACCTTTCTCCTTTTGACTTAGCATGAGCCCCCTGTTTGTACCTCCTGTACAAAAGTCAAGATGTCCTCTGTCCTGAAAGCTGTACTTTTCCATAGTGTATCCATGTCACCATCTCTTACCCCCTCATCTGTTGTTGGGCACATAGGTTGTTTCCAGATCTGGGGCAAAGTCTGTGACCATGACTTTGACCTGCTGTTAATTTCTGTTATTTTCCATATATCCTCTCTGTGTCATTAAGTTAAATAAATGGAATAGCAATGGGTTTACTGAATGTGCCTTGTTTATTTTATAGGAGATGCATTGATGTAAATGTACTTAAATTTTTAAATATTTTATTTATTTTAATAAAGATAGATAGGTAGGTAGGGAGAGAGAGAGAGAGAAAGAGAGACAGAGAGAGAGAGAGAGAAGCACTGCTTAGCTCTGGTTTATGTTAGTGCTGGGGATTGAACTAGGACCTTTACCGCTCTGGCATGAAAGTCATTTGAGGAACCATTAAACTATCTCTCCAGACCTGTACTGAATTTTTTAAGTGCACATATCTACCCCTCACTCTTACTCCATGTTTTCATTTGCTATTTTGCTTTTCTTATCATTTTATTGACTCACACAGTTATCATTGATCTGGACTCCAGTGGTTTGGAAATTATATCACATGGTCTTTTAAGCCCAGTAGTTATTAAAATGAAATTTGTGTTTCTGTATTTGAAGATAATTTATATTTTTCTTTTCTGTGCAATGAAGAACTTCAACATTCTTTTTCACTGCATCCTGAATCCTTTGCGTGTTGTCTTTGTGATGCATGTAATGATATATGGAATAATCACATGTACATGTAGATAATTATCACAGCCGTCATAGATATTTAATGGTCTAGACTGAGCTGAAGTAGGAAGGGCCAGGACTGCCTACTTCTGGGCTTGGCGTCAGAACATCTGGGACCCCAGAGTAACCCTTCTCAGGTCCTCACTCACCCCTCCCTCCAGTGTGTGGCAGGTGAGAAGGGCACTGCACCTGTCTGGGCCTCCACTCCTGCAGCTCAGTTTCTCTTTTGTTACTTCTTGTCTCACAGCCTACACCCCAGCCCCAGATTCTAATTCACTTGTCCTACCTCTCATCAGACTGATGCAATGTCAGCCTGGAGTGTGGAGTCCCAGGGCCCAGGAAGCACCTGACACTGGCCTGGGAGAGCAGGGGCCTCTCCAGGGAGCTGGAGCAGCAGGGAGGCAGCAGTCTGATCCAGAGCCAGAGCCAGAGCAAGGCTGCCTCTTCTGAGTGCTCAGCAGCCCTGTGGGCCAGAAGAAAGACACCCTGCACCTGGCGAGCATCTGTGCACAGAATGGTGAGTGAGAGGTGTGGGCAGGTGAGGGAATGGGTGAGCAGAGCTGGGAGGGACAGACCTGAAGGGTGCTGGGAAACTCACATCTGAGGGGCTTCCGTGGTGCAGCACACTGTCCCCACCGAAGGACTGGCTGTGTCCTCTCTGCATCTCCACCTGCAAGCCCAGAAAGGTGAAGCCCACAGCAGCACCAGGACAGGAATGAGAGGCTGTGTGTGCATCCCCTCTCCATCATCCAGAAGACAGGGAGTGTGAGTGAGACACCAGGGTCCCAGGATGGAGGAGAAGTACTTGAGGACTGAGGACTAGGGAGCCCTGTTCTGGAGGGCTGGTGGCCCCAGAGTCATCCCCAAACCCCAGATGGGCTGCAAATGCAGAGCTTGTTGGGGTCACAGATGACTGCTGCAGGCAGATACACCACTGGCCCTTGGCTCTGAGTGTGTGACCCTGCTCATCCCTGAGCCTGTGAGCACCTGAGATCAGCCAGTTCAGTCACAAAGCTTCTTTCCTATCAGTCAAGGGGTCCTTCAGGAGTATAAAGGGGTAAAGACATTCAAGAATTTGATAAAAAGGTTGAATCCTCCTGTCTCCACAAGGAACCATACCCCTATCTCCAGGAACATAGGCTGGGTGATTGCTGGGAAAGAGGTGAGACCCTCTCCCTAAATTATTCCCTCCTCCCTGCAGGGTCCTCTGAGCACTGCCTGCTCCAGTGAACTCTCTCAGTCTCTCCTCCTTATTCCTCACTCACTGACTCTCTCATGAGACCTGAGTGCCTACTGTATGCTGGGCAGGCTATGTAGGGAAGGGTGAACCCTAAGAGACTCACCCAGAGTAGCCTGCAGTTTGTGTCTTTGGTGGGGTGTCACCCCCTCCCAGCTGTGTGACCAGGGCAAGGTTCTCAGTGGTGGGGCCTCTCTGGGAGAGGGTGATGGTCTGTCTGCCTCACAGGATGGTGGTGAGAATGAAGTCATCCCTGAGGGGAGTAGCAGGCAGCTCCCCACACCTTGTGCTGTGTGATCATATTACCACAGCATGAGGCCTGGGACTGAGTACTGTCACCATGCTCCCACACCATCCATAGAGGAGGCTCCATGGGAATCAGTGTGGTGCTGGGGTTTGTCTCCAGAAAAGAAAGAAAGAAACAGCTAACTTGGGAGGACTGGGAGCTCATCTGTGTAAGACCTGTGTTTTGTAAAAACCCAGAAGTACAGCCGTGCAACTTGATCAGGACTGTGTAAACTGCATATTGTGTCAATGATTATTTAAAAATTAATTTAAGAATGTGGAGGAGTAAATGTCTAAATAAATGCAAACACTAAGTGATAAATTTGAGTTTAATACAAAGAAGATGGTTAAGGCAAAAGTAAATAAATAGGAAGAAACAGCGTCACTGCTACATGAACTGAGCATGCAGAGTGGGACACCTGACTTGGGCCTTGAAGGATGGGCAGGGGCAGGATGGCCTGTGACAGCCCAACACCCTCTCCAAGGAACTGAACATGCAGAGGGCTTGTGGTCCCAGGTGCCTAAACCCCTCTCCCTCCTGGAATGCTACTGTCAGCTGGAGTCTGAGAAGGGGAGAGAGGAGCTAGGGGGAGAGCAAAGCTGCACCCCCTCCCCCATCCCCAGCAGGCACAGCCTGGAGGCTCCTGTGCTGAGGTACAGGGCTTACAGAAGATGCACCATGTGAGGTGACTGGGGTACAGGCTAGAGGGGACCGTGGGGGCTGCAGGCAAGGTTGCATATTCAGTGGTCTCCCCTGCTATCCTGTTGTCACCAGCCTGGCCAAGAAAGGTGTGATCCCAGACTTTGTCCCCTGGCTGTCTTCCCTGGAGAAGGTGGAGTTGCCTCCTGGCCCTGGCTCTGCTGGTGACCCTGGGGTCTGTGGTGTGGGCCTGGATGGAGAGGGAGATGAAGAGGATGACGTTGGGGAGAGGTAGGTAGGTACTGGAGATCCTGGGGTGAGGATTGTGGGGAAGGAGCAGTGGGGTGGAGGTTATTGCCTAGAGAGTGGGTACAAAGACCTGCAGCACTGCTGCACCACTTGTGAAACTTCCTCCCTAAGGTGCATAGTAGGGGCTTGAACCCAGGCCCTTTTTCACTGTAATGTGCACATTTAACCAGGTGCACCACCATCCAGCCCCTCCTTAGTACCCTGAGTTTCAGTGTCTGAACTTCTTCTTTTCCTTCACTCCTCCTTTTCTTCCACCTACTTCTCCCTTTGATCATTGTCATTTTTAGATGAGAGAGAGAGAGAGAGAGAGAGAGAGAGAGAGGTGCACTCTCCATGAGATCTACTTACCTGTCCCACTTAGTTTCCTTCTTTATAAAAGGAGGATTACAGTGGTCCTTGCTGGCATTTATCTGATGTTCTGGGGCTTTTCAGAGCTCTTAAGCCATGAAGTCAGCCAAAATGATTTTCAAATTCCCCAAACAGCTCCCAGATGAAGATGGTGGCAAAGCAGTTGAAAAGCTGGGTGGGTAAACAGCTCTGTATTCAAAGTGAGGCCTGGCAGCTGAGGAACTCATGAAAAATAAACAAAAATACAAGCAGGCCAAGCAGAGCAGGGTCCTGCTTCACCTGAAGGAAGCGTCCTGTGTGGAAACCAGTCACACCTTTCACTGATGAAAAATCTTGAGGTTTAACAGCAAGCTCAAAAAAAAGAAGCTAAGTGATGAAGAAACAGAAATAGGACTCAGCTTAAAAGAGTTCAGAAAAGCAAATGGCAGTCGTCTCCTTTCTTTTGATAATGAAAATCTTTTTAAAAACAAAATGAATGGGTGCTTTGACCTCGTCATTTTTAGGCATTTTGTAAAAATGCCACTTCCTCTATTAGAAAGATACTTTTAAGTTCATTGTGAACATTTAGAGAATTCGGGAAATATTAGAAAGTATCCATTATTCAATACCCCTCTGATTTAACTATCAACTCTACATCTATCCACTATAAGTATTTTGTTATTTTCTCTATGTGTGGCATATATGTCTGGGAACTATATTTTTAACAAATTCAAACACTTTGGTAATTTCTAGTCCTGGAATCACCTTGTTACAAAGAGACTCTGTGAATAGAGGTGGTTTTTGGGTCCCCAAGACTGATCCCTCTCCTGTGACAACACAGAGCAGCCCCTCCCCTCTCCCCCCCCCATAGTGCCACTTAGTCTACCTGCTGGGAGCACAGGTTCAGGAGAGGCTCTGAGTGCAGTTGGCCAGGGGCTTGAACCAGGATCCTTGAGCTTCTTACTATTTGTGCTTAATCCAGTGTGCCACCACCTGGCCCCTGAAAGATGAGTTTTATGAATCTGAAATGGTAAGTAACTTAACCAAATAACACAGCACACATTCAGTGTTCAAAGTTATTTAATAGGCTGGGTGATGGCACAAGCAGTTAAGCGCACATGTTCCTATGCATAAGGACCCTGGCCAAGCCCAGAGCTGCAGGGGGAGGCTTCACTAGCACCAACACAGAGCAGTGCTGCAGGTTTCCACCACTCTACCATCTTCTCCCTTCCCTCTGGATTTTTCTCACTCTACCCAATAAATAAATAAATATACAAATGACTCCTTAAAATATTTTTAATGCTTTAAAATTTATTTCACTGCACCAAGACTAAATAAAAAAATTTAACGTTAATCTATGGGCCTTGATTATGAGTTTGTGAACTCAGAAGCCACTTGAGAAAGGCTGGCAAAGTATGTACTTGGACAGTGAGTGCACTGCTTTCCATGTGAGTGACCCAGCTTTGAGCCTGGCCACCACCATGTTGGCGGAAGCTTCAGTGCGGTGCTCTCTTTCTCTATCTCTGTTTCTACCTCTTTCTCTCTGTCCCTGTCTTTAATTCTGAAATAGTCATGTCAGAATAGTGAAGCCCTAGGGATGGATAAACAGGGAATCTCTTTAAAAATTGGTGAGAAGACTAAATAGTTGTACAGGCCTGACAAAGAAGATGCAGAGAAGCATATTCAACATGAGAAGTTGCTTTATTGAGAAACAGAAGCAAACATGATGGAAGCAAGAGTCCAGGCAAGGACAGACAAACACACAGAAAGAAGATGCCTGGAGTCCTGTTGTACTTGCTGAACTAGGTCCTGTCTCTGTCTCTTCTGAGTCTAGTAAGGCAGCGGACTAAGGATACTAAGGGCACCACATGCTCCCTGTCCCCAGGAAAGAGAAAGTGACTTCATAAAGCCCTCAATGGCTTCAGCAGCATCCTGTGTTGTCCCCAGGCAGAGCAAGAGTGGAACTGATGGGCAAGTTAGTCCCTCTCTCAGCACTGCCTGGAGACAAGATAAAGGAGCTGGGACTGTGCTCTCAGGTGGTCACTCTGCAGGCAGGGCTGTGGGGGCTTCTTAGGAGGACATCTATGCTGGCCTGGAGGATGTGGGCACATGGCAGTGGGCACACAGGAGGTGGTGGCAGGGCTGCTTGTAGTGCCTCCTTCAAAGATAAAAGGATAACTGCCCTGCAGCATTAAAAATAATAAGCAAATAAACAAAGAAACAAAGAAATAAATGTTGGGTCAGATAAATAGCAAAGTAAACCTGCTTTGTTATGTTTGTGACAAAGGTTTGAGTCTTACTCTCATTGCATTGGAGGAAGTTACTATCTATCTATCTATCATCTATCTATCAGTCTATCTACAGTCTATCTATCTATCTATCTATCATCTATCTATACAAAAAGTCTGGCATCTGGTGTTATGGATCAAGCTTCCAACATCTGTGCCTGGAGGAGAGGCAATTACAGAAGTTAGACCTCCCACATCTGCACGTTAGAAAGAATTCTGGCTCATGCTTTCAGAGGGATAATGTATAGGGAAACCTCTAATAGAAGGGATGGGAGATGGAGCTTTGGTGTAGGAACTGTATGAAATTATTCCCCTGTTATTTTACAATCTTCTTAATCATTAAAATGTCACTAATAAAAAATTAAAATAAATAACAATAGAGAAGTCCTAACCTCAAACAACAGCATAGAAAAATGCACATAATATATTGAAATGGAGAGAGGACTTTTTACAAAATGCAATTCTAAATAATATTATCAGAGCCAAGACTCAACACTATAGAAGCCTCTGGAACTCAGGGCTATTTCCTAGGCTCAGATCCTTTCTTTCCAAGACTTATATATCAACATAACCATTGGTGTTGCAATGGAAGCTCACAAAGTGTCATGCCCAGGGAGTTGGGTTCAATCCTTCAACCCCACCATTAGAGGGGGAGGTCAGGAGCAGAGAGCAGGGGCAGCTGTTCTGGCTTGGAAAAGCTCAGAGTATAGCTGGGTCTCCTAATTGTTCTCACTGGATTCACTCTAGGTCCAGGGCTGGTGTGAGGACATCACAGCAGATGATTTTCACAGACTGTGTTTCTTCTAGCAGTTTCTTACTAATAGCCTTGGGCTGCAGCACATGATTCTACAGAGCAACCAGAGAAAGAGAGGACCAAGAGGGACCTACCTTAGCCAAAGCTGGGGTAACACACTGCAGGTGGGGAGTAGGGGCTGAACCCTGGGGCTTTGCTCATGGTAACATGTACACTTCACTAGATGTGCCACCATCTGGCCCACCCCCTCTTTCTCTATTTATCTCTGTCTCTACCAAAAATAAATGAATAACAATACAGAATAAAGGCAAACCAAGGCCAAGAGGAGGTAAGTGGGCCTCACCCAATGTGAAATTTAAGAAACAAAAAGAGTGGCAGCTACTGTGTTACTCTCCTCTCTTCTCCCGGGTCAACAGAGAAACCTTCTAAGTACTTCAAACACCTACTGAAAGAGCTACAGCAATATAATAGCAGCAACACAGTCATAAGAGGGGACTTCAAAGCCCACTTTCTCAACTTGACAGGTCATCCAGGCAGAAAATCCATAATAACAAATCAGGAATACCAAAGGAGACCACCTGGGACCACAACAAGACAGGACTAGAATGACTTCAGGAACCCACCTAATCACTAGTGAGTGCAAACAGGTGTGGCTCATGAACAGAAAGGAGCCTAGGGAGAGATGAAATGGCGGGTAATAGTCCTGCAGTTTACCTGTTGAGACACCACCTCCAGTCTGTTTCACCAATGAAAAGACAGCTGAAGGGAGGAAAGGACTCCTCTAAGACTCACCAAATGCAACTGTGAGTCTGCATTGTTACTGCCCTCAGAATCTGGAGCAGCAGGAGGGGGAAGGCCCTGTGCTGACATCAGGGGACAGAAAACAAAGAGGGAAACACAGGATAAGATCTATACTTCCATAGCCTAGCTGTGGGGCTGTGAGAGTCCCTTTGCATAACCACTGGATTATCTCTGCCCCATGCTGCTCTATCTCTTGGTCAGGAGTCAGTGATTAAGCTAAGAAGCCTACTTATGGTTTAAAAACCCTCAGGCTTCTATAGCCTACAGGGAAGACAAAGTAAAAAAGAGGCTTTTAAGCCACTGTGCTTCAACTCAGGGATTAAAATAATATTGAAACAACATTCAATTTCCACAACTGTGAACCCTTTCATTACCTTACTTAGACACAAGTTAATCCAGGCAAGAGTGGTCAGTAATTTGAAAAGTACTGAGAGAGGGACCTCATAACATACTATATAAAATGGTTAAACCAACAAGAAGAAATATCGGAGCAATGAACCAGGACGAGAGTTCAGTTAAAATCCCCCCCAAATGTTGAAGCACAAAATAATGAGGACAACATTCAAACACTAGTTAAGGAAATATTCACAGGAGTGCATCAAGAATTTGAAAAAATTGTCATCAGAAATGCAGAAACAACAAATGAGTCTCTTGGAAGAAGACACTAATTATCTCAAGCTTATAAGAGAGCTGAAATAGCTGAACTAAAAACATAACTATCTGAACAAGCCTAAACAGTATCAGAACACAGTAACAAAACAGATGAACTACAGAAAACAGTACAGGGGAGACAGAATAGAATAAATGAGGGTGAAGACAGAGTTAGCATGATCAAGGAGGAATTAGAGACAACTGAAAAAGAAGTAAAAGATCTCAAAAAGAGATTAAGAGATATATAAAACAACAACGGAAACCTATGGGATGACATCCAAAGAAATACTGTACACATTATTGGCTTACCAGAAGAAGAAAGAGAGGGAGGGGGAAAAAAAGCATTCTTCAGGACATAATAGCTGAGAACTTCTCTAGACTAAACAACATCAAAGACATAAAGGTTCAAGAAGCCCAGAAGATCCCAAACAGAATTAATCCAGACTTAAAGACATCAAGATACATTTTATCTAGTATGGAAACGAATAAGGATAAAGAAAGGATCCTGAAGGCTGCAAGAGAAAAACAAAGAGAGTCATCTACAGAAGAAAACCCATAAAATTAGCGGCAGACTTCTAGACACAAACACTACTGGCCAGACGAGAATGGTGAGATATCTATCTAGTGTCCAATGTAAAAGGCTTTGAACCAAGAATACTGAATTTGTTAGATTGTCACTCAGACTTGCTGGAGGCATAAAAACTTTCTCAGACAAGAAAGAGTTGAAAGAATCAACTATCACCAAGTCTGCCCTGAAAGAAGTTCTGAAAGGTCTCCTATAAACAGTCAGATCACCATTAATAGGCTATATATCAGAACACTCTAAATCTCTACAAGAATGGCATTAAAATATCTTCAATCTTTCATATCAATAAATGTCACAGTGAGAATTCACCTATTAAAAGGCACAGAGTAGGAAGATGAATCAGACAACACAACCCAACAATATGCTGTCTACAGGAAAACCATCTAACTCATTACAAAGAAGAATTACAAAGAAGACAAAGAAAGAATTACAAAGAAGACCAAGGCAAGCATAAACCTATGGGACTCCATCAAATTAGCAAGCTTCTGCACAGCAAAAGAAACCACTACCCAAGCCAAGAGACCCCTCACAGAATGGGAGAAGATCTTGTCATGCCATACATCAGACAAGAGGCTAATAACCAAAATATAAAAAGAGCTTGCAAAACTCAACAACAAGAAAAGAAATAACCCCATCCAAAAATGGGGAGAGGACATGGACAGAATATCATAAGAGATCCAAAGGCTGAGAAACACATAAAAAAAATGCTCCAAGTGTTTGATTGTCAGAGAAATACAAATAAAGACAACAATGAGATACCACGTCACTCCTGTGAGAATGTCATACATCAGAAAAGGTAACAGCAGCAAATGCTGGAGAGGTTGTGAGGTCAAAGGAACGCTCCTTCACTGCTGGTGGGAATGTCAGTTTGGTCCAACCTTTGTGGACAACAGTCTGGAGAACTCTCAGAAGGCTTGAAGAAATCATGTTAAGTGAAATAAGTCAGAAACAGAAGGATGAATATGGGATGATTTTACTCTCAGGCAGAAGTTGAAAAACAAGATCAGAAGAGAAAACAGAAGTAGAATCTGACCTGGAATTTGCTATTGCACCAAAGTAAAAGACTCTGGGTTGAGTAGGGGTGGGAGAGAATACAGGTCCAAAAAGAATAACAGAGGATCAAGTGTGGGTTGTACTGTCATATGGAAAAGTGGGAAATGTTATGTATGTATAAACTATTGTATTTACTGTTGAATGTAGAACATTAGTTCCCCAATAAAGAAATTTAAAAAATAAACAAGAAGAGCAAGTCAGGGTGAGTGTCAGAGTAGCTGTGGTCTATTGCAGCATTGCCAGGAACTAGGGGTGGGGTGGTGAGAGGGCACTGGGGACACAGAGCAAGCTATGGAGGGAGACTGGAGCTGGTGTTGGGAGAGATGTGCACACACCTTTACAGGGAGCTAAGAAATTGCTCTTGTGTAACAATTGCTGAATGAATCATTAACCCCCCCAAAAAGTGATTTATAAGAGTTCAGAGAGCTTCCTGGAGTTGCACTACCCCCCCCCAACTTTCTCTTCTGGTTGCTGCCATCTGTCTGTCCCCGTTTGGGGTAATGCAATTCCCACTGAAGGCCCCTACAAAGCACCATGATGTCTCCACTATAATGTTTATACCACTGGGTGGACAAGAGACCTATATAGGGTTAGGTGGCTGGGGGTCCCCAGCGAGGTAGGCAGAAATAGCTGTCTCCTCACGCTATAAGCATGCCATGCATGGAGCTCTGTTCCTCACCTAAGTCTTCACGGTTGCTCTCTGGAGGAGCAGGTAGACAGGGCCTGAGGAGGAGCACTAGAGAGGCCTGAACTCTAGTGGAAAGAGCACCACCTCCTCAGGATGTCATGTGTCACCTCCAGAGCAGAGCCATGTGAGCATATGGCCTGGTGACAGGAGGTGAAATGCTGTGAGTTGGCCTGCCTGAGGGACTAGGGGGAGACTCCTCAGGACAGTAGGAGGGAAAGAGAGGAGGGGAGGGATGAGGTGTCAGGAAACTGTGAGGATATGGTTGAGCTTGGCAGGGTTTGACCTGAGGAGTGAGTTTAACCTGTTAGTCTTTCTCTACCTAGAGGTTGAGCAAGGAGGGACAGGGGTAACCCCAAAGGTTTTCCCCAGCTATTAGACTCCCTGCCTCACAAAGCACCCTACATTCCTGATATTATGGCTATTACATAGAAAGAAAGGGGAAGATGTGGGGAAATTGTGAGGAGCCTCACAAAGCATTAAGCCAGCTCCCCCTGCTCCACCCTGCATTCCTGATGCTATGGCCTATCTACATAATCATTGTTTTGCCTGGGAGATCCCCAACCATTCCATTCCTTTGATCTGTCTTCTTTCTGCCATCTGGACCCTAGCAACAGTTGCTGGAGGGGGTCCCTACCATTTCCAGACCCTCCCACCTTTCTCCACCACTCTCCTAGCCATGTATGGTATTGTCAAGCCACTTCTGTTTCTGTTCTGACCTGGAGGAGGGCGGGAGTACAGACAGAGAAGCTGATGCCTGCCATTGCGGTTGGCACCACGTGGCTTAACCAGATGTGCTGCCACCCGACTCTGGGAAGCTTGGATGAATAAAGATTTGTATTGCTTTGCTGCCATGAGCTTCGTCCCTGGGTCATCTCTCTCTCTCACTCATGATGCGAGCCTTCTAGGTAGAGAGAGACTAACAGGATGAAAATGAGGGGAAATGAAAGTTGGAGCTTGACTCACAGCAGGCGTCTCCAGAGGCCAAGAGAGCAGGAGCTGCACAGGTGAACCCATAACAGCTGGAGAGACATGTGAGGGAGGCCACCCAAGGGTACAGCTCCCCTGTGAAGGGAAAAAAGAAGGGCAGGAGGATCCAGGTGTGGGTTGTGAGTAGCTAGGAGCTCCTTCCGGAGGGTCTGGTGTCCTCCTTAGTGTGGGCTGTGTCTATAACAATGGAGATCGAATAGAAATAAAGATAGACTGATGAATAAAGGAAGAGGTAAAGATACCAGAACACTTAAACTTCCCCCAGTGTGGTGGGGGCAAACTCAAACCTGGGTTAAGGAAGACAGAACAGGTGGCTGACAGACAGCTCTGTGTGCCATAATGTGTAGAGTGTGGATGCTAAACATGATGCCACTGCCACAGTGGTTGACCTGGAATAAGGATCACTGTGCTCATCCTTTGCAGATCATACAGAGTTCTGGGATGGATAGCATGACTTCTCTCTAAGTCCCACCAAGAGTCTCTAACCACTTCAGAAAGCTTGGACACAAAGGGGAAGGAATCCTGATCTCTGCCCTCCCGGGTCTAGCCTACTTTGTGGGTGGGAGTGTGAGAGGCCCTGATGTCCTCACACATGGGCTCTAGAGAGAGCACCTGAGGCCTGCAGTCAGGGCAGGCCTGTCAGCAACATAGTGGAGGAGTGAATTTAGCTTAGAATTTAAGATGTTCATGAGTCGCAATGAAACACACAAAACCTTTATTGATAGGGAAGGAGGAAGGAGTATTTTTTTCCATAGCTTATTCCAGTAAGTGCAATCATAACGATTTGAGTTCAGAAATTGTAAAGGTACATCTTGAAAAATAATAACAATAGCATTCATGGAAAAATTATGTTAATTTCTTTCTTGCAAAAGGTTCATTGCTTACAATATGAATGTGCCATGTAGAAATAGCTGATTAGTGGTAGAAATAAAACTCAGGATCTTTATAATGGACAATAGATTCCTCAAGACTATCATAGGCTTAAAGCTTACCAGGAATAAAGTTCCTTGACGCTGATGGACACAGTGTCCTTTCCTTGTCTCCACATGCATCACAGTGAGGACAGATATTAATTAACTTAAGCATGAAGTTACCAAACACATGACAAACTGGATTTATTTCTGAGGAAATCCTGAGGTTTGGCTGTTGACTGTGTGTTCTGTTTGAAATCAAGACCTGGAAACCATGCTGTTTAGAGAGTGTCAGCCCGACACTAGCTCCTGAGGGCTGTAATGAGTCATGTGTGTGTCTCCCACAGGGAGCTTCCCAGTGAGCTCAGGGTTCAAGGCCTGAGTATGCTCCAGTGTGTGGGGTGTGGATGCTGGGAGCTTAGGATCCAAAGAGCCATAGTGGGTGATCTGCAGTCAGGTTCACTGTGCTCAACATTTGCAGATAGTCTACACAGACTTATGGACTGAAGTCATACCTTCCTCCCCACTATAAGAGCCCCGACTTTCTGCGGAAATATGGAGACAGGGTTGGGAGGGTGATGGGGCTCAGGAGGATACCTCCTGGGTGCAGACTGTCTTGAATGAGAGCATGACAGGCCAGGTGCTCCTTGCACACAAGCTACAGAGATGGCACCTCATGCTGTAGTCAGGAGACCTAATGGTGCTTTTAAAAGACAGGGTTGGGTTCTAACTATGGGTTTATATTAGGAGAAGACATATTAAAATAAAAATTATTCTATGGAGGGATGTGGTATTCATCTTTTCCATAACACAGTACCAGCGAAGGAAATCAAGAACAGAATTATACTATTATTAATGTACGAAAGATTGAATCATGAATGTATCAGGGAACACAAAGGGTGACAACGTTTTTTTCGGTGATCAACAGAAGTTCTTAAATATAACAGTAACACTAAAGGAAAGAGTTAGCAGTTATAGAAATTACATTCTGGGAAATTTCAATGAACAGTGCCCTCAGCCAATATCCTATCAGGATTAATTCATAATAACAGTGATAGAGAGACTGAACTTTCTTGTCCTCCATGTAAGCTGTGAAATTCTCAAACTACCAAATTATCAAGTTGATAATAAGCAAATTATATAATATACTAGGTATATAGTAAATATACACATCAGGGACTCAAATGTATGGTAAATATCTTTGATGCAGATCATTAGAAAATATATTAAACTACCCTTCAGAAATTAATACTAAACTATTGCAACAGAAATATTACAGTGTGATTTGATAATGAGCATCTTTGTCCTAACAAGAGGACTGAGATTATCATAAGAAAAATTCACAATCACAGTCACTAGCTGCACACTTGGTTCTCAGAGTGAGCTGTGGCAGGAAGTGTCCATACAGCGTTAGCTGTGCTCTTGCTGAAGGGGCAGCCCGAGTTTAGTCTTGAAAACATCACAACATAGCATCAGAAGTGACCACTAAGCGAGACACTGACCAGCTATCCTCAGAGAACCCACATCACCACCAGAAAGTTCGAGCAAAATGGGAAGGACATATTTGGGCTTCAAAAGGGCAAAAGGAGGTAACACAATTCTTCTGTGCACTTGGTGTCCAAAGAGCTCCTTTCCTCTTTGTCATCTTATTGGTGTTGACATGAAAACTTTGCAGACAGACAGGTCAGGTGTCTCACTATGAGGTCTAAATTCTATGGTTGTCTGAGAATTCCCTCCTGACTGAGCTCATGTTAAACACTCCAGCAAGAGCACTGCCCAGACCCTGATGTCTGCTTCCAGCACAGCTTGTGTGATGGCAAAGAAGGTGCAGTGTGAGCTCAGCTCCTCCAGGTGTTCCTGGCTGGCCATGTGCTTGGTGGATCTAGAGGTCAAGGCTAAGTCTCTAGCACAGTGTATGTATCTGGCATTGGTCTTCTTAGTGATGGTTCACAGTGGAGGTTGAGTGCTGGGTTTGTCCAATCCGTGCAGATGTTAGTAAAGTGAAGGTGGCAGACTGTGCTTTGTGATTCTGATGTCAATTCTCAAACAGATCCCTCCAGAAATCTCTTTGGTTGTAACTTGATTTGCTGTCTGTTTTCTTCATTAATGGAAAAGAGGTTTGTTTTTTTTTTTTGGTGTGTGTGTGTGGGAGACAGTTTCAAAATCAGCATTATCTTGCTAGAAGTGCATAAATAAATGTGGATTCTGAAAGAGAAAGAGAACAGGATTCAGAACACATCTGGTTGGGGTCTCACTAAGGCTGAGCTCAGGGCAGGGTGAGGAGGGACAGAGCCTGGAGCAAGCTGAGCTTCTGTGCAGGAAAGCAGAGCAAGAGCCTCAGGCTTCCTGAGGGGAGTGGGCTCCTCCTGGCAGGAAATATCTCCTCAACTAACACCCAGCCTGGGGCCAGAATCTATCTTCCTCCACTATCCCATAATCTTGGCCAGACTCCTAACCCTCCTCCCTCAAAGACCTCTTCACTTTGACTCTTGTTTGAAACCAGTGTTTCCACACATCCCTGTGAAGAGTGTGCTCGGTGTCCACAGAGCATATGACAGAGGTTGCTGTTGAGAGTGGACATCCTTGCCCAGCAGTTGTTCTTTCTCTCACCTTTATGTCTGCATATAGGTGTTGGCTTTGCCCATGGCTCCATGGAAGGGAGACAGAAGAACAAGAAAGCACTAGCAGGAGCACAGCAGAGCTCAGGTGCAAGCAGGGACATGGATATAAAGGGCAAGTGAGTAGGAAGCCCCCATTGAGAAAAACAGGTGCACAGAAAACATTTGGAGACACGAGAGATCAAGCAGTATGAGTCTGAGTTGGAGGAAGTGCATTCCAAAGCCACCAAGGGTTACCTCTGTGTCCTACTTCTGCAGGCCAGGGAAGCGACATGCAATTTTGCGTTTGCCAAACAGATGCCTTCTTGTGGTATTGTTCTGTCTCTGGACACCTGAGGCCAGAGGTAGATGACTGATTAGACCCTCTGCCTTGCTGCTTTCCAGGTTCTCAAAAGCATCACCCTCTGGCTTGGAAGGGTTCTTCCATCCAATGAAAGGCTCTGAGTCCAGTTCTGAAAGCAAAACCACAGTCAACAGGATCCTGGTTTATCTTGGTCTTACTGTGCTTGCTCCTCCATCCAAGGGGACACTGAGTGCTAAATAAGTCAATGTGTCGGGCAGCCCATGAGTGCAAGGCCATGGAGACACAGGCCTAGATCTTTTCTGTTGAGCGACCACTTTTACAATGCCCAGTCAGATTGACATGTCCAGTACAACATTCAGTTGACTTTTAACATGAGAAACATGAGAAATGAATTTAACCACAACAAATATGTTTTAGATGAGTAGTCAAAGGGACTGCAAATCACAGGACACAGGTTGTCATATTGGTCAGTGAGAGAAGTAAGTGACCAAGCAAGATAAAAGTTGAAGTAACACATGTCATATACAGAAAGAGGTCGCGTAAAATGAGAATATTTAAATAAAATACCTCAATATATCTATGCTCCATGTGCACTGTGATATTTCAGCCAATTTAAATATGCTTGAATGAGCATGTGTGCATATACAACTGAAAAATGATTGAAAATGTTAGAGGTAGTGAGTGTAATATCTAATGGTATCTTCATGAGTTGCAGTGAAAAAGAAGTTAATAAACTTAAGAAAATAGAGATGGGAAAGACATGACCCACCAGATGCCAGAGTGGAGTACAGGGGCAGAGGACTGTGGGAGTAAGGGTGGCTAGTCATCCTTGGTAAATAAAGAAATGTGTCGGGCAGACCATGAGTGCAGGGCCATGGGCTAGATCTTTCCTGTTGAGCGACCACTTTTACAATGCCCAGTCAGATTGACATGTCCAGGACAACATTCAGTTGGTGAAGTTACTGAGTGTTTTTAGCTCCTGCTCAGAGCAGCCTGGTAGGGAGCAGGAGAGAGCTCTCTCCAGGCCTGTACTCACCCGCTCCATCCTGAGCGGAGCCCTCCTGCTCATCATGGCTGCAAGGTCTGCAGCACTCTGACACATCATAGTCAAAGGAAGGAGTCAGGTAGCGTTCATCCAGGGAGTACTCATCCTCTTCTCCCTCAGGTGACTCCCTGCTGATGTTGCTGGGGTGGGCAGAGCTGGGATTAGACTGGGGATTACTCACCAGATCCCAGCTGTTCTGACCAGAGTCACTAATAACCGGGCATGGAAGTATGTGGATCTCATCCCCATAAAGAGAGACTTAGATACCCCTCTCTGCTGCTGCCAGCATAGAGATAAGAAAATGTGCAAGAGAAGGAAAGAAGTGCCATGATTAGACAGAGTGGGTTTTGAGAAAGAAGGCTGATAATCTCTGCTCCAGCATGGCACAGATCAACTTCACATGAATAGGCTGAAGACCTGAGGCTGAGAGACCTTGTGTCGTTCACAGTTGTATTTCTCTCAATACAGAAAAAATTGAAAGAGTTTCTGTAGATTATCTTTGCCAGAAAATCCCGGTCCATAACCAGGAGGCAGAAGCAGTGCTTGGCGCTTTGCTTTCACAAACAGGAGTGAGGAGGAGAGGGCAAGAAACCCCTGCACCAGCTGACTGATGCACTGCATGAGGGAGAGTAAGGAAAGGAGTAAACTCAAGTAACTCAGTGAAAATAGAAGAGATTCCTGGAGGGAGGAATGTTGCGGGTTGAGGGGAATACTCAGAGCTTTTTGCTTATAATGTGCCTGAGATGACCACTGTCACACAAGTGTAGGGCCCATGACTGTGCTGAGTTACCTGAGAGACAGATGGCTCAAGTCTCTGTGCTCCTCTGAGTCAGGATGGTTTTCTGAAACAATACAGACAGCAGAAATAGTCACATCACCTCTTCCCTGTCTCAGTTGTGGTCAGGAGAAACATATGATATGAACCAGGGACAAGAACAGCAGAGCTGAGCTGAGTTCTGTCACCTGCCTGGAGTCCAGTGACTAGACAGAGGGCCAAGGTGCAACACACCCTGCATGAGGAAGACTGGACACTATCCCCGTCTCATGTCTTCACTTCACTGTCTGCTAGAGACTGAGGCAGATCAGTGTGCCACCCCAGGGTTTGTCTGGGGACCACAACTCTTAGCCCACCGAGAAAGGTGGGGGCATGTGGTCTGCTTGGTGTCCAGGGAGCTTCTGCACACTGACTCTGGGGCACTCACCAGCTCCAGGCTGAGCAGGAGAGATTCCCTCTTCCTCCCAGGCCTGGAAGGCAGAGCTCCTGTGGGGCCAGTAGTTGTCAGACACATCAGGCAAGGAGGCAAAAGTCAAGTAGCGTCCATCTGGCAAAAGCCAGGGGGCATGAGGATCTGCCAGTTCTGGGAGTAGGAGGACAAGCCTGGGGAAGGGACAACAGAGTCAGAGGAGGGAGGTGAAGAACATGGCTGGTTCATGGAGACATGACTGCATTCTCTGCGGAAGACATGACCCATAGGAGAGGAAAACCTGCCCAATTTCTAGGGAGGAGTGTGTGGGCCTGGAGAGCAGAGTAAGACACGGAGAAGGCTGGAGAATCAACCAGAAGACTGAGTGCTGTGGCCATGAACTAGCTTCTGAACAAGGAGCAGGAGCTCTTGTGGAGCAGAGGCTGGGACTCAGACATTGGGGGACCTTGCAAATGACACCAGTGATTTAGCGTCACTTGGAGGACACTGCTCTGCAGTCAGTGCTAAGGGTACCGGCTCTCGTGGCAGTGCTCTCCACTAGAGGTCAAATCTCTTGCTGGTGACTCCTTTGGATTGTCCCATGGTATAAACTGTTTCTAAAAAATATTTATTTATTACTTATTGCCCTTGTTTTATTGTTGTAGTTACTATTGATGTTATTGTTGTTGGATAGGACAGAGAGAAATGGACAGAGGCGGGGAAGACAGGGGGAGAGAAAGACAAACACCTGTAGACCTGCTTAACCACTTGTGAAATGACTCCCGTACAGGTGGTGAGCGGGGGGGGGGGGGGGAAGGTGGGGCGGGGGCTTGAACCAGGATCCTTAAGCCGATCCTCGCTTTGAAGAACCTGTGCTTAATCCACTGGGCTACCTCCGGGCTCATGGAATAAAGTGTTCTGTGAGAAACCAGAGGTGGCTGTATTGCTGAGTACATACTCAAGTGCCTGTGCCTGGATGTAGCAGAAGGAGGGGGGTGGCGGGTCTCTCTGATGGCCTCATTCTCCTCTTTCAGCACCTGCAGGCCACCGGCTCAGAGGGGCATAAACAGGAGCTTACTCTGCACTACAGTGAATATACTCAACACTACTAAAATATGGGTTTTTAAAAAATATATATTTTCCCTTTTGTTGCTGTTGTTGTATTGTTGTAGTTATTATTGATGTTGTTTATGTCACCATTGTTGCACTGATAGGGAGAAATGGAGAGAGGAGAGGAAGACAGAGAGTGGGAGAGCAAGATAGACACCTGCTGACCTGCTTCACTGCCTGTGAAAGTACTACCCTGCAGGTGGGGAGCCAGGGGCTCGAACCCAGTATCCTTATGCCAGTCCTTGCACTTTGTGCCGTGTGTGCTTAACCTGCTGTGCTACTGCCTGACTCCCCAAATGTGTTCTTGATAACAGAGAATGAATGTAATGGCTGTAATAGATGTCTTTGTGATTTTCGAGAATCTTGACGTGAAGTGTTCAGGGTGATAGCACTGGATAATCAGACATGGTCTTGAGTTACCTTGTAGTTATCATCTCAAGTTCTTTGTCTTCCTGGTCAGTGATTTCTTTAGCTGTGGTGAATTCAGACAGAAGAAGTCAACACAAACAAGTGGACACCTAGTAAACTACTCTCCAATATCCAGAAATGGGAGAGAGACAGAAACACCCTCACTGTGACACTGGATCCTTACAGTGATACAGAGGGGCTTCTGGGTATGTCTTGTGACACCTGCTTCTGTATGCCAGTCCTTTTGCTTTGCACCATATGCACTTTACCCACTGTGCTATACCGCCCAGCCCCTGACACTTCCTAAATCACTGGTGTCTCTTGATCAGCTGGGTCTCTCACAATGTGTTCTGCCTAGTCTCTGGGAACAGCGACCATCCTACTCCTACACTGAAGGTTACCAAGGTGGGGGGACCAAGGAAAGGACACATCCACCTCTGAGCAGGACACACACACACACAAACATGCTTTCCCACAGGCGACAGTCACCTCCTCCACAAGACTTATACACGGGCATGATTCTCTCACACCTGATGTGAGGGACAAAGATTTGGTTCTGCCTGGGAGACTAGATGGGGCCTAAGCCCCTGGCCTGAGGGCCGCTTACCTGACAAGTCTGGAATGAAAGATATTATGGTTTCCTTGCAGATGATTATCTTCAACCTGGAAAAGCAGGATGAGTGGGAAGTTAGGAAGACGAAGAGGAAGAGGTACAGAATCCACACAGCTGTTCCCCACTGAGACCCAGCAGAGGTGTCTGTCTGCACCGGGGAAGCTCCCTCTGAGCTGAGGGCACCTGGAGGATGCTCAGCCCAAGAAGCATCAATTTCTACTCCTTAGTGGTTCTGGTGGGAGGTCTGACACACTGAGAAGGGAAGGAAAGGGGCTGCTCCATGTGAGGCAAACTCCTCCTAACAGAGGACAGTGAGTCTGTCCCAGGTGAAGAATAGAGAGAGCAGGGCTGATTGCTCTGGGCAGAGGAGGAGGAGGAAGAGACTGGAGGGTCTCTGCTCCCACTGTCAGCACTCCCAGCAGCAGGGTCCCTTTAAGGTGCTGTGTGATCTCAGGTCAGCTGCACTGAGTCTTACACACTGTGGCCAGCTTCTCATGCCTGGGTGAGTTGACAGTGGCTCTTAAGACAACGAGATAAGGGAGACTAATGCAAGTCCAGAAGTGGGAAAAAAAAAAAAAAAAAAAGAAATCTATGCAGTGAGCATCCGTGGTGACTGTGTGGGTTCTGGTGCTCAGTAAGCCCCTTCCTGCCTTTCCCTGGTCTGAGCCCTCAGATTCCCCACTGACAGCACCCACAGCTGCTCAGAATTACCTGGGGGCCACTGGCTCTTGTTCTCTCACTGCTTCCTGGTCATTCTGATGTTCTGTGAATAAACACAGAGGAGGACAGTTATTTTAGCTGATTTCTCTGTGAATAATTCCCCAAATAGTGTATCCAGCCCACAGAATAATATACATGTTTTTGTCTTAATAAACTTTAGTGAGAGAATATTTCAGAGGGCTTTTTCTGAAAAATTGTTGGGTTTGTGTTCAATCACAGAGAATTAGTGTCTACGGTAGATTGCTCAGAGATCCAAGGGATCTATATCAAATGGTACGGCATGGTCCTTGCATATAAATTGTTAGACCTTTTTTTTTTTTTTTTTTTTTGCCTCTAGGGTTATTGCTGGGCCTTGGTGCCTGCACTATGAATCTACTACTTTTGAAGGCTATTTTTCCCCTTTTGTAGCCCCTGTTGTTTATTGTGGTTCTTATTGTGGTCATTGTTGGATAGTACAGAGAGAAACTGACAGAGAAGGGGAAGACAGAGAGGAGGAAGAAAGATAGACTCCTGAAGACCTGCTTCACTGCTTGTGAGGCAACCTCCCTGCAGGCGGGCAGCTGGAAGACTTGAACTGGGATCCTTAAGCCGGTCCTTGCACTCTGTGCCATGAGTGCTTAACCAGTTGCACTACTGCCCAGTGTCCAATTGCCAGACTTTTTAAAGTCATTTAACAAAAATATACATTTGATAAGACACATAGGGAGCCCAATACACCTCATTAAATGCAAAGAAATTCTTGGAGCCAACAAATGAGGTGATTTTTGCCTCAAGGGAGCTCCATGCCCCCTTCTTGCACAGGAGACCCACAGCCTTTTCTCCACCTCTCTCTATGACACCATGGCCCTCTCTGCAGCTTCTGGGTGACTCTAGAGAAACTCCCTGTGTAGACAGTGCTCCAGTTTGATTGTTTCCTCCCCACCAAACAAACCCTGCGCTATAAGGAATCTCTCCCCATCCCATAGGCTGAGGATTTGCTTTCTCCTGATCTAATTTATTCAGTGTCGTCTCGGCTGCTATAAACTGAGGCTTTGATGCATGTCACAGATGGGGAGACAGGTAGCAGTTAGGCACCAATCTCTCCTCTGCCTGGTGTTAGGGACAGAGCACGGAGGCTGGAGTTGGGGACCTCCAGCCTGACTTGAGGGCTGCTTCCACTCTCACACCCACCCCTGTCACACCTCCTTGCCTGCTCTCACCTTTTGGACACTGTGACTCCCATAACCCAGGTCTCATGAAGGCAGATGAGGTCCTTCTGCCAGTACCCTCTGCATGCCTTCTTTCTCTCCCCACCGGACAGTCTCAGTCCCCATTGAACTGTGAACACTAACACAGATGGCAGATCTTCCCCAGTGGAGTTATGGACACTGTGGGTGGAGCTGGGCTTCTCAGGACAGTGGGGATGTGGAGGCTTCATCTGAAGACCACTGGTTTCTCCCAGAGTGAGCTGTCACCACCTCTCCACTCCACTCTGTGTCACTCTGACACAGGTCTTACCTAGTAGCCTGAACTAGTTGGAGACTGGGAGTGCAGACATTTGGGTTGAACAGACACAGAGTCTGACCCAGACAGAGATAAACCTGGGGCAGCAGGTGGTTCTGTGCTGTCATGGTTCCAGTTTTCTCTCTAGCCTCCTTCACACACCTCTCTGTAGCCCTGGACCTGTGGCTAAACTGTGCCTCAGTTTCCCTACCCTGCATAAATGAGCATCAACATGTGTTTCTACCTTTCCTAAGATGTGTTCACAATGATTTTCCTAAGTACTCGGATGAACCAATGTTTTCTCTTATTTTAGGGGTAATCAGGGGTGATCACCCTCTGGTGATGGAATCTGAGGACTCACCATAGCTCCACAGGACGTGGTCCAAATAGCCAGCAGTGGCTACAGTCCCCAGGACCCTGTCATTGAGGACCCGGAAGTCCCTCTCGCACTGGGCCATCTGGGTCTGCAGCTCCTGGTCCTCCTCTAGAAGGAATTTGTCCTCCAGAGGCCCGTACAGTGGCAGGAACCACTTTGCCATGGTGACTGCAGAGGATCAGCAGGAATGGGGAGAAACCTGGGACAGGAGGGTCAGAAACAGGAGACTTCAGGGGCCTGTGGTGATGTACCAGGTTAAATTAAACACACGTATTACCAAGTGGAGAACAGGGTTAGACGCCTTGCTTCCCACTTGCATGGGGATGCGAGCGGTGAAGGAGGTTTTCAGGTGTCTATCTTGCTCTACCTCTCTTTGTCACCCCTCCTCTTTCAAATTCTCTCTGTCTTGTCTAATAAAAATTAGAAACCAACCCACAAACAAAAGTTACAGGAAATAAAAGACCACCAGAAGTAGTGGAGTCATAGAGCCAAAATTGCCCTGATGGCCAATCTTCTGGTGAAAATAAACAACAAAAATCAAAACAAAAGTAAAACAAAGAAGCAAAGCAACAACACAAGTGATCCCCATAGGTCCCATGGGAACTAAGCAGTGAGGAGACCGGGATCCTGAACTTACAGTTGGTGACAATCAGTGTCCTCAATACCAGGGTCAATTTTCTGGTCTCAAGGTCACAGCAGAGCCCGTGTACAGCTAAGGGTCAGCAGGGATGAGGAACAGGGGACCTCGGTCTCTAGACAAGGGCTACAGGGACGAGGGACAGGGGACCTGAGCTCCAGTATGGGTCTGGACCTGAAGTAACTGAATTGGAAGGTGGGACGTGTCATGGAATCTGGGGGACCCCTGTGTTCCAGTTGCCAGGCGTGTGGTAAACAAGGCCGCCTGCCAACTTGGTTACCACAAGGTCACCCCAAATGTGACCCCCCTCAGCTACCCCTTCAGTAGTGTCCACCTGTGTTCAGACCCCAGACAGACCTTTTTCCTCAGAGGGCTGAGCACAGTTCTCTTCTATGCTCATGTGTGTAATGATGGAAGCAAAGATGGGGTAGAAGCTCTGGGTTTGGGTCCCCACAGGACACATGGCTGAATGGTGCTTTCGCATCACTATCTATTAAAAAATAAATCAAACCATCAAAACAAACACAGTTTCATATACACTTTGTTTTCTGATGTGCTGTCAAGAAGCCACTGCACTGTCTCTTTAAATCAGAACTGGTGCTAAGAGTGCCATCAGGGAAAGGCACCACCATTTCAGACTGTTGTGATAGGCTCTCCTAGTTGCCTTTGTCTTCAAGACAAAGTGTATGAGAAAGTAAGCTATTAGCAAAGGTCAATTTCCTCCCCTTTCATCTTCTGTCTCAGTCATGTTCTTTAACTCTTAGTTTTCTTTTTTAATTAAAAATTTTGATTTATAGTAGTTTACAGGATTGTAAGGTTACAATGTATAGTTCCTCACCACACCCACCACCAAAGTTCTGTAGCCCCTCCCACCTCCCAAAGATAACCAGCCACCATAGTTCTCACAAGACTTAGAAACAGTCCACTTCATTCTTCTTCTCCTTCCCGTCCCTCTCCCTCTCCTCCTCTGCCTCCTTTTTTTCATGTTCATGCGTGCCAGATCTCTAGATTCCACGTATGAGTGAAACCATCCTGCAATTGTCTTTCATCTCTTCACTTATTCCACTAAGCATAATCACCTCCAGTTCCACCTACTTCCTCCCAAAGTACAGAATATCATCTTTTTTGATTGTGGAGTTTCTTCCAGAGACTAAAATTCTCATAACTTTTTTAGCCAGGCATCTGTGGATGAGCATTTAGGTTGCTTCTGTTATTTGGTTATTGTGAACAATGCAGCTATGAACTTAGGGATGCACATATCCCTTCAAATTAGTGTTTCAGCATCTTTTGGATAAAAGCTTCAAAGTGGTGTTACTGGGTCATAAGGCACTCCCATTTTTATTTGTTTCAGGATTCTCCATATCTTCCAAGGGGGCTGCACCAGTGTAGCAGATTTCCTTTGTCTCTACATCACCAACATCAGTCATTCCTTGATTTGTTGATGAAAGTCATTCTCTCAGGTGTAGATAGTATCTCAGTGTAATTTTAATTTCAATGCCTCTAATGATAATTGAAGTGGAGCATTTCTTCATGTGTCTGTGGGCCATGTGTATCTCTTCTTTAGAAAACTATTTTTGGATATTTTGCCTACTTTTAAATTGGTTTATTTTACATTTTTTGTAGATATGTACCAGTTATGCATAGATAGTGAAACTAGAACTCCACTTAACACCATACACCAAAGTCACATCAAAATGGATCTGAATATTAGACCAGAAACTCTAAAATTTATAGAAGAAATGTCAGTGAAACTTTGCAAGAGCTTCATGTCAAAGGTGTATTAGGAGTCTCAACCCCCGGGCGTGGAGAATGAAAACAGGCATAAGTCACTGGGATTACAAGAAACTGGAGGTTTTCTACACATGGAAAGCAAACTACAGGAGGAAAACCAGGCCACCCAATCAGTGAAGGAGAGATTTGCACATCAGAGACTCAGTTTCCTTGTTGCTGCTTCCTGCTTTCCCTTGTTCTGCCCATGTTGCTCCCTCACTGGGGTGACATGCTGCCTTTCAGGAACTTAACTCTAGTGTAACAGCCTGGACTCCTACAGTTGCTGTGTGGGGGCTGATGTTTCTGCTATTTCTTCTTGTCTACTTGAAATACTATGTATCTACTAAATGCTGCATCTCCTGTCACCGGTGAGTTTTAGTCTAGGCCTAAGAGACCTTTCGCACACTCTCTTCACAATCAAATCGTGCTGTGCTTCCTGGAATAGGCACAGTGACCCGCTGTGTTGGCAGATGTATGAACTGATGCTGCTCTTATAGTCCCTCAGTTCATGGCACACTGGCAGCACTGGGGTCAAGGCCAGGTGGACTGAGCCCTGTGATCTTTCCCCGTGACTCCTCTCACACCTGTGGTCTGCAGGTGTGCTCCGCTACAGGAGAGGGGACATCTGAGTCATGAGTCACGGATGGCTGAGGGTCCACAGTGCTCTTGTGCCTCTGAGGATCCAGTAACTCAGAACTGAGGATGACGAAGGAGGGGCAGACAGGTTAGAGAGTGTGGGCGACAAAGCCTATGGGGGTGGTGTATTGTACCAAAGTGAAAAGATATGTGGCAGGGGGGAACTTTCAGGTCCTGGCACATGATGGTGGAGGAGGACCTAGGCTGGAGGTGAAAGCATTCTGCAGAAAATTGAGAAATTTCACACATGTGTCAATAATAATATTTAATGTAAGAAATCAATTCCCTAATAAAATATTTTTAAAAAAACATATGGTGTTCAATTTTCAGACTGCAGGGCTTAGTGGAAAATTACTGACAGTAATTTTGTGCCTCAGGAAGATACAGACTGAGCTCCAGCTTGAAAACAGCCGCCCACTGCTGTGACCACCGCATCTCTGTTCCAGGGGTTCTCTCAACACAGCAGGAGGTTAGCAAGGTCCAGAGCCTGCAGACCCCGGAAAACAGATGCTGTTAAGGACAATAGGTGATGTCCTTGGCCAATGGGAGTCTGGGGGGTGCACCATGACTAGGGGTCCCTCAAGTCTGTGATGGGCATTGAGGACAGGATACCCCACCTCTGTGCTTAGTCCTGGGGAACCAGCAGAGCTGCTGCAGACAGACACTAAGGGTCAGCATGAGCTTCTGGTGTCTCAGGGAACCTGCCTGTGTACCCAGGGCTCAGGTACAGGATGTGCACAGGCCTGAGCCAAGTTCTCCAGGACACCCCAGCCCCTTGGGCCTCTGATCCTCAGGGTGTGCATGTCTGGGCCGTTCCTCCCACAGGTCCTGCTCTGGTTCTGGTGGAGAAGCAGTCTGAGAGGAGCACCTCTTGTTTTTTGGGTTTGCTTCCAAAGCCATGAGGACACCTAGAGACGGCCCTGCCAGCCCTCACAGCTCAAGGAGATGCTCAGCAGAAAGAGAGCCAGTGTCACACCAGATGGGGATCAAGGATGTATGAGCCTCCTTCATTGTGAAAAGCAACAAGAAAGAACACAGAAATAAAATATTGCTGGCTGAGCTATTGTCATTATTACATGTGGGGCCAGTGCAGACCCAAGGACTCATGAAGGGCAGCGATCACGCCATCACAAAATCACCTCCTTGGCCTGTGTTTTGTTTTATCTTAAACAGAGGAAGACAGGGCTGGGAAAATAGCATGCTTATACAATTAACTTTCATGCATGAGAGGCTCTGAGTCTCAAGTTCAAACCTAGCACCATGATATGCCACACTGAACAGTGCTCTGTTTCTGTCATTAACATAACATAAATAAAATATTGTAGGGGCTAGGCAATGACCCACTCAGTTGATGAACATAATACTCCATACAAGAAGCCACACTGAAGGCTCAATCCTTATGTACAAGGGGACAGCTTCACAAATAGTGAAGTCTCTCTCTCTCTTGCTCTCTCTCTCTCTCTCCCTCTCCCCTCTCAATTTCTCTGTGTCTATTATAATATATATATTAGGAGGGAATATTATCTCAAGCTTCAGAACAGATCTTCAAAGAATCTTGGGACAGAAAGGAGCTTTCTCGTCCTATTTAAAACTCTGACACCATCTCCTCAGACAATATCTTTGGTCCACCTGCATGTTAGCTGTTGGACTCAGGCAAAAGTTAGTGAAGTCGTGGGCCCCTTGGAATATACCTAAACTTGACCTACTTTCTCCAGAATGGAGACCCCAAATCTCAGCTGCTCTATTCTTGCCTTTAGGTTCCTGATTATTAAATAATTTATTCTGTTTTATATCTTAAGGCTTTTTCAGCCACCAGGTTGCAGATGCTACATTGACACCAACGGACTTCACAGGACAAATGACCTCAACAATGTTCCTGGAACCCCACCTCTCCGGATCCCTGCCCTACTAGGGAAAGAGAGAGACAGCATAATATTTTGGGGACCCAACGTGGCCACTTGCAAAGGTCTTCCTAAGATTCTTTGTAGTTTCGATGTATAGAAATTTTCACAGGACACAAATTCAATGGTGCAATTTCTGGATCCTTTATTTAGCTGTGCCAAGTATAGATTTTAGGAAAAAGAAAAGAGACTCAGGAAAAGGATACCCGAAGGGCCTATGGACCCAAAAACAAAGTGAGAGAAGCAGGGAAACAAAAGACCTCTCTTCATCCTTCTGTCCCCCAGTTATATCCCTTCTGACGTCACTCCAGCACACTCTTTTCTTTGGCTCCTCACTCTTTCTATAGTGCAAAAGTAGCTCTCCACCAATGAAAAATTCACTTTTCATGTACAAATCTCTATGCTATAAGGATGTGTCCCTGTTCCAAGTGTGTGAACTTAGAAAAAAATAATCCTCAGGAGCTCCTTTCCCCGAGTGCTCCCTCAACAATGAGCTATGGATCAACGTGTCAATACCCATGTCCAGAGGAGAAGCGTTTACAGAAGGCTTCCATGTTCTGCACCCCATAATTATTTTGAGTCCATACTCCCAGAGGTAAAAAGGGAAAGCTTCCAATAGAGAGGTTGGCATACAGAACTCTGGTGGTGCGAACAGTGTGGGATTATACCTCTCTTATCCTATGGTCTTCTTGGTCATTATTAAATCAATAAAAAAAAAAAAAAGAAATAAAGAATGGAGAGGTGAAGAAAGTGGAGCCCGGGTGGCTTTAGAGGGTAGGAACATGAGGTGGAGGCAGGGAAGCTGCCTGGCTGGGGGCAGTGGCGACAGGGAAACAGTCCTGGAGCCCAGCTCCCCTCTGCCTCTCCCTTGACATTGGTGTGAGGAGAAGGGAAGAGTGTCAGGAGGATCAGTGACACCTCAGACACACCTCAGTGACACCCACCCAGCTGGAAACTGGTGGTGGAGTTTCTTCAAGGAGGTGTGGTTGCTGTGTAGCTAGACTCTGACCCACAGGTCTCTTCTCTCCTTCACAGACATGGAGTATAGTGACCTCCTTTTCCTCCTCCCAGCTAAGGACATATTGGGGCAGGAGGAAGAGCAATGGGAAGTGACTGTCATGGCTAGGCAGGGCCAGCTCCCCCACATCCCATATGTCAGGGAGAGCCATAGGTAGGTGATGGGGTTCAGCCTAGGGAAGCCAGCCAGGGGGAACAGCTCTCCCTCCACATGCATGGGAGGTCTGCGGAGTTTGATGATGGATGCCAGCATCCTTTTCAGGGTCTCTGGGCTGTGAGATCCAACTGGGGGAAAGAACCATCTTCTCAGTGGAGCTGGCCACTCAGGAGTACAGTGTTGAGAACAGGCTACTCCTCTGAGGAATCCCTGGGGGTGGGGGGAATCTGGGTGTAGGGGCAAGAATGGGAGATGCTGGAGGCAATGTCTGCCTCCTCATTCTGTGTTGTTGTGGGAAGTTGCAGGGGTGGGGGGCAGATTGTGCTTTTTGTCTACAGGGCAAAGAGCCAGTTAGTCACTCAGCCCAAGTCTCTCTCTCTCTCTCTCTCTCTCTCTCTCTCTCTCTCTCTCTCTCCCTCTCCATCCCTCTCACTTATTTACTTTTCTCCATCCTTTCTTTTTTCTTTCTCACTTAAAATTTTTTTATGCATTTATTTATAATGAGACAAACCAGACCACTATTCAGCTCTGCCTGGGTATCAAACCAGGGGCACCTCAGAGCCTTAGTCATGGAAGTCTTTTGTATAACTATTATGCTGTCTCCCAAATCTAGCTCTTGCTTTTATCTCAATGTTCTTGTATCCTGATTGGAAAGTCTTCCATCAAAAATGACTGATGGGAAATTCTGCTCCACATGTCACCTTTCCTTTATTATTACTTTTTAAGGATGTGCTTACTTGTGTTACTGTGAAAATATATATTACAAAGTTCTGGATCAACTGGTTCAAACTGATTTTAAAATTACACATTTCATTTGCTGACGTGTCTGGATGATGGAGTCAGATCAAGGCTATATAGGGAGTCTCTGCTTGTGATCAACTTTGTTCTGTCACTAATGTGTTGCTATGCTCCTGGGGTTCCCTAATTTGTTTAAAGACAAACATTACAGTTGCCTGAATCATAATTACAAAGCTGAACTTGTGTCTCAAGGTGCCCAGAACTAACTACTTTTGTGCATTGTTCCCAGCAGGGCTTTTATTTTATTTAGGCTGTTGAGTGTATGAGGCTCTATGTGGAGAGCCATACTCTTTGCAGAGGGTCAGCAGCTCCAGCAAAGATCGAGGCCTGTGTGCTTGGTGTGTGTGGAGCATGAGCTCTGAACACTTATGCTCCAGAGGCTGTAATAATGGCCAGAAATAGGGCTGCGGAGCTTTTCATTTTTTAGATGGTCTGCTTGGAGTCATGGACTAGAAGTCATACCACCTTTCCTACCATAACTCCATTAAGAAGTCCTAAATTTCTCTGAAAGTTTGTATACAGGATGGGGAAGGAATAATGAGTGCTAGGCTCCCAGGTCCACTCTGTGAGGTAGATGAGAGTGTGTCAGGCCCCGGTGTTGCTAGCACACAGACTGTGAAGAAGGAATCTCAAGTCTGCAGTCAGGAGACCAATTCAGTGGTTATTTTAGTGACAAGAATGGATTATAGCAGTGGATTTAAAATATTTCGGAGTCACAGTCAAGTAAACAAAGCTTTTATTGAGGAGGAAGAGAGGAAGAGTGTTCTTTATCATAGCACAATACCAGTAAGCATAATTATAAAAAATAAAATTAGTAAATTACAAATGTATAAATGTAAAAATGTAAGCATAGAAAAATAACAGTTGGCTTTCTTGGGAATGGAATGTGATGATGATTTGCTTTTTTTTTTTTTTTACAGAAATTCCATTGTTAGAGGAAATGTTTAGGATATGAGGGTACCATTCAAGAAATGACTGAATAGTTATAGAATGGAAAGGGTGGGTCTTTACAGTGAACAGTTTTTTATTTCCTCAACAAAGTCCCCAAGATGATCACAACTGTAAATAATCTGAAGAATAAAGTCACCACAACAGTGATAGACACATTCTTGGTCTAGTGTGGGTTGTGACAGGGAGTAAGCACACTATTTGTGACATGTTATTCCTGAAAAGTTTACGCTGAATTAAATCTTAAGGAAATCACTAGGGCTTACTTTTTAGTGTGTGTACGCTCTGAAACTCAGATGTGGAAGGCCACCCTATTCACAGAGTGTCAACAGGAGAAAAGAACACTTGTGGAATGTGACAGTGCGGTTTTGGTATGAGGTCTATATAGAAAGCCCATCATATCTACAGACAGGAGGACCAGCCATCATTTTTCTTTCTTTTTTTTAAAGAATTGATTTAATAATGATCAACAAGACCTTAGGACAGTCAGAGGGTTACAATTCTACACAATTTCCACCATCAGAGTTTCGCATCCCATCCTCTCCATTGGAAGCTTTCCTATTCTTTATCCCTTTGAGAGTATGGACCCAAGGTCCTTATGGGGTGCAGGAGGTGGAAGGTCTGACTTCTGTAATTGCCTCTCCGCTGGACATAGGTGTTGGCAGGTTGATCCATACTCCCAGCCTGTTTCTATCTTTCCCTAGTGGGTCAGGGTCTGGAAGATGGGGTTCCTGGGGTACATTGGTGAGCTCATTTGTCCAAAGAACCCTCATTTAAAATTGATTAGGTTTGAATTAAATGTTTTAAGAAGTAGTAGTAAAATAAAATTTTTCTTCTATAGAGGGGTGTGTCAATATTCTTTTCCATAATAAAGTGTAAGTGAAAAGAATCATAAAGAAGAATTGAATTATAAAATTATCAATTTATACGTAAGGACAAATTATTGACTATAACAGGTATCACAAGAGATGGAAATCTTTTTACAATGATAAGTAGAAGATATTCTACACTATCAAAGGACCATTAATGTAATAAATCAGTAGTTACAAAAATAACACTGGGGGCATTTTAATGAGCAGGTCTTTAGCCCCCTTAGCACAATAGAAAGATCATCACAAGGACAAAGACAATAGTGGTAATGGATGAATTGCATACTCTTGTCCTCCATGTGAGTTGTAAAGGTTAATTGTCAAATTACCACTATAGAAGTGGGAATATAGGGTGGGGGAGATAGCATAATGGCTGTGCAAAGAGACTTTCATGCCTGGGGTTCCAAAGTCCTAGGTTCAATTCCCCCTACCACCATAAGCCAGTGCTGAGCAGTGCTCTGGTCTCTCTCTCAATTTCTCTCCATCTCTCTCAAAAATAAAATAAAGAAAATGTTTTTAAAAAGAAATGGGAATATAGCAATAGGTATATAGAGACAAAATGTATCATCAATTCTTAGATAAATATTTAAAATGGTGTGATGGAATATCGAATCACCCTTAAGAAATGACTTCATAGTTAATAGAAATAAGACACTAGGACTTTACAATGAGAAGGCTTGTAATCCCCTCAGCAAAGCAACTAATATCACAAGAAGAAGTCATCATCAAGGTTATGAACAAACTGCACATTGTTGTTCTCTGTGTGGGTTGTAGCAGGAAGCACATGCTATTAACATTGCATGTTATGGCTAAAGGGTGAGCTTGAATTCAATTCTGAGGACATCACTACGTAGCTGCAGAAGTGTACCAGTTCGTCAGACACTCACCTGTTGTCTACAGACAACTCATGTCACCATCACCAAGGCCACACAAAAAGAGGAAATGTTCTGTGTTCAGAAGGACAAAAATTAAGTAATACCACTATTTTGACCCTCTGATTCTCCAATATTTCCTTCCTTTTCTTCATCTTATTGGTGGTGACCTGGGAAATTTGCAGACAGACAGGTTAGTTGTCTAACTATGAGGTCTAAATTCTGTGGTTGTCTGAGAATTCCCTCCTGACTGAGCTCAGGTTAAACACTCCAGCAAGAGCACTGCCCAGACCCTGCTGTCTGCTTCCAGCACAGCTTGTGTGATGGCAAAGAATGTGCAGTGTGAGCTCAGCTCCTCCAGGTGTTCCTGGCTGGCCATGTGCTTGGTGGATCTAGAGGTCATGGCTAAGTCTCTAGCCCAGTGAGTGCATCTGGCATTGGTCTTCTTAGTGATGGTTCACAGTGGAGGTTGAGTGCTGGAGTTTGCCCCAGTCTTGAAGTATATATTATTGGGTGTGTTGTGTGCCTGTTGGCTAGCTGCTATTGCAGGAAGTCCTGACCCTGGGTGTTGCAGGGCCCCTAATGGGTGAAGAGACCCTGGAGGAGCTGACAGAGCAGGGAGGAGAAACCCTTCCTTTCGTATAGATCTTGCTGCAATTGCTGTTTCTACTCATTATTGATGGCATTGTTTTCCCTACAGTGGAAGGGTGAGCATAACTTAGTCAGAAGGCACGACTATATTCCTAGCATTTTTCAGAAATGTTTCTGTGACAATGTCTTCAAGGTGTCCTATGAACAGTCTGCTACATATGTGAAGACCTTCTTGTGGCAGTGAAATAGAAGAATGTACCACAAGACTTCTTCAGAAAGTGTCAGAGGAGCACTGAGGAGATTTCTGGCATCCCTCTCACTTCCAGAAATCATGGTGTATTCATCAACTTGCTTTAGAGGATGTCTCTTTATATCCTCTCAACCATCACACCAATTTCCATGAGAAGCCACAGACAGTGCATTATGCAATGGATGGACACAAAGACAACCTCAGAAGGTGGACAGGAACAGCTGGTGTTTATTGCATAGACAGGAGAGTGAGGGGCCAGGTAGTGGTGCACCCAGTTGAGCACACACATTACCATGCATAAAGACCTGAGTTCAAGGCCTCATCCCCACCTTTAAGGAGAGAACTTCAAAACTTTGGAAAGATGCTGCCAAATGTTTATCTGTCCCTCACCCTGCCTTCCCCATTTCTCTCTGTCTCTATTAGAAAGAATAAAAAATATAAACTAATGTCTACCAAGAATGGTGAAATCCTCATGCAAGCACTGAGCCCAATGATAACCTCGGGTTAAAAACAAAAACAAAAGGACAAACAGCAAACAGGAAAATGACAGGTCCAACCAAGAGCCACAGCAAGTTTTGAGATAATAAACTATGTTCAGTCAGGAGGGACTGTGTGAAGGGACATTGCTCTTCCTCCTGCCCCAACACGTCCTTAGCTGGCAGGAGGGAAAGCAGGTCACTATACTTCATGTCTGTGAAGGAGAGAAGAGACCTGAGGGTCAGAGTCTAGCTACACAGCAACCACACCTCCTTGAAGAAACTCCACCACCAGTTTCCAGCTGGGTGTCACCGAGGTGTGTCTGAGGTGTCACTGATCCTCCTGACACTCTTCCCTTCTCCTCACACCAATGTCAAGGGAGAGGCAGAGGGGAGCTGGGCTCCAGGACTGTTTCCCTGTCTCCACTGCCCCCAGCCAGGCAGCTTCCCTGCCTCCACCTCATGTTCCTACCCTCTACAGCCACCCGTGCTCCACTTTCTTCACCTCTCCATTCGTTATTTCTTTTTTTTAATTATTGATTTAATAATGACCAAGAAGACCATAGGATAAGAGAGGTATAATTCCACACTGTTCGCACCACCGGAGTTCTGTATGCCAACCTCTCTATTGGAAGCTTTCCCTTTTTCCCTCTGGGAGTATGGACTCAGGATAATTATGGGGTGCAGAACATGGAAGCCTTCTGTAAACGCTTCTCCTCTGGACATGGGTATTGACACGTTGATCCATAGCTCAATGTTGAGGGAGCACTCAGGGAAAGGAGCTCCTGAGGATTATTTTTTTCTAAGTTCACACACTTGGAACAGGGACACATCCTTATAGCATAGAGATTTGTACATGAAAAGTGAATTTTTCATTGGTGGAGAGCTACTTTTGCACTATAGAAAGAGTGAGGAGCCAAAGAAAAGAGTGTGCCTGAATGACGTCAGAAGGGATATAACTGGGGGACAGAAGGATGAAGAGAGGTCTTTTGTTTCACTGCTTCTCTCACTTTGTTTTTGGGTCCATAGGCCCTTGGGGCATATTTTTCCTGAGTCTCTTTTCTTTTTCCTAAAATCTATACTTGGCACAGCTAAATAAAGGATCCAGTAATTGCACCCTTGAATTTGTGTCCTGTGAAAATTTCTATACATCGAAACTACAAAGAACCTTAGGAAGACCTTTGCAGGTGGCCACGTTGGGTCCCCAAAATATTATCCTGTCTCTCTCTTTCCCTAGTAGGGCAGGGATCCGGAGAGGTGGGGTTCCAGGACACATTGTTGAGGTCATTTGTCCTGTGAAGTCCGTTGGTGTCAATGTAGCATCTGCAACCTGGTGGCTGAAAAAGCCTTAAGATATAAAACAGAATAAATTATTTAATAATCAGGAACCTAAAGGCAAGAATAGAGCAGCTGAGATTTGGGGTCTCCATTCTGGAGAAAGTAGGTCAATTTTAGGTATATTCCAAGGGGCCCACGACTTCACTAACTTTTGCCTGAGTCCAACAGCTAACATGCAGGTGGACCAAAGATATTGTCTGAGGAGATGGTGTCAGAGTTTTAAATAGGACGAGAAAGCTCCTTTCTGTCCCAAGATTCTTTGAAGATCTGTTCTGAAGCTTGAGCTAATATTCCCCTCCTAATATATATATTATAATAGACACAGAGAAATTGAGAGGGGAGAGGAAGAGAGAGAGAGAGAGAGAGAGAGGGAGAGAGAGAGAGAGAGAGAGAGAGAGACTTCACTATTTGTGAAGCTGTCCCCTTGTACATAAGGATTGAGCCTTCAGTGTGGCTTCTTGTATGGAGTATTATGTTCATCAACTGAGTGGGTCATTGCCTAGCCCCTACAATATTTTATTTATGTTATGTTAATGACAGAAACAGAGCACTCTTCAGTGTGGCATATCGTGGTGCTAGATTTGAACTTGAGACTTCAGAGCCTCTCATGCATGAAAGTTATTTGTATATGCATGCTATATTCCCAGCCCTGTCTTCCTCTGTTTAAGATAAAATAAAACTCAGGCCAAGGAGGTGATTTTGTGATGGCGTGATCGCTGCCCTTCATGAGTCCTTGGGTCTGCACTGACCCCACATGTAATAATGACAATAGCTCAGCCAGCAATATTTCATTTCTGTGTTCTTTCTTGTTGCTTTTCACAATGAAGGAGGCTCATACATCCTTGATGCCTATCTGGAGTGACACTGGCTCTCTATCTGCTGAGCATCCCTTTGAGTTGTGAGGGCTGGAAGGGCCGTCTCTAGGTGTCCTCATGGCTTTGGAAGCAAACCCAAAAAACAGGAGGTGCTCCTCTCAGACTGCTTCTCCACCAGAACCAGAGCAGGACCTGTGGGAGTAACGGCCCAGACATGCACACCCTGAGGAGTACAGGCCCAAGGGTTGGGATGTCCTGGAGGATTGGCTCAGGCCTGTGAACATCCTGTACCTGAGCCCTGGGTGCACAGGCAGGTTCCCTGAGACACCGGAAGCTCATGCTGACCCTGAGTTCTGCAGCAGCTCTGCTGGTTCCCCAGCACTAAGCACAGAGGTGGGGTATCCTGTCCTCAATGCCCATCCCAGACTTGAGGGACCCCTAGTCATGGTGCACCCCCCAGACTCCCATTGGCCAAGGACATCACCTATTGTCCTTAACAGCATCTGTTTTCCGGGGTCTGCAGGCTCTGGACCTTGCTAACCTCCTGCTGTGTTGAGAGAACCCCGGGAACAGAGATGCAGTGGTCACAGCAGTGGGCGGCTGTTTTCAAGCTGGAGCTCAGTCTGTATCTTCCTGAGGCACAAAATTACTGTCAGTAATTTTCCACTAAGCCCTGCAGTCTGAAAATTGAACACCATATGTTTTTTTTTAAATATTTTATTAGGGAATTGATTTCTTACATTAAATATTATTATTGATACATGTGTGAAATTTCTCAATTTTCTGCAGAATGCTTTCACCTCCAGCCTAGGTCCTCCTCCACCATCATGTGCCAGGACCTGAAAGTTCCCCCCTGCCACATATCTTTTCACTTTGGTACAATACACCACCCACATAGGCTTTGTCACCCACAATCTCTAACCTGTCTGCCCCTCCTTCGTCATCCTCAGTTCTGAGTTACTGGATCCTCAGAGGCACAAGAGCACTGTGGACCCTCAGCCACCCCTGACTCATGACTCAGATGTCCCCTCTCCTGTAGCAGAGAACACTTGCAGACCACATGTGTGAGAGGAGTCACGGGGACAGATCACAGTGCTCAGTCCACCTGGCCTTGACCCCAGTGCTGCCAGTGTGCCATGAACTGAGGGACTATAAGAGCAGCATCAGTTCATACATCTGCCAACACAGCGGGTCACTGTGCCTATTCCAGGAAGCACAGCATGATTTGATTGTGAAGAGAGTGTGCGAAAGGTCTCTTAGGCCTAGACTAAAACTCACCGGTGACAGGAGATGCAGCATTTAGTAGACACATAGTATTTCAAGTAGACAAGAAGAAATAGCAGAAACATCAGCCCCCACACAGAGGACTGTAGGAGGCCGGGCTGTTACACTAGAGTTAAGTTCCTGAAAGGCAGCATGTCACCCCAGTGAGGGAGCAACATGGGCAGAACAAGGGAAAGCAGGAAGCAGCAACAAGGAAACTGAGTCTTTGATGTGCAAATCTCTCCTTCACTGATTGGGTGGCCTGGTTTTCCTCCTGTAGTTTGCTTTCCATGTGTAGAAAACCTCCAGTTTCTTGTAATCCCAGTGACTTATGCCTGTTTTCATTCTCCACGCCCGGGGGTTGAGACTCCTAATACACCTTTGACATGAAGCTCTTGCAAAGTTTCACTGGCATTTCTTCTATAAATATTAGAGTTTCTGGTCTAATATTCAGATCCATTTTGATGTGACTTTGGTGTATGGTGTTAAGTGGAGTTCTAGTTTCACTATCTATGCATAACTGGTACATATCTACAAAAAATGTAAAAATAAACCAATTTAAAAGTAGGCAAAAGATCCAAAAATAGTTTTCTAAAGAAGAGATACACATGGCCAACAGACACATGAAGAAATGCTCCACTTCAATTATCATTAGAGGCATTGAAATTAAAATTACACTGAGATACTATCTACACCTGAGAGAATGACTTTCATCAACAAATCAGGGAATGACTGATGTTGGTGATGTAGAGACAAAGGAACTCTGCTACACTGGTTCAGCCCCCTTGGAAGATATGGAGAATCCTGAAACAAATAAAAATGGGAGTGCCTTATGACCCAGTAACACCACTTTGAGGCATTTATCCAAAAGATGCTGAAACACTAATTTGAAGGGATATGTGCATCCCTAAGTTCATAGCTGCATTGTTCACAATAGCCAAATAACAGAAGCAACCTAAATGCTCATCCACAGATGCCTGGCTAAAAAAGTTATGAGAATTTTAGTCTCTGGAAGAAACTCCACAATCAAAAAAGATGATATTCTGTACTTTGGGAGGAAGTAGGTGGAACTGGAGGTGATTATGCTTAGTGGAATAAGTGAAGAGATGAAAGACAATTGCAGGATGGTTTCACTCATACGTGGAATCTAGAGATCTGGCACGCATGAACATGAAAAAAAGGAGGCAGAGGAGGAGAGGGAGAGGGACGGGAAGGAGAAGAAGAATGAAGTGGACTGTTTCTAAGTCTTGTGAGAACTATGGTGGCTGGTTATCTTTGGGAGGTGGGAGGGGCTACAGAACTTTGGTGGTGGGTGTAGTGAGGAACTATACATTGTAACCTTACAATCCTGTAAACTACTATAAATCATAAATTTTTAATTAAAAAAGAAAACTAAGAGTTAAAGAGCATGACTGAGACAGAAGAGAAAGGGGAGGAAATTGACCTTTGCTAATAGCTTACTTTCTCATACACATTGTCTTGAAGACAAAGGCAACTAGGAGAGCCTATCACAACAGTCTGAAATGGTGGTGCCTTTCCCTGATGGCACTCTTAGCACCAGTTCTGATTTAAAGAGACAGTGCAGTGGCTTCTTGACAGCACATCAGAAAACAAAGTGTATATGAAACTGTGTTTGTTTTGATGGTTTGATTTATTTTTTAATAGATAGTGATGCGAAAGCACCATTCAGCCATGTGTCCTGTGGGGACCCAAACCCAGGGCTTCCACCCCATCTTTGCTTCCATCATTACACACATGAGCATAGAAGAGAACTGTGCTCAGCCCTCTGAGGAAAAAGGTCTGTCTGGGGTCTGAACACAGGTGGACACTACTGAAGGGGTAGCTGAGGGGGGTCACATTTGGGGTGACCTTGTGGTAACCAAGTTGGCAGGCGGCCTTGTTTACCACACGCCTGGCAACTGGAACACAGGGGTCCCCCAGATTCCATGACACGTCCCACCTTCCAATTCAGTTACTTCAGGTCCAGACCCATACTGGAGCTCAGGTCCCCTGTCCCTCGTCCCTGTAGCCCTTGTCTAGAGACCGAGGTCCCCTGTTCCTCATCCCTGCTGACCCTTAGCTGTACACGGGCTCTGCTGTGACCTTGAGACCAGAAAATTGACCCTGATATTGAGGACACTGATATCAATTTCTGGGGAGTCATCCTGTTGTCACCAACTGTAAGTTCAGGATCCCTGTCTCCTCACTCCTCAGTTCCCATGGGACCTATGGGGGTCACTTGGGTTGTTGTTTTGCTTGTTTGTTTAATTTTTGTTTTGATTTCTGTTGTTTATTTTCACCAGAAGATTGGCCATCAGGGCAATTTTGGCTCTATGACTCCACTACTTCTGGTGGTCTTTTATTTCCTGTAACTTTTGTTTGTGGGTTGGTTTCTAATTTTTATTAGACAAGACAGAGAGAATTTGAAAGAGGAGGGGTGACAAAGAGAGGTAGAGCAAGATAGACACCTGAAAACCTCCTTCACCGCTCGCATCCCCATGAGAGTGGGAAGCAAGGCGTCTAACCCTGTTCTCCACTTGGTAATACGTGTGTTTAATTTAACCTGGTACATCACCACAGGCCCCTGATGTCTCCTGTTTCTGAACCTCCTGTCCCAGGTTTCTCCCCATTCCTGCTGATCCTCTGCAGTCACCATGGCAAAGTGGTTCCTGCCACTGTACGGGCCTCTGGAGGACAAGTTCCTGCTAGAGGAGGACCAGGAGCTGCAGACCCAGATGGCCCAGTGCGAGAGGGACTTCCGGGTCCTCAATGACAGGGTCCTGGGGACTGTAGCCACTGCTGGCTATCTGGACCACGTCCTGTGGAGCTATGGTGAGTCCTCAGATTCCACCACCAGAGGGTGATCACCCCTGACTCCCCTTAAAATAAGAGAAAACATTGGTTCATCCGAGTACTTAGGAAAATCATTGTGAACACATCTTAGGAAAGGTAGAAACACATGTTGATGCTCATTTATGCAGGGTAGGGAAACTGAGGCACAGTTTAGCCACAGGTCCAGGGCTACAGAGAGGTGTGTGAAGGAGGCTAGAGAGAAAACTGAAACCATGACAGCACAGAACCACCTGCTGCCCCCAGGTTCATCTCTGTCTGGGTCAGACTCTGTGTCTGTTCAACCCAAATGTCTGCACTCCCAGTCTCCAACTAGTTCAGGCTAGTAGATAGGACCTGTGTCAGAGTGACTCTGGAGAGGTGGTGACAGCTCACTCTGGCAGAAACCAGTGGTCTTCAGGTGAAGCCTCCACATCCCCTCTGTATTGAGTTGCCCGGCTCCACCCACAGTGTGCATATCTCCACTGGGGAAGATCTGCCATCTGTGTTAGTGTTCACAGTTCAATGGGGACTGAGACTGTCCGGTGGGGAGAGAAAGAAGGCATGCAGAGGGTACTGGCAGAAGGACCTCATCTGCCTTCATGAGACCTGGGTTATGGGAGTCACAGTGTCCAAAAGGTGAGAGCAGGCAAGGAGGTGTGACAGGGGTGGGTGTGAGAGTGGAAGCAGCCCTCAAGTCAGCCTGGAAGTCCCCAACTCCAGCCTCCGTGCTCTGTCCCTAACACCAGGCACGGGAGAGATTGGTGCCTAACTGCTACCTGTCTCCCCATCTGTGACATGCATCAAAGCCTCAGATTATAGCAGCTGAGACGACACTGAATAAATTAGATCAGGAGAAAGCAAATCCTCAGCCTATGGGATGGGGACAGATTCCTGATAGCGCAGGGTTTGTTTGGTGAGGAGGAAACAATCAAACTGGAGCACTGTCTACACAGGGCGTTTCTCTAGAGTCACCCAGAAGCTGCAGAGAGGGCCATGGTGTCATAGAGAGAGGTGGAGAAAAGGCTGTGTGTATCCTGTGCAAGATGGGGGCTTGGGCCTACCTTGAGACAAAAATCACCTCATTTGTTGGCTCCAAGAATTTCTTTGCACTTAATGAGGTGTATTGGGCTCCCTATGTGACTGATCAAATGCATATTTTTCTTAAATGACTGTAAAAAGTCTGGCAATTGGACACTGGGCAGTAGTGCAACTGGTTAAGCACACATGGCACAGAGTGCAAAGACCAGCGTAAGGATCCCAGTTCAAGTCTTCCAGCTGCCCGCCTGCAGGGAGGTTGCCTCACAAGCAGTGAAGCAGGTCTTCAGGAGTCTGTCTTTCTTCCTCCTCTCTGTCTTCCCCTTCTCTGTCAATTTCTCTCTGTACTATCCAACAATGACCACAATAAGAACCACAATCAACAACAGGGGCTACAAAAGGGGAAAAATACCCTTCAAAAGTAGTAGATTCATAGTGCAGGCACCAAGGACCAGCAATAACCCTAGAGGCAAAAAAAAAAAAAAAGAAAAAAAAAGGTCTAACAATTTATATGCAAGGACCATGCCGTACCATTTGAGATAGATCCCTTGGATCTCTGAGCAATCTACTGTAGACACTAATTCTCTGTGATTGAACACAAACCCAACAATTTTTCAGAAAAAGCCCTCTGAAATATTCTCTCACTAAAGTATACTAAGACAAAAAAAATGTATATTATTCTTCGGGTTGGATACACTATTTGGGGAATTATTCACAGAGAAATCAGCTAACATAACTGTCCTCCCCTGTGTTTATTCACAGAACATCAGAATGACCAGGAAGCAGTGAGAGAACAAGAGCCAGTGGCCCCCAGGTAATTCTGAGCAGCTGTGGGTGCTGTCAGTAGGGAATCTGAGGGCTCAGACCAGGGAAAGGCAGGAAGGGGCTTACTGAGCACCAGAACCCACACAGTCACCACGGATGCTCACTGCATAGATTTCTTTTTTTTTTTTTTCCCACTTCTGGACTTGCACTAGTCTCCCTTATCTCGTTGTCTTAAGAGCCACTGTCAACTCACCCAGGCATGAGAAGCTGGCCACAGTATGTAAGACTCAGTGCAGCTGACCTGAGAGCACACAGCACCTTAAAGGGACCCTGCTGCTGGGAGTGCTGACAGTGGGAGCAGAGACCATCCAGTCTCTTCCTCCTCCTCCTCTGCACAGAGCAATCAGCCCTGCTCTCTCTATTCTTCACCTGGGACAGACTCACTCTCCTCTGTTAGGAGGAGTTTGCCTCACATGGAGCAGCCCCTTTCCTTCCCTTCTCTGTGTGTCAGACCTCCCACCAGAACCACTAAGGAGTAGAAATTGATGCTTCTTGGGCTGAGCATCCTCCAGGTGCCCTCAGCTCAGAGGGAGCTTCCCCGGTGCAGACAGACACCTCAGCTGGGTCTCAGTGGGGAACAGCTGTGTGGATCTAAACCTCTTCCTCTTCGTCTTCCTAACTTCCCACTCCTCCTGCTTTTCTAGGTTGAAGATAATCATCTGCAAGGAAACCATAATATCTTTCATTCCGGACTTGTCAGGTAAGCAGCCCTCAGGCCAGGGGCTTAGGCCCCATCTAGTCTCCCAGGCAGAACCAAATCTTTGTCCCTCACATCAGGTGTGAGAGAATCATGCCCGTGTATAAGTCTTGTGGAGGAGGTGACTGTCGCCTGTGGGAAAGGATGTTTGTTTGTGTGTGTGTCCTGCTCAGAGGTGGATGTGTCCTGTCCTTGGTCCCCCCACCTTGGTAACCTTCAGTGTAGGGGTAGGATGGTCGCTGTTCCCAGAGACTAGGCAGAACACATTGTGAGAGACCCAGCTGATCAAGAGACACCAGTGATTTAGGAAGTGTCAGGGGCTGGGCCGTATAGCACAGTGGGTAAAGTGCATATGGTGCAAAGCAAAAGGACTGGCATACAGAAGCAGGTGTCACAAGACATACCCAGAAGCCCCTCTGTATCACTGAAAGGATCCAGTGTCACAGTGAGGGTGTTTCTGTCTCTGTCCCAGTTCTGGATATTGGAGAGTAATTTACTAGGTGTCCATTTGTTTGTGTTGACTTCTTCTGTCTGAATTCATCACAGCTAAAGAAATCACTGACCAGGAAGACAAAGAACTTGAGATGATAACTACAAGGTAACTCAAGACCATGTTTGATTATCCAGTGCTATCACCCTGAACACTTCACGTCAAGATTCTCGAAAATCACAAAGACATCTATTACAGCCATTACATTCATTCTCTGTTATCAAGAGAACATCTGGGGTGTTAGGCAGTAGCACAGCAGGTTAAGCACACATGGCACAAAGTGCAAGGACAGGCATAAGGATACTGGTTCGAGCCCCTGGCTCCCCACCTGCAGGGTAGTCGTTTCACAGGCAGTGAAACAGATCAGCAGGTGTCTATCTTGCTCTCCCACTCTCTGTCTTCCTCTCCTCTCTCCATTTCTCCCTATCAGTGCAACAATGGTGACATAAACAACATCAATAATAACTACAACAATACAACAACAGCAACAAAAGGGAAAATATATATTTTTTAAAAACCCATATTTTAGTAGTGTTGGGTATATTCACTGTAGTGCAGAGTAAGCTCCTGTTTATGCCCCTCTGAGCCGGTGGCCTGCAGGTGCTGAAAGAGGAGAATGAGGCCATCAGAGAGACCCGCCACCCCGCTCCTTCTGCTACATCCAGGCACAGGCACTTGAGTATGTACTCAGCAATACAGCCACCACTGGTTTCTCACAGAGCACTTTATACCGTGAGCCCGGAGGTAGCCCAGTGGTTTAAGCGCAGGTTCTTCAAAGCAAGGATCAGCTTAAGGATCCTGGTTCCAGCCCCCCAAACCCCCAGCTCACCACCTGAGGGGTATCATTTCACAAGTGGTGAAGCAGGTCTACAGGTGTTTATCTTTCTCTCCCCCTGTCTTCCCCGCCTCTGTCCATTTCTCTCTGTCCTATCCAATAACAATAACATCAATAATAACTACAACAATAAAACAAGGGCAAAAAAGAAATAAATAAATATTTTTTAGAAACAGTTTATACCATGGGACAATACAAAGGAGTCACCAGCAAGAGATTTGACCTCTAGTGGAGAGCACTGCCATGAGAGCCGGTGACCCTTAGCACTGAGTGCAGAGCAGTGTCCTCCAAGTGACGCTAAATCACTGGTGTCATTTGCAAGGTCCCCCAATGTCTGAGTCCCAGCCTCTGCTCCACAAGAGCTCCTGCTCCTTGTTCAGAAGCTAGTTCATGGCCACAGCACTCCGTCGTCTGGTTCATTCTCCAGCCTTCTCCATGTCTTACTCTGCTCTCCAGGCCCACACACTCCTCCCTAGAAATTGGGCAGGTTTTCCTCTCCTATGGGTCATGTCTTCCGCAGAGAATGCAGTCATGTCTCCATGAACCAGCCATGTTCTTCACCTCCCTCCTCTGACTCTGTTGTCCCTTCCCCAGGCTAGTCCTCTTACTCCCAGAACTGGCAGATCCTCATGCCCCCTGGCTTTTGCCAGATGGACGCTGCTTGACATTTTCCTCCTTGCCTGATGTGTCTGACAACTACTGGCCCCACAGGAGCTTTGCCTTCCAGGCCTGGGAGGAAGAGGGAATCTCTCCTGCTCAGCCTGAAGCTGGTGAGTGCCCCAGAGTCAGTGTGCAGAAGCTCCCTGGACACCAAGCAGACCACATGCCCCCACCTTTCTCGGTGGGCTAAGAGTTGTGGTCCCCAGACAAACCCTGGGGTGGCACACTGATCTGCCTCAGTCTCTAGCAGAGAGTGAAGTGAAGACATGAGATGGGCAGAGTGTCCAGTCTTCCTCACGCTGGGTGTGTTGCACCTTGGCCCTCTGTCCAGTCACTGGACTCCAGGCAGGTGACAGAACTAAGCTCAGCTCTGCTGTCCTTGTCCCTGGTTCATATCATATGTTTCTCCTGACCACAACTGAGACAGGGAAGAGGTGATCTGACTCTTTCTGCTGTCTGTATTGTTTCAGAAAACCATCCTGACTCAGAGGAGCACAGAGACTCGAGCCATCTGTCTCTCAGGTAACTCAGCACAGGCATGGGCCCTACACTTGTGTGACAGTGGTCATCTCAGGCACATTATAAGCAAAAAGCTCTGAGTATTCCCCTCAACCAGAAACATTCCTCCCTCCAGGAATCTCTTCTATTTTCACTGTGGGGTTGAGTTGACCCCTTTCCTCAATCTCCCTCATTCACCCCATCCATCAGCTGATGGAGGGGTTTCTTGCCCTCTCCTCCTCACTCCTGTTTGCGAAAGCAAAGCGCCAAGCACTGCTTCTGCCTCCTGGTTATGGACCGGGATTTTCTGGCAAAGATAATCTACAGAAACTCTTTCAATTTTTTCTGTATTGAGAGAAATACAATTGTGAAGGCCCACAAGGTCTCTCAGACTCAGGTCTTCAGCCTATTCATGTGAAGTTGATCTGTGCCATGCTGGAGCAGAGATTATCAGCCTTCTTTCTCAAAACCCACTCTGTCTAATCATGGCACTTCTTTCCTTCTCTTGCACATTTTCTTATCTCTATGCTGGCAGCAGCAGAGAGGGGTATCTAAGTCTCTCTTTATGGGGATGAGATCCACATACTTCCATGCCCGGTTATTAGTGACTCTGGTCAGAACAGCTGGGATCTGGTGAGTAATCCCCAGTCTAATCCCAGCTCTGCCCACCCCAGCAACATCAGCAGGGAGTCACCTGAGGGAGAAGAGGATGAGTACTCCCTGGATGAACGCTACCTGACTCCTTCCTTTGACTATGATGTGTCAGAGTGCTGCAGACCTTGCAGCCATGATGAGCAGGAGGGCTCCGCTCAGGATGGAGCGGGTGAGTACAGGCCTGGAGAGAGCTCTCTCCTGCTCCCTACCAGGCTGCTCTGAGCAGGCGCTAAAAACACTCAGTAACTTCACCAACTGAATGTTGTCCTGGACATGTCAATCTGACTGGGCATTGTAAAAGTGGTCGCTCAACAGAAAAGATCTAGCCCTGTGTCTCCATGGCCTTGCATTCATGGGCTGCCCAACACATTGACTTATTTATCACTCAGTGTCCCCTTGGATGGAGGAGCAAGCACAGTAAGACCAAGATAAACCAGGATCCTGTTGACTGTGGTTTTGCTTTCAGAACTGGACTCAGAGCCTTTCATTGGATGGAAGAACCCTTCCAAGCCAGAGGGTGATGCTTTTGAGAACCTGGAAAGCAGCAAGGCAGAGGGTCTAGTCAGTCATCTACCTCTGGCCTCAGGTGTCCAGAGACAGAACAATACCACAAGAAGGCATCTGTTTGGCAAACGCAAAATTGCATGTCGCTTCCCTGGCCTGCAGAAGTAGGACACAGAGGTAATCCTTGGTGGCTTTGGAATGCACTTCCTCCAACTCAGACTCATACTGCTTGATCTCTCGTGTCTCCAAATGTTTTCTGTGCACCTGTTTTTCTCAATGGGGGCTTCCTACTCACTTGCCCTTTATATCCATGTCCCTGCTTGCACCTGAGCTCTGCTGTGCTCCTGCTAGTGCTTTCTTGTTCTTCTGTCTCCCTTCCATGGAGCCATGGGCAAAGCCAACACCTATATGCAGACATAAAGGTGAGAGAAAGAACTACTTCTGGGCAAGGATGTCCACTCTCAACAGCAACCTCTGTCATATGCTCTGTGGACACCGAGCACACTCTTCACAGGGATGTATGGAAACACTGGTTTCAAACAAGAGTCAAAGTGAAGAGGTCTTTGAGGGAGGAGGGTTAGGAGTCTGGCCAAGATTATGGAATAGTGGAGGAAGATAGATTCTGGCCCCAGGCTGGGTGTTAGTTGAGGAGATATTTCCTGCCAGGAGGAGCCCACTCCCCTCAGGAAGCCTGAGGCTCTTGCTCTGCTTTCCTGCACAGAAGCTCAGCTTGCTCCAGGCTCTGTCCCTCCTCACCCTGCCCTGAGCTCAGCCTTAGTGAGACCCCAACCAGATGTGTTCTAAATCCTGTTCTCTTTCTCTTTCAGAATCCACATTTATTTATGCACTTCTAGCAAGATAATGCTGATTTTGAAACTGTCTCCCACACACACACACCAAAAAAAAAAAACAAACCTCTTTTCCATTAATGAAGAAAACAGACAGCAAATCAAGTTACAACCAAAGAGATTTCTGGAGGGATCTGTTTGAGAATTGACATCAGAACCACAAAGCACAGTCTGCCACCTTTACTTTACTAACATCTGCACGGATTGGACAAACCCAGCACTCAACCTCCACTGTGAACCATCACTAAGAAGACAAATGCCAGATACATACACTGGGCTAGAGACTTAGCCATGACCTCTGGATCCACCAAGCACACGGCCAGCCAGGAACACCTGGAGGAGCTGAGCTCACACTGCACCTTCTTTGCCATCACACAAGCTGTGCTGGAAGCAGACATCAGGGTCTGGGCAGTGCTCTTGCTGGAGTGTTTAACCTGAGCTCAGTCAGGAGGGAATTCTCAGACAACCATAGAATTTAGACCTCATAGTGAGACACCTGACCTGTCTGTCTGCCAATTTTTCATGTCAACACCAATAAGATGACAAAGAGGAAAGGAGCTATTTGGACATCAAGTGCACAGAAGAATTGTGTTACCTCCTTTTGCCCTTTTGAAGCCCAAATATCTCCTTCCCATTTTGCTCGAACTTTCTGGTAGTGATGTGGGTTCCCTGAGGATAGCTGGTCAGTGTCTCGCTTAGTGGTCACTTCTGATGCTATGTTGTAATGTTTTCAAGACTAAACTCGGACTGCCCCTTCAGCAAGATCACAGCTATCGCTATATGGACACTTCCTGCCACAGCTCACTCTGAGAACCAAGTGTGCAGCTAGTGACTCTGATTGTGACTTTTTCTTATGATAATCTCAGTCCTCTTGAGAGGACAAAGATGCTCATTATCAAATCACACTATAATATTTCTGTTGCAATAGTGTATTATTAATTTCTGAAGGGTAGTTTAATATATTTTCTAATGATCTGTATCAAAGATATTTATCATACATTTGACTCCCTGATATGTATATTTACTATATACCTAGAATATTACATAATTTGCTTATTATCAACTTGATAATTTGGTAATTTGAGAATTTCACAGCTTACATGGAGGACAAGAAAGTTCAGTCTCTCTATCACTGTTATTATGAATTAATCCTGATGGGATATTGGCTGAGGGCACTGAAGACCTGTTCATTGAAATTTCCCAGAATGTAATTTCTATAACTGCTAACTCTTTCCTTTAGTGTTACTGTTATATTAAGAACTTTTGTGTGTTTCATTGCGACTCATGAACATCTTAAATTTTAAGCTAAATTCACTCCTTCACTATGTTGCTGATAGGCCTGCCCTGACTGCAGGCCTCAGGTGCTCTCTCTAGAGCCCATGTGTGAGGACATCAGGGCCTCTCACACTCCCACACACAAAGTAGGCTAGACCCGGTAGGGCAGAGATCAGGATTCCTTCCCCTTTGTGTCCAAGCTTCCTGAAGTGGTTAGAGACTCTTGGTGGGACTAAGACAGAGAGAAGTCATGCTGTCCATCCCAGAACTCTGTATGATCTGCAAAGGATGAGCACAGTGATCCTTATTCCAGGTCAACCACTGTGGCAGTGGCATCATGTTTAGCATCCACACTCTACACATTATGGCACACAGAGCTGTCTGTGAGCCACCTGTTCTGTCTTCCTTAACCCAGGTTTGAGTTTGCCCACACCACACTGGGGGAAGTTTAAGTGTTCTGGTGTCTTTACCTTTTCCTTTACTCATCAGTCTATCTTTATTTCTATTCGATCTCCATTGTTATAGACACAGCCCACACTAAGGAGGACACCAGACCCTCCGGAAGGAGCTCCTAGCTACTCACAACCCACACCTGGATCCTCCTGCCCTTCTTTTTTCCCTTCACAGGGGAGCTGTACCCTTGGGTGGCCTCCCTCCCATGTCTCTCCAGCTGTTATGGGTTCACCTGTGCAGCTCCTGCTCTCTCGGCCTCTGGAGACGGCTGCTCTAAGTCAAACTCCAACTTTCATTTCCCCTCATTTTCATCCTGTTAGTCTCTCTCTACCTAGAAGGCTCGCATCATGAGTGAGAGGAGAGATGACCCAGGGACGAAGCTCATGGCAGCAGAGCAATACAAATCTTTATTCATCCAAGCTTCCCAGAGTCGGATGGCAGCACATCTGGTTAAGCCACGTGGTGCCAACCACAATGGCAGGCATCAGCTTCTCTGTCTGTACTCCCGCCCTCCTCCAGGTCAGAACAGAAACAGAAGTGGCTTGACAATACCATACATGGCTAGGAGAGTGGTGGAGAAAGGTGGGAGGGTCTGGAAATGGTAGGGACCCCCTCCAGCAACTGTTGCTAGGGTCCAGAGGGCAGAAAGAAGACAGATCAAAGGAATGGAATGGTTGGGGATCTCCCAGGCAAAACAATGATTATGCAGATAGGCCATAGCATCAGGAATGCAGGGTGGAGCAGGGGGAGCTGGCTTAATGCCTTGTGAGGCTCCTCACAATTTCCCCACATCTTCCCCTTTCTTTCTATGTAATAGCCATAATATCAGGAATGTAGGGTGCTTTGTGAGGCAGGGAGTCTAATAGATGGGGCAAACCTTTGGGGTTACTCCTGTCCCTCCTTGCTCAACCTCTAGGTAGAGAAAGACTAACAGGATAGACTTACTCCTCAGGTCAAACCCTGCCAAGCTCAACCATATCCTCACAATTTCCTGACACCTCATCCCTCCCCTCCTCTCTTTCCCTCCTTCTGTCCTGAGGAGTCTCCCCCTAGTCCCTCAGGCATGCCAACTCACAGCATATCACCTCCTGTCACCAGGCCATATGCTCACATGGCTCCACTCTGGACGTGACACATGACATCCTGAGGAGGTGGTGCTCTTTCCACTAAGGTTCAGGGCTCTCCAGTGCTCCTCCTCAGGCCCTGTCTACCTGCTCCTCCAGAGAGCAGACGTGAAGACTTAGGTGAGAAACAGAGCTCCATGCATGTCATGCTTACAGGGTGAGGAGACAGCTATTTCTGCCTACCTCGCTGGGGACCCCAGCCACCTAACCCTAGTATAGGTCTTTTGTCCACCCAGTGGTATAAACATTATAGTGGAGACATCATGGTGCTTTGTAGGGGCCTTCAGTGGGAATTGCATTACCCCAAACGGGGACAGACAGATGGCAGCACCAGAAGAGAAAGTTGGGGGTTAGTGCAACCCCAGGCAGCTCTCTGTACTCTTATAAATCACTTTTTGGGGGGTTAATGATTCATTCAGCAATTGTTACACAAGAGCAATTTCTTAGCTCCCTGTAAAAGGTATGTGCACATCTCTCCCAACACCAGCTCCAGTCTCACTCCATAGCTTGTTCTGTGTCCCCAGTGCCCTCTCACCACCCCACCCCTAGTTCCTGGCAATGCTGCAATAGACCACAGCTACTCTGATACTCACCCTGACTTGCTCTTCTTGTTTATTTTCTTAAATTTCTTTATTGGGGAACTAATGTTCTACATTCAACAGTAAATACAATAGTTTATACATGCATAACATTTCCCACTTTTCCATATGACAGTACAACCCGCACTAGGTCCTCTGTTATTCTTTTTGGACCTGTATTCTCTCCCACCCCCACTCAACCCAGAGTCTTTTACTTTGGTGCAATAGCAAATTCCAGGTCAGGTTCTACTTCTGTTTTCTCTTCTGATCTTGTTTTTCAACTTCTGCCTGAGAGTAAAATCATCCCATATTCATCCTTCTGTTTCTGACTTATTTCACTTAACATGATTTCTTCAAGCCTTCTGAGAGTTCTCCAGACTGTTGTCCACAAAGGTTGGACCAAACTGACATTCCCACCAGCAGTGAAGGAGCGTTCCTTTGACCTCACAACCTCTCCAGCATTTGCTGCTGTTACCTTTTCTGATGTATGACATTCTCACAGGAGTGACGTGGTATCTCATTGTTGTCTTTATTTGTATTTCTCTGACAATCAAACACTTGGAGCATTTTTTTATGTGTTTCTCAGCCTTTGGATCTCTTATGATATTCTGTCCATGGCCACTCCCCATTTTTGGATGGGGTTATTTCTTTTCTTGTTGTTGAGTTTTGCAAGCTCTTTTTATATTTTGGTTATTAGCCTCTTGTCTGATGTATGGCATGACAAGATCTTCTCCCATTCTGTGAGGGGGTCTCTTGGCTTGGGTAGTGGTTTCTTTTGCTGTGCAGAAGCTTGCTAATTTGATGGAGTCCCATAGATTTATGCTTGCCTTGGTCTTCTTTGTAATTCGATTTGTTTCATTGAAGATATCTTCAAAATTTATGCGGAAAAGAGTTCTACTATTATTTTCTTCTAAGTATCTGGTCTTCTAAGTTTATGGTTTAACGTAAAAGTCCTTGATTCACTTTGAATGTACCATTGTATGTACCTTTGTGTTTGGTGAAATATACTGGTTCAGTTTCATTCGTCTGAATGTTTCAACCCATTTTTCCCAACAACATTTGTTGAAGAAACTCTGCTTTCCACATTTAATAGTGTGGGCACATTTATCAAAGATTAGATGTCCATATGTGTGGGGGCTTACTTGTGGGCTCTCAATTCTATTCCACTGTCCAGTTGGTCTATTCATGTTCCAGTACCAAGCAGTTTTGATGACAATGGCCCTATAATACAATTTGAGATCTGGGATATTGTTTGGGAAATTCTAGGTCTTTTCTGGTTCCAGATAAACACTTGTAGCATTTGTTCTATTCTCCTAAAAAATGTAGTTGGCATCTTGATGAGGATAGCATTAAATTTGTAGATGGCTCTGGATATTATATTCATTTTGATGATGTTAATTCTTCCAACCCATGAACATAGAATATCTTTCCACTTCTTTGTGTCTTTTTCAATTTCCTTGAGTATTGACTCATAATTATCTGTATACAAGTCTTTCACTTCTTTGGTTAGGGTTACTCCTAGATATTTTATTGTTTTGTTGCTATAGTAAAAGGAAATGATTTCTGGATTTCAACTTCTTCTAATGTAGTGTTTGCATAGAGGAATGCCACTGACTTTTGAATGTTACATTTGTAGCCTGACACCTTATTACTGTATTGCCTGATGATTTCCAAAGGCTTCTTGCTGGATTCCTTAGGTTTTTCTATGTATACTATCATGTCATATGCAAATAGGGAGAGTTTGATTTCTTCTCTTCCAATCTGTATCCATGAATTCCCTGCTTCTGCCTGATTACTATGGCAACAACATCCAACACTATATTGAATATTAATGGTGATAATTGGCAGCCCTGTCTAGTACATGATCTAAGGGGAAATGCTTCCAGTCTTTCACCATTGAGTATGATGTTGGCTGTAGTTTTGCTATATATAGACTCCACTATCTTCAAAAATTTTCTGTCTATTCCCATTTTTGCAGTGTTTTGATCATAAAGAGAGGATGTATTTTGACAAAAGCTTTCTCTGAATCTATTGATATGACCATGTAGTTTTAGGTCTTGCTTTTATTGATGTGGTGAATCACTTTGATTGATTGACTTATATTAAACCAAACATGCATCACTGGGATAAAACCCGTTGCATCATGTTGAAGAATCGTTTTAATATACTGCTGTATCTAGTTGGCTAGAATTTTATTCAATATTTTAGCATCTATGTTCATCAGAGATATTGGTCTACAGTTTTCTTTTTTGGTTGTGTCCCTGTCTGCTTTTGTTATCAAAGTTATGTTGGCTTCATAGAATCTGGAAGGGACTATTCCAGTGTCTTCAGTCTTCTGGAAGACTTTGAAAAGTAGAGGTATTAGTTCTTTTTTTGTTACTTTTTTTATTTAAGAAAGAAGACATTAACAAAACCATAGGATAGGAGGGGTACAACTCCAAAGAGTTCCCACCACCCAATATCCACATCCAGGCCCCTCCCCTGATAGCTTTCCCATTCTCCATCCTTCTGGGACTATGGACCCAGGGTTGTTGTGGGTTGCAGAAGGTGGAAGGTTTGGCTTCTGTAATGGCTTCCCCTCTGAACATGGGTGTTGACTGGTCGATCCATACTCCCAGTCTGCCTCTCTCTTTCCCTAGTAGGGTGGGTCTCTGGGGAAGCTGGGCTCCAGGACACATTGGTGGGGTCCTCAGTCCAGGGATTTCTGGTCAGCATCATGCTGGGATCTGGAACCTGGTGGCTGAAAGGAGCAGAATTCTTCTTTGAAGGTTTTGTAAAATTCATCTGTAAAACCATCTGGTCCAGGACTTTAATTCTTTGGAAGGTTTTTGATAACTGTTTCAATTTCATAGCTGTGATGGGCCTTTTCATGTTATCTAGTTCCTCTTTACTTAATTTTGGAAGTTCATAGCTATATAGGAAATCATGCATTTCTTTCAGGTTCTGTTGCTCGGTGGCATAGAGTTGTTCATAGAAGCCTCATATGATATATTGAATATCTGTGGTGTCTGTTGTGATATCTCCTCTTTCATTTATGATCCAATTTATTTGGGTCTTCTCCCTTTTTGGTTTTGTGAGTATGGCTAAAGGTGTTTGTCCATTTTGTTCATTCTTTTGAAGAACCAATGGTTACTTTTGTTGATCTTTTGTGTGGTTTTATTATTTTCAATGTTATTTATTTATGCCCTAACTTTAGTTATTTCTGTCCTTCAGGTTGATTTAGGGTTCCTTTGTTCTACTTCTTCTACATCTTTATGATGTGCAATCAGACTGTTTATTTATGCTTTTTCTTGTTTCCTAATATGTGCTTGTATGACTATGAACTTCCCTCTCAGTACTGCCTTAGCTGTTTCCCAAATATTTTGATAGCTTGTGTTTCATTTTCATTGAACACTCGAAACATTTTGATTTTTTTCCCTTTAATTCCTCTTTGACCCAGTATTTGTTAAGTAGTGTACCGTTGAGCTTCCATATTTGGGGACTATTCCTAAACTTTTGTTGACTGTTAAGTGTTAACTTAATTCCACTGTGGTCTGAGAAAATTCTTGGGATGATTGCAATGCTCTTGAATTTTCTGGTGCTCTTTGTGGCCTAACATATGGTCGATCCCTGAGAATGACCCATCTGGACTTGAGGAGAATGTGTATTCCAGTTTTGGGGGATGAATGACTCTGAAAATATCCAATAGTTCTAGTTTATCTATCTCCTGATTTAGCTCCTTCATGTCTTTATTGATTTTATACCTGGATGATCTGTCGAGTTGAGAGAGTAGGATACTGAATTCCCCTACTATGACTCTGCTGCTGTTAATATATTGCTGTAGGTGTTTCAGTAGATGTTTGAAGTATTTAGGTGGCTGCTTTTTGGGTGCATAGATGTTAATAATTGTTAAGCCCTCTTGATTGACTGATCTTCTGAGTATTAAGTAGTGTCCATTCTTATATTTTATTTTTATTTATTTTTTATCTTTTAATTTTATTTAAATTTAAGTCTATTGTGTTAGATATGTGAATAGCTGTTCCTGCCCTTTTTTTGGGACATTGCTCCTATGATAGTTTTCCATCTTTTCACTCTGAGTCTGTGTTTGTCTTGTTGAGTTAGGTGGGTTTCCTGTAGACAGCATATTGTTGTGTTGTGTTTTCTGATTCATCTTCCTACTCTGTGCCTTTTAATAGGTGAATTCACACTGTGACATTTATTGATATGAAAGACTGAAGATATTTTAATGCCATTCTTGTAGAGATTTAGAGTGTTCTGATATATGGGCTATTAATGGTGATCTGTTTATAGGAGACCTTTCAGAACTTCTTTCAGGGCAGGCTTGGTGATAGTAGATTCTTTCAACTCTTGCTTGTCTGAGAAGGTTTTTATGCCTCCAGATAGTCTGTGTGACAATCTAACAAATACAGTATTCTTGGTTCAAAGCCTTTTACATTGAACACTAGATAGAAATCTCGTCATTCTCGTCTGGCCTGTAGTGTTTGTGTCTGCTAATTTTATGGGTTTTCTTCTGTAGATGACTCTCTTTGTTTTTCTCTTGCAGCCTTCAGGATCCTTTCTTTATCCTTATTCGTTCCCATACTAGATAAAATGTATCTTGATGTCTTTAAGTCTGGATTAATTCTGTTTGGGATCTTCTGGGCTTCTTGAACCTTTATGTCTTTGATGTTGTCTAGTCTAGAGAAGTTCTCAGCTATTATGTCCTGAAGAATGCTTTTTCCCCCCTCCCTCTCTTTCTTCTTCTGGTAAGCCAATAATGTGTACAGAATTTCTTTGGATGTCATACCATAGGTTTCCGTTGTTGTTTTATGTATCTCTTAATCTCTTTTTGAGATCTTTTACTTCTTTTTTAGTTGTCTCTAATTCCTCCTTGATCATGCTAACTCTGTCTTCACCCTCATTTATTCTATTCTCTCTCCCCTGTACTGTTTTCTGTAGTTCATCTGTTTTGTTACTCTGTTCTGATACTGTTTAGGCTTGTTCAAATTGTTATGTTTTTAGTTCAGCTATTTCAGCTCTCTTATAAGTTTGAGATAATTGGTATCTTCTTCCAGAGACTCATTTGTTGTTTCTGCATTTTTGATGACAATTTTTTCAAACTCTTGATGCACTCCTGTGATTATTTCCTTAACTAGTGTTTGAATGTTGTCCTCATTATTTTGTGCTTCAACCTTTGTGGGGGCTTTTAACTGGACTCTTGTCCTGGTTCATTGCTCTGATATTTCTTCTTGTTGGTTTAACCATTTTATATAGTATGTTATGAGGTCCCTCTCTCAGTACTTTTCAAATTACTGATCACTCTTGCCTGGATTAACTTGTGTCTAAGTAAGGTAATTAAAGGGTTCACAGTTGTGGAAATTGAAAGTTGTTTCAATATTATTTTAATCCCTGAGTTGAAGCACAGTGGCTTAAAAGCCTCTTTTGTACTTTGTCTTCCCTGTAGGCTATAGAAGCCTGAGGGTTTTTAAACCATAAGTAGGCCTATTAACTTAATCACTGACTCCTGAACAAGAGATAGAGCAGCATGAGGCAGAGATAATCCAGTCGTTATGCAAAGTGACTCTCACAGCCCCAAAGCTAGGCTATGGAAATAAAGATCTTATCCTGTGTTTCCCCCTTTGTTTTCTGTCCCCTGATGTCAGTACAGGGCCTCCCCCAACCTGCTGCTCCAGATTCTGAGGGCAGTAGCAATGCAGACTCACAGTTGCATTTGGTGAGTCTTAGGGGAGTCCTTTCCTCCCTTCAGCTGTCTTTTCATTGGTGAAACAGACTGGAGGTGGTGTCTCAACAGGTAAACTGCTGGACTGTTACCCGCCATTTAATCTCTCCCTAGGCTCCTCTCTGTTCATGAGCCACACCTGTTTGCACTCACTAGTGATTTGGTGGGTTCCTGAAGTCATTCTAGCCCTGTCTTGTTGTGTTCCCAGGTGGTCTCCTTTGGTATTCCTGATTTGTTATTATGGATTTTCTGCCTGGATGACCTGTCAAGTTGAGAAAGTGGGCTATTGAAGTCCCCTACTATGACTGTGTTGCTGCTATTATATTGCTGTAGCTCTTTCAGTAGGTGTTTGAAGTATTTAGAAGGTTTCTCTGTTGACCCGGGAGAAGAGAGGAGAGTAACACAGTTGCTGCCACTCTTTTTGTTTCTTAAATTTCACATCTGGGTGAGGCCCACTTACCTCCTCTTGACCTTGGTTTGCCTTTATTCTGTATTGTTATTCATTTATTTTTGGTAGAGACAGAGATAAATAGAGAAAGAGGGGGTGGGCCAGATGGTGGCACATCTAGTGAAGTGTACATGTTACCACGAGCAAAGCCCCAGGGTTCATCCCCTACTCCCCACCTGCAGTATGTTACCCCAGCTTTGGCTAAGGTGGGTCCCTCTTGGTCCTCTCTTTCTCTGGTTGCTCTGTAGAATCATGTGCTGCAGCCCAAGGCTATTAGTAAGAAACTGCTAGAAGAAACACAGTCTGTGAAAATCATCTGCTGTGATGTCCTCACACCAGCCCTGGACCTAGAGTGAATCCAGTGAGAACAATTAGGAGACCCAGCTATACTCTGAGCTTTTCCAAGCCAGAACAGCTGCCCCTGCTCTCTGCTCCTGACCTCCCCCTCTAACGGTGGGGTTGAAGGATTGAACCCAACTCCCCGGGCATGACATTTTGTGAGCTTCCATTGCAACACCAATGGTTATGTTGATATATAAGGCTTACAAAGAAAGGATCTGAGCCTAGGAAATAGCCCTGAGTTCCAGAGGCTTCTATAGTGTTGAGTCTTGGCTCTGATAATATTATTTAGAATTGCATTTTGTAAAAAGTCCTCTCTCCATTTCAATATATTATGTGCATTTTTCTATGCTGTTGTTTGAGGTAAGGACTTATTTACTGTTATTTATTTTAATTTTTTATTAGTGACATAATAATGATTAAGAAGACTGTAAAATAACAGGGGAATAATTTCATACAGTTCCTACACCAAAGCTCCATCTCCCATCCCTTCTATTAGAGGTTTCCCTATACATTATCCCTCTGAAAGCATGAACCAGAATTCTTTCTAAGGTGCAGATGTGGGAGGTCTAACTTCTGTAATTGCCTCTCCTCCAGACACAGATGTTGGAAGCTTGATCCATAACTTCAGATGCCAGACTTTTTGCATAGATAGATGGTAGATAGATAGGTAGATAGACTGATAGATAGATGACAGATAGATAGTAACTTCCTCCAATGCAATGAGAGTAAGACTCAAACCTTTGTCACACACATAACAAAGCAGGTTTACTTTGCTATTTATCTGACCCAACATTTATTTCTTTGTTTCTTTGTTTATTTGCTTATTATTTTTAATGCTGCAGGGCAGTTATCCTTTTATCTTTGAAGGAGGCACTACAAGCAGCCCTGCCACCACCTCCTGTGTGCCCACTGCCATGTGCCCACATCCTCCAGGCCAGCATAGATGTCCTCCTAAGAAGCCCCCACAGCCCTGCCTGCAGAGTGACCACCTGAGAGCACAGTCCCAGCTCCTTTATCTTGTCTCCAGGCAGTGCTGAGAGAGGGACTAACTTGCCCATCAGTTCCACTCTTGCTCTGCCTGGGGACAACACAGGATGCTGCTGAAGCCATTGAGGGCTTTATGAAGTCACTTTCTCTTTCCTGGGGACAGGGAGCATGTGGTGCCCTTAGTATCCTTAGTCCGCTGCCTTACTAGACTCAGAAGAGACAGAGACAGGACCTAGTTCAGCAAGTACAACAGGACTCCAGGCATCTTCTTTCTGTGTGTTTGTCTGTCCTTGCCTGGACTCTTGCTTCCATCATGTTTGCTTCTGTTTCTCAATAAAGCAACTTCTCATGTTGAATATGCTTCTCTGCATCTTCTTTGTCAGGCCTGTACAACTATTTAGTCTTCTCACCAATTTTTAAAGAGATTCCCTGTTTATCCATCCCTAGGGCTTCACTATTCTGACATGACTATTTCAGAATTAAAGACAGGGACAGAGAGAAAGAGGTAGAAACAGAGATAGAGAAAGAGAGCACCGCACTGAAGCTTCCGCCAACATGGTGGTGGCCAGGCTCAAAGCTGGGTCACTCACATGGAAAGCAGTGCACTCACTGTCCAAGTACATACTTTGCCAGCCTTTCTCAAGTGGCTTCTGAGTTCACAAACTCATAATCAAGGCCCATAGATTAACGTTAAATTTTTTTATTTAGTCTTGGTGCAGTGAAATAAATTTTAAAGCATTAAAAAATATTTTAAGGAGTCATTTGTATATTTATTTATTTATTGGGTAGAGTGAGAAAAATCCAGAGGGAAGGGATAAGATGGTAGAGTGGTGGAAACCTGCAGCACTGCTCTGTGTTGGTGCTAGTGAAGCCTCCCCCTGCAGCTCTGGGCTTGGCCAGGGTCCTTATGCATAGGAACATGTGCGCTTAACTGCTTGTGCCATCACCCAGCCTATTAAATAACTTTGAACACTGAATGTGTGCTGTGTTATTTGGTTAAGTTACTTACCATTTCAGATTTATAAAACTCATCTTTCAGGGGCCAGGTGGTGGCACACTGGATTAAGCACAAATAGTAAGAAGCTCAAGGATCCTGGTTCAAACCCCTGGCTCCCCTCCTGCAGGGTGTCACTTCACAAGTAGTGAAGCAGGTCTGTAGGTGTCTATCTTTGTCTATCCCTCTCTGCCTACCCCTCCCCTCTCAATTTCTCTCTGTCTTATCCAACTTTTAAAAAATAGAAAAAGTGGCCAGAGGAGCAGTAGATTCGTAGTGCAGGCACCAAGCCCAAGCGATAACCCTGAAGGCAAAAACCAAAAACCTCATCTTTCAACTCAGATGAATATTTTCACATGCTTAAGGAATTAATAAATGTTCTCTATATTAAAACTGTGTAGCCTGTTATCATTTAAAAATAAGTCTGTCTATTCACTGTGCCTATTTACACACTCACAGGAAATAAAACCATCAGATTTTTTTCCCCTGCAGTGCTATCACCAGGGTTGGTGCCTAGACAATGACTCTAGCTTTATCATCTGTCTTATTATTTTTCCCTTCATCGCTCTTTTGATAGCATGTGAGACAGAGATAAGTGAGATAAAGGGGAGAGGGACACCAGCAACACTGCCCAGCTGGTCATGAAGTTTTCTCCCTTACAGGTGGGAATTGGGGGTTGAAGGCAGGTCCTTGCTCATGGCAATGTGTGCACTGTCCTGTGGGAGCCACCCCCTGGCTGTGAAATAAAGCTCTATGGTGCAGAGATAGCTCAGTTGACAGACCATATGCTTTAAGCCCTGGGTTTCAGCCTAGTGTTGTGGTAGTTGCTTCTGTAAATGCTTCCTTTTGGTATGTTCATTATTTTAACTAGAAGTCAGGAGTTCAGGCAGTAAAGGAAAGCACTTTCCTCCCCTCTGTCCCCCACTCAAACACCTTGCCCAAGAAATTGCCATCCCTCTTCTTTGTCTTTCTTTCACCTACAAGGAAGTGGTTCCAGATGTCTTGAGTCCTAAATGCTAGCTCTCTCTTGTGAAGTCTTGCAAATAGGCCTGTTTCAAGATAACAGCCAGAAATCACAGGGCCAGGCAGAGGCCCTGCAGGTAGACCACACATGTACAAGTACCTGGGGTAAAGTCCATTAACCACCTGCAGGGGGAAGCTTCAGGACCTGTGAAGCAGAGCTGTAGTTATTTCTTTCTCTCTTCCTCTCTGCGTCCCCCTCTCTCCTAAATTTATCTTTGTGACAACAAGTGTAAGGGGGAGAAAAGAAAAAAAATGGCTGCCAGGAGCAGTGGGTGAGGAGCCCAATACCAGCAAAAAGCCTAGTGGCTTTATACCCACACCACCACCTCCCAGGCCATGGGGTCCTGTGGTCAGACATTGTTTCTCTGGTGCACACCTTCTGCATATGATGGGTTTAGCCAGGGGGAAGGAGGAGATGCCTGTACAGGATGCAGACAGCTCTGGTTCCTCTTCTAGGCTACCTGAGGAAGGGGCAAGGGAAGGATTTGCTTAACCAATTCAGCCATCTCTGAGCTCTTAGTCACATATGCTACCTACTGTCCTTCTAGCACCTCCTGGGCCATCCATATGTGGCAGATAGGATTCTGACCCTAAGTTCCCCATAATATGATGGCAAAAAAAAAGGAGAAGGAATGGCAGAAAGATGAAAGAATGAATGGGACAGAGACAGAGAGAGAGAGAGAGAGAGGGGAAGGAAGGGAAGAAATAAGAGGGAGGTGATACTTAAAGGTTTTTCTTTGTAACCTAGAGCTTTGCTCCATTTATTAACTGCAGTTGTTGGTGTTGCTGCTGTTGTCATTGTTACTGTTGTTATGGTGGTGTGTGTTTGTGTACACTCTAAGGCTTTTATTCAATATATTAAAATCATATCCCTTGCAATTAGGTACAGTCCTCATTCAGTACTCAAAGCCTCACTCTTGCCTACAGTGGCAAGGATCAGAGGGATTCTTGGGAGTTGGGGGGTAAAAGGGCTATGCTGGATCCCCACAGGCCAACTGCACCCAGAGCCTCTCCTGAACCTGTGCTCCCAGCAGGTAGACTAAGTGGCACTATGGGGGGGGAAAGGGGAGAGGCTGCTCTGTGTTGTCACAGGAGAGGGATCAGTCTTGGGGACCCAAAAACCACCTCTATTCATAGAGTCTCTTCGTAACAAGGTGATTCCAGGACTAGAAATTACCAAAATGTTTGAATTTGTTAAAAATATAGTTCCCAGACATATATGCCACACATAGAGAAAATAACAAAATATTTATAGTGGATAGATGTAGAGTTGATAATTAAATCTGAGGGGTATTGAATAATGGATACTTTCTAATATTTCCCGAATTCTCTAAATGTTCACAATGAACTTAAAAGTATCTTTCTAATAGAGGAAGTGGTATTTTTACAAAATGCCTAAAAATGACGAGGTCAAAGCACTCATTCATTTTGTTTTTAAAAAGATTTGCATTATCAAAAGAAAGAAGACGACTGCCATTTGCTTTTCTGAACACTTTTAAGCTGAGTCCTATTTCTGTTTCTTCATCACTTAGCTTCTTTTTTTTGAGCTTGCTGTTAAACCTCAAGATTTTTCATCAGTGAAAGGTGTGACTGGTTTCCACACAGGACGCTTCCTTCAGGTGAAGCAGGACCCTCCTCTGCTTGGCCTGCTTGTATTTTTGTTTATTTTTCATGAGTTCCTCAGCTGCCAGGCCTCACTTTTGAATACAGAGCTGTTTACCCACCCAGCTTTTCATCTGCTTTGCCACCATCTTCATCTGGGAGCTGTTTGGGGAATTTGAAAATCATTTTGGCTGACTTCATGGCTTAAGAGCTCTGAAAAGCCCCAGAACATCAGATAAATGCCAGCAAGGACCACTGTAATCCTCCTTTTATAAAGGAGGAAACTAAGTGGGACAGGTAAGTAGATCTCATGGATAGTGCACCTCTCTCTCTTTCTCTTTCTCATCTAAAAATAACAATGATCAAAGGGAGAAGTAGGTGGATGAAAAGGAGGAGTGAAGGAAAAGAAGAAGTTCAGACACTGAAACTCAGGGTACTGAGGAGGGGCTGGATGGTGGTGCACCTGGTTAAATGTGCACATTACAGTGAAAAAGGGCCTGGGTTCAAGCCCCTACTATGCACCTTAGGGAGGAAGTTTCACAAGTGGTGCAGCAGTGCTGCAGGTCTTTGTACCCACTCTCTAGGCAATAACCTCCACCCCACTGCTCCTTCCCCAAAATCCTCACCCCAGGATCTCCAGTACCTACCTACCTCTCCCCAACTTCATCCTCTTCATCTCCCTCTCCATCCAGGCCCACACCACAGACCCCAGGGTCACCAGCAGAGCCAGGATGCAACTCCACCTTCTCCAGGGAAGACAGCCTGGGGACAAAGTCTGGGGTCACACCTTTCTTGGCCAGGCTGGTGACAACAGGATAGCAGGGAGACTGGATATACAACCCTGCCTGCAGCCCCCACGGTCCCCTCCAGCCTGTACCCCAGTCACCTCACATGGTGCATCTTCTGTAAGCCCTGTACCTCAGCACAGGAGCCTCCAGGCTGTGCCTGCTGGGGATGGGGGAGGGGGTGCAGCTTTGCTCTCCCCCTAGCTCCTCTCTCCCCTTCTCAGACTCCAGCTGGCAGTAGCATTCCAGGAGGGAGAGGGGTGCAGGCACCTGGGACCACAAGCCCTCTGCATGTTCAGTTCCTTGGAGAGGGTGTTGGCCATCCTGCCCCTGCCCATCCTTCAAGGCCCAAGTCAGGTGTTCTACTCTGCATCCTCAGTTCATGTAGCAGTGACGCTGTTTCTTCCTATTTATTTACTTTTGCCTTAACCATCTTCTTTGTATTAAACTCAAATTTATCACTTAGTGTTTGCATTTATTTAGACATTTACTCCCCCACATTCTTAAATTAATTTTTAAATAATCATTGACACAATATGCAGTTTACACAGTCCTGATCATCTTGCACGGCTGTACTTCTGGGTTTTTACAAAACACAGGTCTCTCACAGATGAGCTCCCAGTCCTCCCAAGTTCACTGTTTCTTTCTTTCTTTTCTGGAGACAGAACCCAGCACCACACTGACTCCCATGGAGCCTCCTCTATGGATGGTGTGGGAGCATGGTGACAGTACTCAGACCCAGGCCTCATGCTGTGGTAATATGAGCACACAGCACAAGGTGTGGGGAGCTGCCTGCTGCTCCCCTCAGGGATGACTTCATTCTCACCACCATCCTGTGAGGCAGACAGACCATCACCCTCTCCCAGAGAGGCCCCACCACTGAGAACCTTGCCCTGGTCACACAGCTGGGCGGGGATGACACCCCACCAAAGACACAAACTGCAGGCTACTCTGGGTGAGTCTTTTAGGGTTCACCCTTCCCTACATAGCCTGCCCAGCACACAGTAGGCACTCAGGTGTCATGAGAGAGTGAGTGAGTGAGGAATAAGGAGGAGAGACTGAGAGAGTTCACTGGAGCAGGCAGTGCTCAGAGGACCCTGCAGGGAGGAGGGAATAATCTAGGGAGAGGGTCTCACCTCTTTCCCAGCACTCACCCAGCCTATGTTCCTGGAGACAGGGGTATGGTTCCTTGTGGAGACAGGAGGATCCAACCTTTTTATCAAATTCTTGAATGTCTTTACCCCTTTATACTCCTGAAGGACCCCTTGACTGATAGGAATGAAGCTTTGTGACTGAACTGGCTGACCTCAGGTGCTCACAGGCTCAGGGATGAGCAGGGTCACACACTCAGAGCCAAGGGCCAGTGGTGTATCTGCCTGCAGCAGTCATCTGTGACCCCAACAAGCTCTGCATGTGCAGCCCATCTGGGGTTTGGGGATGACTCTGGGGCCACCAGTACTCCAGAACAGGGATCCCTAGTCCTCACTCCTCAAGTACTTCTCCTCTCCCCTGGGACCCTGGTGTCTCACTCACACTCCCTGTCTTCTGGATGATGGAGAGGGGATGCACACACAGCCTCTCATTCCTGTCCTGGTGCTGCTGTGGGCTCCACCTGTGGATCCCCTATCTGGGCTTGCAGGTGGAGATGCAGAGAGGACACAGCCAGTCCTTCGGTGGGGACAGTGTGCTGCACCACGGAAGCCCCTCAGATGTGAGTTTCCCAGCACCCTTCAGGTCTGTCCCTCCCAGCTCTGCTCACCCATTCCCTCACCTGCCCACACCTCTCACTCACCATTCTGTGCACAGATGCTCACCAGGTGCAGGGTGTCTTTCTTCTGGCCCACAGGGCTGCTGAGCACTCAGATGAGGCAGCCTTGCTCTGGCTCTGGCTCTGGATCAGACTGCTGCCTCCCTGCTGCTCCAGCTCCCTGGAGAGGCCCCTGCTCTCCCAGGCCACTGTCAGGTGCTTCCTGGGCCCTGGGACTCCACACTCCAGGCTGACATTGCATCAGTCTGATGAGAGGTAGGACAAGTGAATTAGAATCTGGGGCTGGGGTGTAGGCTGTGAGACAAGAAATAACAAAAGAGAAACTGAGCTGCAGGAGTGGAGGCCCAGACAGGTGCAGTGCCCTTCTCACCTGCCACACACTGGAGGGAGGGGTGAGTGAGGACCTGAGAAGGGTTACTCTAGGGTCCCAGATGTTCTGACGCCAAGCCCAGAAGTAGGCAGTCCTGGCCCTTCCTACTTCAGCTCAGTCTAGACCATTAAATATCTATGACGGCTATGATAATTATCTACATGTACATGTGATTATTCCATATATCATTACATGCATCACAAAGGCAACACGCAAAGGATTCAGGATGCAGTGAAAAAGAATGTTAAAGTTCTTCATTGCACAGAAAAGAAAAATATAAATTATCTTCAAATACAGAAACACAAATTTCATTTTAATAACTACTGGGCTTAAAAGACCATGTGATATAATTTTCAAACCACTGGAGTTCAGATCAATGATAACTTTGTGAGTCAACAAAATGATAAGAAAAGCAAAATAGCAAATGAAAACATGGAGTAAGAGTGAGGGGTAGATATGTGCACTTAAAAAATTCAGTACAGGTCTGGAGAGATAGTTTAATGGTTCCTCAAATGACTTTCATGCCAGAGCGGTAAAGGTCCTAGTTCAATCCCCAGCACTAACATAAACCAGAGCTAAGCAGTGCTTCTCTCTCCCTCTCTCTCTCTCTTTCTCTCTCTCTCTCTCTCTCCCTACCTACCTATCTATCTTTATTAAAATAAATAAAATATTTAAAAATTAAAATACATTTACATGAATGCATCTCCTGAAAAATAAACAAGGCACATTAAGTAAACCCATCGCTATTCCATTTATTTAACTTAATGACACAGAGAGGATATATGGAAAATAACAGAAATTAACAGCAGGTCAAAGTCATGGTCACAGACTTTGCCCCAGATCTGGAAACAACCTATGTGCCCAACAACAGATGAGGGGGTAAGAGATGGTGACATGGATACACTATGGAAAAGTACAGCTTTCAGGACAGAGGACATCTTGACTTTTGTACAGGAGGTACAAACAGGGGGCTCATGCTAAGTCAAAAGGAGAAAGGTAAATATGGAAAGTTCTCACTCACATGTGGGGTTTAGGAAACACAGCAAGGGAACAGACAGGGTGCATCACATATAAACACTTAGCCTCAGGCTACAGATCTGGGGTCCTAGAGAGGGAGTAGGGAAGAGGGGACCCAGTGCCCTAAACTGGGGACAGGGCACTTGGTTGGTAGCTAAATTGAGCCAGGACACATTTGGGGAGATGTGCAATTGTACCCCTGATATAGGAAGTGGCACTACAACATTTTCATCATAAAGCTTAATTGTAATAATAATAATAACAATGATGATCCATTATAGAAAGAATCACAATGGCAGCAGCTGTATAAAAGTTGATTTGTGGGGGTGTATGTGTGTGTGGGGGGGGGCAGAGCATCACTCTGCCTTTTTATATGATTCTAGGGATACAACCCAGGGCCTCACACAGGAAAGACCTGTGTGCCACTGCTGAGCCCCCTCACCTGCCCCTGGAGGGTGCCATGGAAGCAGGGAGAGACCAGAGGCAGGGAGAGAGTTAGGAGGCTGTGTGACAGCCCAAGCAGAGGTGACAGAGGGAGAGTGAGTGTGATAGTTCCCAGGGGAGCAGCTGGGCAGGTGGGGCTTCAAAGGTTCTGTATCCTCTCCTCCACTGTCCTGTTCTCCTCCTTCACTCTCTGCCCAGGGCTCTCTGTTCTCTGAGAAAAGGTGGGTGGTCTCCACACTGGGCTGGGGACTCAGGGGACAGGGTTGGGGATGGGGTCTCCTTCTGTGTTTTGCCTTTGGTCTACCACAGAGCTTTGTCCTGAGAACTCGAACTGCATCTCACACAGCTCAGTCTAAGCTCTTGTGCTAATGAGAAGCCCTGATAGTCAGTCCCCTGCAGCTACTGCATCTGCAGGAGTTCATGTCCTGTCTGTAAGTAAATGGGATTACATAAAACTAGAGACCTTCTACATGTGGACAGCAAACTACACAAGGCTCACCAGGCCACCCAGTAAGTGGGAGAAGATATTTGTACATCACAGGCCCATCATTAGGTGAGGGGCAAAGAAATATTTGGGGTTCATCTGGGAGATGAGATGGAGCTAATGGATGGCTTTGGGGTGCTCGGCTGATAGCCATGGGATGAAAGGTATTATAGTTTTCTAGCAGATTATCTGCACTGTGGGAAAGCAGAAGCAATGAGAAGTTTAGGAAGAAATGCAGAATCCACATGGCATTCACACACCGAGACTCAACAGAGGTGTCTGTCTACACTGGGCAGCTGTCTCTGAACTGAGGGGACTTGGAGGACTCTCTCTCAGTGCTGACTGTTTGGGTACTGTTGCTCAGTGACCCCTTTCTGCTTTTCCCTGGCCAGATTCTTAAATCCTAATGGTTTTGACAGCAGGCCTGACACAGAAGGAAGGGAATTGAAATGGTGGACCCACAAGGAGGCAAAGTGCTCCAACAGTGGGACAGTGAGCCATCAGGACTGTTAATAGAGAGGGCAGATGACTGCACTGGGCAGACGATGAGGAGGGAGAGACTGAACCATCTCTGTTACAACAGTCAGGACTCCCAGCAGCAGAGTCACTTGAGGTGCTCAATCCTCTCATGTCACCTACACTGAATTGTTCATGCAGTAGTCAGGTTCTCACGCCTCAGTCAGTTAACTCACAGCAGCTTCCTAAGAAAGTAAGAAGAGAGGAGCACTAGTGCAAGAACCAGAAATGGAAAAAGAAACTGCATGCAGTGAGCATCAGTGCTGACCTTTGGGTACTGCTGCTCAGTGCCCCCCTTCCTGCTTTCCCTGGTCTGAGCTCTCAGGTTCCCCACTGACACAGCACCCACAGCTGCTCAGACCACCTGGGGGCCGCTGGCTCTTGTTCACTCACTGAGCTTGCTGAAGACATCTGCTAGCCAGTGTCCCAAAGTAGATACTTTCAGCAGAATTCAACATTTCTTATGAGAACAACTCTCACCAAAATAGATTCAGGATGAATGCTCCTCAATATACTAATACTTTGTGGTATATGCAAATTAACAACGCATGTTAAATGTTCAACAGTTTTTTTCCTTAAGATCAGAAGTCACAAGGATATCCAATCTCACCTTTGGTAGTAATGTGGTATTAAGATCTGATTTGAGAAACTGAGCATCAAAAAAATGAATAAAACCAGTCAGAGATGAGGAAGTTATCTTCTCATTGCTTCTAGAAGTCATGATGAAGCAGCAAGCACTAAAGATTCAAACAAAGATCAATTTTGTTATAGTAATTGAACAATGGTAAAGGTCATAATAACAAAATCATTGTATACAAATCTGAAGTATTTCTACATCACAAAATACAAGATAGAGATGAGCAGTCTTACACTATCATAAAAGAGAATCAAATCGTTATGAATAATTTTAATTAAGCTGGATCAAGGTCTGTGCTCTGAAAATTATGGGACTGATAAAAAACATCAAAGTTGACACATAGAAATGGGAGGATGCCCTGTGCTCAGAGGCTGTTGTATTTTATATCATCTAAAATTGTTATATACATCATATAAAAGTTATATGTAAAATAGTATATATGATATCAAATACATTATAATTACTTTTTTATTAAGGCTTAAATTTTATTGTTGTCAGTTGCTTTGACAGCCCCATTATTATTGCTCTAATGCCTGATACTAACTACATATTCAGTGAAATCACTATCAGAATTCAATGGGAACTTCCACAAAGGATAGAGAAAATCAAATTATCAAATTTATATGAAACATAAAAAGCCCTCCCTGAAAAATAAATAAACAGTAAATTGAGAGAGAAGAACAAATCTAGAGGCAGCATGCTCCATCAATAATGCAGATTATATATACATATATATAATCTGTACTCATCTACTCTGTGTGGAGTATTAGTATGGAAGCAAGAAAACAGATCAAAGACCAGAAGAGAGAAGGTGAGAAATAGGACAGCACACACTGTCAGTTTATCTGTAACTCAGTGATAGTGGACATAAGCTGGAAAAACGAAAGTTCTTCAGTTTTCTGTGTTGAGAATTAGAGACTCACCTGCAAAAGAATCAGACTGGACACTCTTCCTACACAGCATACAAAAAAGTAAAAATTGAAGATGAGCTAGTGACCTGAATACATGTCATCCCAAAATGAATTGTAGGCAGTAAAATCCACATCAAGAAGACTATTTTAAAAAATTGCCCCACGTACAGAGACAGCAAAAGCCAAAAATAAATTTAAAAATTGAGAACAAAAAAAAAAAAAGGGAGGAGACACCTAGGGCACAACCAATGAGACCATACAGAAAATGGATGAGTCCCACAAAATGAGAGTAATATGGGCAAATTATGTCTCCTAAAAATTGAATGTTCAAAATATGAATTTATGTATCTAACTTATGCCATTCAATATTAAGTAAGTCTGGTTAAAATATGGACAGAGCATTGAATGGACATTATCCCAACTCCACATCCAGAGGTGGAGAAACGCACATCAACTGTCACTTTATGTCCCACTTGGAGTCTGTGGGGAGGCGCTCTGGGCCCAGCAGCCCTTCAGCACCTGGGATCTGACCCCAGGAGGGACAGAAGCGCTCTCTGCAGCAGCCCATGTGGTGACCAGGTGACACAGGGGCAGCAGGAGGGAGTCAGGGGGCCCCCCAGGCAGGGCAAAGGTGCTGTAAGACCTGCAGACCTCAAGGGGAAGGCAGAGCTTGTCTCTCCTTGAAGAGGCGGGGACTGTGATTGGCATGAGCCCTGGCAGTTGAACTGACAAAGGGCCCCTGAGTTCAGGGCCTGCAGGGACTTGCTCCCACAGGGAGGAGGAAGGGCAACAGCTGAGCTATGGGCAGAACCCCTTTGCAGGAGCTGCAGGAAAAGCCTGATAGAGGCCAGTCTCAGAGCCCAACCAGCCTGTGGACCATGTCAGAGGAGGTGGAGGTGGTGTTGAAGCAGAAAGGAGATGGAAAGATGGTGAGGTCTTGAGGATTGAGCTAGGCCTGGTCCCCTGTCTGTAGGAGAGGCTGCAGATACTGGCCACAAAACCTCACACAGGGACACCATGAAACAGGCACCTGGGGACAAAGCTTATTTCTGATTAGCTGGTAATGGTGTAGTTAAAAAATGCAAAGTCAGACAGTGAATTGCACAGCCTGTAGAGCACACACGTTGTAATGTACTAGGACCTAGGTTCAAGCCCCTGGCCCCTACCTGCCCTGGTGAGGGAGCTTCATGTGTGGTCACACAGTGCTGCAGGTATCTCTTTCTCTCTCCATCTGTCTCTCTCCTTCCCTCATAAATTCCCTCTATCAACATCCAAAAATAAAGAAATATAATACTAAAAACATGCAAGGAACTTAGTTTTTGAACAGCGACTATAGGGCAGGGAGCCTTCATTTACTCTAAGAGGCTCCTACAAAATGTATACTGAGAACTGTTGCAAGAACCACTTCTTACTTCTCCAAAGAAAATGGAAACTCTAACTCCAGAAGAAATATACATGTATTTCATTGCAGAATTATCTTATTATTGTTAGTTTTTAACTGGAGAGAGAGGACAGAGAGAAAGAGGAAGAGAGAGAAAGAGAAAGAGAGACAAACCAAAGCAATGTTCAGCTTTACTTGCTTATGGTGAGGCTGGGAATTGAACCTGGGAGATTGGAGCCTCAGGCCTGAACATGTATTGCAGAACCACTCTTGGCATTATTGCTTAATAGCTGAGCCACCATAGTATCCCAAGTAGATTATTTGCCCCTTCAAGAATGAGACGTAGCTGTTTGTAAGACTTAGTTGAACCTTCAGGGCATTGTGCTAAATGAGAAATGTCAGTGAAAGAAAATAAGGTGTTGTCTTTGCACCAGGACATGTTCTGGGAGCTGTGCACATTCACTCAATGGATTAGGTGCAGCAACTCAGAGGAGGAGGCCGTGTCACAGGAGCATATGGACAGAGGAGGGAGCTGAGATGCAGACAGTATAGGAAACCTGGATCCCAGCCTGGGAAGGCTGAGCCAGCGTCGGTGACCACTGCCAGCCCACCATGTGACCTGGACACCAACGTCCTGCTAACAGTTTTCTTCATTCTTTTCAGTCTGTCTGAAGTCTGGTGTTCCTTGATAAGTATTTGATATGTCCTTCTTTTTTTTTTTTTAGTTCCATCCTTCACTACGATAATAATCAGGCTATTTTTAAAATATATTTAAAAAAATATTCAAGTCTACTTTCAAACAGTAACAAACTGTTTTATAAGTGTACAAAGAAACTATAGTAATATATTCCCAATTCTCCTTTCTAGACCTGACATTGTTCATATAAGCTTTATTTATGCTATGAATACACAAGGAACTACTAGTGATTTATTTTAAATGTTCAGATAGCTGTCAGAGAACTCTCTATAGCAAGAACAGTTAACTTTTTCTTCTTTGATTCTTCTTTAATTTTAATTTTCTAAGTGATTTAATATTCATGTACAAAATTATAAGATAATGGGTATAAATCCACATCATTCCCACCACCAGAGTTCTGTTTCCCATTCCTTTCATTGGAAACTTGAGTAGTTCTCCCAAGCTTGCAGATATGTGTTAAATTTTATTTCTATAACTCTCAGCCCATGTTTGTATATATCTGCTCATTATTGTCCCATGGTTCCACCTTCTCTTCCTTTCCAAGTCACACTGACACCTACTACTATTTCTGAATATCCCTCCCTTTTTTTCTCTTCTTTTTGTCTGGTTCCTGATGGAGTTGAAGTTCAGAGCTCTCTGGTCATCTTACCCTAACACTTTCCCTCTTCTCTGGGAGTATGAACCAAATTATTTTGACCTGTAGAGGAGGGAGTGCTGGCTTCTATCATTGCTTCTCTGTTGGACTTGGGCATTGGTAGGTCAATCCATAGCCCCAGACTGTTTCTGTCTTTCCCTCGTGGGGTATGACTCTGGAGAGGTAAGGTTCCAGGACACACGAGTGAGGTCATCTGCCTAGAAGTCAGAATGGAAACACGTTGGCATCTGTACCTTGATGGCTTGAAGGCAGTAGGACATAAAGCAGGACAAAATGATTAATGAAAAGGAAGCAAAAAGTAGGAATAGAATACTTGAGAACAGGGATCTTAAGGTGGAAAGAAGTGACAAAGTCTTTTTTAGGTATGTTTCTAGGGGCCTGTCTATCATGGTTTTTGAGTTTGATAGGTCATGGGTTTGTACAAAAATATTGTCTGAGAAGATGGTGTTAGAGTTGAGAATAGAACTAGAGAGGTGGATTAGGGCAAAAAGTAACTCCCAATCTTGAAGAAAATCTATGAATAAAATTAACTGTTAACCCCTTTCACCTGACCCAGGAACCATATATATTCCTATTTAGTAGAGGAGCCTGTGTAACCTCAGAGTCCCTGTCGGTCTGAGCTCACAGCTCATGGTCACAGCTGGGAACATTCTAGTCTACGCTCATTTCAGGACCAGTCATCCTGTGGAGACAGAGTAGCATAACCCAGATTTTCTTTGGAAAATGATGAGACAATCCTTAGCATTGCTATTTTATCTTGAGGGCATAGTCCTAGAGAAGCCGACCAGAAGGCTTATGCTGATGTTCCTGATGGGCGTGACCAGTGATGGTGGAGTGAAGGATCTGTTAGAGGTCTAGGCCCCTCATGTCTATGTGGAAATCCAAGGATTCATTAACTAGAGTCCCAGATGATGGTATGGTTTGTTATTGACCCAAAGACCATTTTAAGTGAGCCCGTCTCTTGCTCTTATACAGCTTTAATAGTCCTTTCTTTATCTGAAAGGCTTAGACTTTCTCTCAATTGTTAGAGCATCATCTGTTGTATCCAACTGATATTAGGTTTATGGGGTCTGTCTTCTTTGGGCCTTTCCACTAGATTGCCAAGCTTACTTGGTCTAAGTCTGATCAATTCGAGAATTTAAGATGCTTTCTTGAGGCACTTCTACTAGGATCCCAAGCTTATTAGGTCTAAGTATCATCAAGGAGGGCTATTAAGCACTTTCACTCTGAGTTATTGAATTGCCCCTTGCTTGTGGGTACATGTACACCTATACCCAGTACCCTAAGCCCTAGTTTGTACCTAGTATCTGTAACTTTGTTAGAGAAGGTGCCATCTGTGGTAGTCCATGTGTTAGGAAAGATCTCACCAGGTGAGAGGAGTTGGGGGGATTAATGGTTTATAGTTGAATACAAATACAATAGTTGATACAGTTCTCAGTTTTACACATAACACTCTAAACCCTTCACCTAGGTTCTCCTCTGCCATCATGTTCCTGGTCCTGGACATTCCAGAGTCTTTTACTTTGGTAAAATACACCAAATTCTGTCCAAGTTCTGCTCTGTCTTTTGCTTTCTATTCTTATTTTTCAACTTCTATCTATGAGTGGGGTCATCCCATATTTTCCTTCTTTTTATGGCTTATATCATGTAACATAATTCTTTTTTTTCCTACATAGTTATCGCTGGGGCTCAGTGCTGGAACTATGAATGCTCCTGCTGGCCATTTTCTCCTTGGATAGGAAAGAGAGAAATTGAACGTGGAGGAGGAGATGGAGAGGGAGAGAGAAAGATAGATACCATCAGACCTGCTTCACTGCTTACAAAACGACCCCCTGCAAGTGGAGACTTAGGGCTTCAAACTGGGATCCCTACATGGGTCCTTGTGCTTTGTACGATGTGCTCTTAACCAGGTGGGCTACCACCCAGCCCCTGCACTTAAAGTAATTCCTTGAAGGTCCATCTAAGATGAGATGAAGGTGAATTCACCGTTTTTAATAGCTCAGTAGTATTCCATTGCATATATATACTGCAACTAACTCAGCCATTTATCTGTTGTTGAACACCTAGATTGCTTCCAAGTTTTGGCTATTAGAAATTGTGCTCATATGAACAAAGAAATACACAAATCTTTTTGGATGGGTATGTTTGGTTCCTTAGAATATATCCCCAGGGAATTGGGCAGTAGTACAGCAGGTTAAGCGCATGTGTCGCAAAGCACCAGGACAGGCATAAGAATCCCAGTTCAAGCCCCCAGAACCCCATCTGGAGGGCAGTCCCTTCACAAGTGGTGAAGCAGGTCTGCAGGTGTCTATCTTTATCTCTCCCTCTCTGTCTTCCCATCCTCTTTCCATTTCTCTCTGTCCTATCCAAAAACAACTACAACAAGAATAACTACAATCAGAAAACAACAAGGGAAACAAAAGGGAATAAATAAATAAATAAATAAATAAATAAATAAATAAATAAATATATAAGTAAATTAATAAGTAAGAATATATCCCCAGAAGAGGAATTGCAGGGCCATGTTGTAGGTCCACTTCTAGCCTTCTAAGAGTTCTCCATCTGCCCTCCACTGGGGTTGGACCAACTGACATTCCCAGCAGCAGTGCTGGAGGGTTCTTTTGCTCCCACCACCTCTTCAGCATTTGTTATTGCTATCATCTCTGATGTCTGACATTCTCACAGAAGTGAAGTGTTATCTCATTATTGTTTGAATTTGCATTTCTCCGTCAATGACTTGGAACATATTTTCATATATTTGTTGACCTTTGGGAGCTCTTCTCTGATGAATAATCTGCTCATATTCTCTCCCCATTTTCTATATGGAGTCATTTGGATTTTTTGTTTGTTTATGATTTTGGTGAGCTCTTTAAACTGTTTGTCTTGTCTGATGTAAGGCATATAAAATTCTACCTTGTAAGTGGTTTCTTTTTTTTATTTTTTATTTATTTATTTTTAAAAAAGAGACATTAACAAAACCATAGGATAAGAGGGGTACAACTCCAAACAATTTCCACCACCAGATCTCCTTATCCCGTCCCATCCCCTGATAGCTTTCCTATTCTTTATCCCTCTGGGAGTTTGGACTCAAGGTCATTGTGGGAACGCAGAAGGTGGAAGGTCTGGCTACTTTAATTTCTTCCCCACTGAACATGGGCATTGACAGGTCGATCCATACTCCCAGCCTGCCTCTCTCTCTCCCTTAGTAGGTTGGGCTCTGGGGAAGCAGAGCTCCAGGACACATTGGTAAGTTCCTCTGTCCAGGCAAGTCTGGTCGGCGTCTAGCATCTGGAACCCAGTGCTGAAAAGAGAGTTAACATACAAAGCCAAGCAAATTGTTGAACAATCATGGACCTGAAGGTTGGAATAGTGCAGGTGAAGTGTTGGGGGACACTCACTGCAGACTATTGTGTACTTTTGCTTTCAGGTATATATTTTGCCCTAGTTTATGGATACGTGTGAACATATGCTCTATCTCAGGGGACCTGCTCTATAGCAGGTTTTGGGACTTTGTTAGGAAGTGAACAGCCTGGGATGGAATTAGAGAATACTATGAAAGGAAAGGTCTCACCTGAGTAATGAAGCTGAAGGGTTGTCATTCCACACCTGAAGTCTCTGGACACAGTCTGAGGTGAAGCATGCTGAGGTGGTAATAGTTCTATTAGTAAGTTGGGATCAGCGGATGCAGTCTTGTTTGGTATGAATTGAGAGAAGCATCCAGGAAAGTGTGTCCCACCCTAAGGTTCCAGGACTGGGGAAATACAGGCTCTATAGTGTAAATGTGAGTTTCCTGCTGTCTTAGGGTTCAAGAAGACAATAGATAGTTATTATTATCCTCATATTATTTGGTAGTTGGGTTTACTTTGAAAAGTCCCTTTGTTAGGATTTGCTGTATAATACCCAACATCACCATAATTTATGTCCTTTGACATTATTTGTATATAGCTGTGCCACCAGTTGCTTCAGTTCTCACCAGTCTAGGCTTCTGAGAGAATCAGCATATCAATGACTCAGCCTATGTATTAAAAAGGCAGTCTGTGTTATAAAAAGTTTGAGACATACAATCAATTTTCCCCTTTCATATTAATTAAATAGTGATTTATATGACTACAAATTAATAAGAGTGTACATACACACCATTCCCAACACCAAAAGACTGTGTCCCATCCCAGCCTCCGCCACCCCACCATCCCAGGAAGCCGAATATCCACCCTCAACCTCATCCCAGGGTTTTTACTTTGGTTCCCTACTGCAGATTTAGTCAAATCCTGCTTTTAGTTTCCCTTTCTGTTCTTCTTTCTCAGCTTCTGTTGATGAGTGGGATCATCCTATACTCATTTTTATCTTTCTGACTTAGCTCACTTACCATAATTCCTTCTAGCTCTGTCCAAGATGGGTTAGAGAAGGTTGGTTCATTGTTCTTAATAACAATAGTATTCCATTGTGTATATAGACCACAACTTTCTCAGCCACTCATCTGTTGTTGAGCATGTGGGTTGCTTCCAAGTTTTAGCTATTATGAATTGTGCTGTTATGAACATAGGTATACAAATATCTTTTTGGTTGGGTGTTATGGAGTCCTTGGGGTATATCCCCAGGAGAGAAATTACTGGGTCATATGGAATGTCCATGTCTACCTTTGTGAGAGTCCTTCAGACTGCTTTCCACAGAGGCTGGACTAGTTTACATTCCCATCGGCAGTGCAGCAGGGTTCCTCTGTCCCCACAGCCTCTACAGCATTTGTTGATGCTGTCCTTTTTGATGTATGCCATTCTCATAGGGGTGAGTTGGTATCTCAATATTGTCTTTATTTGCATTTCTCTGACAATCAGCGACCTGGAAGAATTTTTCAGGTGTTTGCTAGCCCTTTGGATCTCTTCTGTAGTGAAAGTTCTGTTCATATCCTCTGACCATTTTTGGATGGGATCATTTGCTTTTTTGGTGCTAAGTTTGCTGAGCTCTTTGTATATTTTGATGATTAGTTTCTTGTCTGATGCATAGCATGTGAAGATCTTCTCCCATTCTGTGGGGGGTCTCTTTGTTTGCGTGATATTTTCTTTGGCTGTGCAGAAGCTTTTCAATTTGAGGTAGACCCATTGATTGATTTTTCTTTTAGTCTTCCTTGCAATTGGGATTGTATCATCAAAGATGTTTTGAGGTTTAGGTGGGAAAATGTTCCACCAATATTTTCCTCTAAGTATTTGTTAGTTTCCGGTCTAACATACAGGTCCTTGATCCATTTGGAGTTAATTTTTGTTTCCGGTAAGACAAGGGTATTCAGTTTCATTCTTCTACATGTTTCAACCCAATTTCCCAGCACCATTTATTGAAGAGAGCCTCCTTCCTCCATTTTATACTTTGGGCCCCTTATCAAAGATTAAGTATCCATAGGTGTGGGTTTTTAGTTGTGGGTCTTCAATTCTGTTCCACTGGTCTGTGTGTCGATTTTTGTTCCAGTACCAGGCTTTTTTGATGATGATGGCCTTATAACATAGTTTGAGATCTGGGAGTGTGATGCCTCCATTTCTGTTTCTTTTACTCAGGATTGTTTTGGCAATTCTGGGTGTTTTCTGGTTCCAGATAAATGATTGTAGTTTATGTTCTATTCTCTTAAAGAAGCTTGGTGGAACTTTGATGGGTATTGTGTTAAATTTGTATATGGCTCTGGGGAGAATATCCATTTTATCTTAATTCTTCCGATCCATAAGCATGGAATGTCTTTCCATTACTTGGTATCATTTTGTATTCCTTGAATCGTGACTCATAGTTTTCAGTATACAAATCTTTCACTTCTTTGGTCAGCATTATTCCTAGATATTTTATTGATTTTGCTGCAACAGTAAGTGAGAGTAATTTATTAATGTCTTCTTCTTCAGATTTAGTGTTTGCCATGAAGAAATGCCACTGATTGAGAACAATGAACCCACCTTCTCTAACCCATCTTGGACAGAGCTAGAAGGAATTATGTTAAGTGAACTAAGTCAGAAAGATAAAGATGAGTATGGGATGATCCCACTCATCAACAGAAGTTGAGTAAGAAGATCTGAAAGAGAAACTAAAAGCAGGACCTGATCAAATTGTAAGTAGGGCACCAAAGTAAAAACCCTGTGGTGAGGGGTAGACATGCATCTTCCTGGGCCAGTGGGGGGTGGGAGTGGGTGGGAGGGATGGGTCACAGTCTTTTTGTGGTGGGAATGGTGTTTATGTACACTCCTAGCAAAATGTAGACATATAAATCGGTAGTCAATTAATATGAGAGGGGGAAAATCAGTTGTATGTCTCAAAGTTTCTCAAAATACAAACTGAATCTTTTTAATGTATAGGCTGTGTATTTGATATGCGGACTCTCTCAAAAGCCTAGACCAAGTAGATTAGAAACATCCAATAGCACAGCTATATACAAGATACTGGATACTGTACAGCAAACCATAACAAAAGGACTTTTCAAAGTTAACCCAATTACCAAATAATGTGATGATAACATTAACTATCGATTGTCTTTTGGAACCCTAAGACAGCAGGAACCCTAAGACAGCAGGAACCTCACATCTCCACTATAGAGCCCCTACTTCTGGGTGTGTGGTTCTACTAGTTTTATTCTCTATTCTCAAGATTGTTTTGGCAATTCTAAGTATTTTCTTGTTCCACATAAACATTTGTAGCTTTTGTTCTATTCTCATTAGCTGAATAGGGCCTTGAGGGGGATTACATTAAATTTGTATATGGCTCTAGGTATAATTTTCATTTTATTGATGTTAATTCTTCTGATCCATGAACAAAGAATATATATCCACTTCTTTGTGTCTTTTTCTATTTCCTTGAATAGTGACTTATAGTTTTCAGTGTACAAGTCTTTCACTACTTTTGTTAGGTTTATTCCTAGATATTTTGTTAGGTTTATTCCTAGATATTTTGCTGTTTTGTTGCTATAGTGAAAGCAACTGAAGAAGAGTCTTCTGATTTAGTGTTTACGTAAAGGAACACGATCCACTTTTGCGTGTTAATTTTGTAGCCTGACACCTTACTATGTTGCCTGATAATTGCTTGTAGCTTTCTGCTGGATTCATTGGGTTTTCTTAATTTATTTATTTATTTATAAAAATGAAACACTGACAAAAAATAGGACAAGAGGGGTACAACTCCACACAATTCCTATCACCAGAACTTTTTATCCTATCCCATACCCTGATAGCATTCCTATTCTTTAACCCTCTGTGAGTATGCAAACAAAGGTCATTGTGGGATGCAGAAGGTGGGAGGTCTGGCTTCTGTAACTGCTTACCCACTGAACATGGGCATTGGCAGGTCGATCCATACTCCCAGCCTGCATCTCTCTTTCCTTAATAGGGTGGGCCTCTGGGGAAACAGAGCACCAGGACACATTGGTGGGGTTGTCTGTCCAGGGAAGTCTGGTCAGCATCCTGCTAGCATCTGGAATCTGGTGGCTAAAAAGAGAGTTAACATACAATGCCAAACAAATGTCGGTCAATCATGAACTTAAAGGCTTGGAAAAGTGGCAGTTGAAGAGTAGGGGTGTACTTCATTTTGTAGATAGCCAGTAGGCATATTTTAGTTATATTCCAAAGGGCCTATAGCTATACTAGCTTTTATCCCTCTGAGCATGAAATCTGATATGCAGGTGGATCCAAGTTATTGTCTGGGGAGATGATGTCATTGCTGGAAAAGGAAAAGAAAGCTGGATCATGGAAGAGAGAAGCGCCTTATTATGAGAAAGGTGTATAAATATTGTTGACTGTAAACCCCATCTAATTGATTTGGTCTGGGGCCCATATTCAGCTTAGGAGCCTGGTTATTAGACTCTTGTCTGATATATGGTATGTAAAGATATTCCATTCTGTGGGAGGTCTCTTTGTTTGGATATTGGTTTCCTTTACTATGCAGAAACTTTTTAATGTGATGCAGTCCCATAAGTTTATGCTTGCCTTAGTCTTCTTTGTAACTGGATTCATTTCATTGAAGATGTCTTTAAAATTTATGCAGAAAACAGTTCTGCCAATATTTTCCTCTAAGTATCTGATAGTTTCTGGTCTAAAATTCAAGTCCTTAACCCACTTGGAATTTACTTTTGTGTTTGGTGAAATATAGTGGTAAAGTTTCATTCTTCTGCATGCTTCAACCCATTTTTCCCAACACCATTTGTTGAAGAGACTCTGCTTTCCCCATTTAATATTCTGGGCACATTTGCCAAAGATTAGATGTCCATAGGTATGGGGGCTTACTTCTGGGCTCTCAATTCTACTCTACTGCTCAGTATGTCTATTCATGTTCCAGTACCAATCAGTTTTGATGATAGTGGCCCTATAATACAATTTGAGATCTGGGAGTGTGATGCCTCCAGTCCTGTTCTTTCTTCTCAAGATTGTTTTGGCAATTCTAGGTCTTTTCTGGTTCCAGATAAAGATTTGTAGCATTTGTTCTATTCTCCGAAAAAAAATGTGGTTGGGATCTTGATGGGAATAGCATTAGATTTGTAGATGGCTCTGGGTAGTATATTCATTTTGATGATGTTAATTCTTCCAACCCATGAAGATGGAATATCTTTCCACTTTTTTGTGTTTTTTTTCAATTTCCTTGAGTAGTGACTCATAGTTCTCACTATGCAAGTCTTTCCCTTCTATAGTTAGGTTTATTCCTAGATATTTTATTGTGTTTGTTGCAATAGTAAAAGGGAATTAATAGATTTCAAATTCTTCTAACTTAGTGTTTGCATAGAGGAATGCCACTGACTTTTGAATGTTAATTTTGTAGCCTGACGCCTTATTACTGTATTGCCTGATGACATCCAAAGCTTCTTGCTGGATTCCTTTGGATTTTCTATGTATACTATCATGTCATCTGCAAATACAGATAGTTTGACTTCTTCTCTTCCAAACTGTATGCTTTTAATTCCTTGCTCTTGGCTGATTCCTATGGCAAGAACTTCCAACACTTTGTTAATAGTAATTGTGATAGTGGGCAGCCCTGTCTAGTACCTTATCTGAGGGGAAATGCTTCCAGTTTTTCACCATTGAGTATGATGTTGGCTGTAGCTTTGCTATAGATAGATTCCACTATCTTCAGGAATTTACCGTCTATTCCCATTTTTGTAGTATTTTGTTCATAAAGGGATGTTGTATATTGTCAAGGGTTTTCTCTGCATCTATTGATATAACCATGTGGTTTTTGCCATTGCATTTATTGATGTGGTGGTTCACGTTGATTAATTTACATCTATTAAAACAACCTTGCATTCCTAGGATAAACCCCTCTTGGTCATCATGAACAATCGTTTTAATATACTGCTATATCCAGTTGGCTAGGATTTTGTTCAATATTTTAGCATCTATGTTCATCAGAGATATGGTCTGTAGTTTTCTTTTTTGGTTGTGTCCCTGTCTGCTTCTGTTATCAGAGTGATGTTGGCTTCATAGAAGCTGGGAGAGAGTATTCCAGTATCTTCAATCTTCTGGAAGACTTTTAAAAGTAAAGGTATTAGTTCTTCTTTGAAGTTTTTGTAGAATTCATTTGTAAAACCATCTGGTTCAGGACTTCTATTCTTGCGAAGGTTTTTGATAACTGTTTCAATTTCTTTAGCTGTGATGGCTGGCCTGTTCATACTACCTAGTTCCTCTTTTCTTAATTTTGGAAGTTTGTAGGTATCTACGAACTCATCTGCTTCTTCCAGGTTCTCTAGCTTGGTGGCATATAGGTTTCGTAGAAGGTTTAATAGAAGCCCTGCATGATGTGCTGAATTTCTGTGTTGTCTATTGTGATATCTCCTCTTTGATTTAATATCTGATTTAATTGGGTCTTCTCCCTTTTTTGCTTTGTGAGTCTGGCTAAAGGTTTGTCAATTTTGTTCACTCTTTCAAAGAACCAACTTTTACTTTCATTGATCTTTTGTATGGTTTTCTTGTTTTTAACTCTATTTATTTCTGCACTAACTTTAGTGATTTCTGTCCTTCTGGTTGCTTTAGGGTTCCTTTGTTCTTCTTCTAGGTCTTTAAGATGTGCAGTCAGGCTGTTTATTTGTGCTTTTTCTTGTTTCCTAATGTGTGTTTGTATGGTTATGAACTTCCCTCTCAGGGAAGTTCATAGTTCATAAGTCTATGAATTATGAACTGCATTAGCTGTGTCCCAAATATTTGGTAGCTTGTGTCTTCATTTTCAATGAACTCTCAAAACATTTTGATTTCTTCCTTTATTTCCTGACGCTGAGGAATTATTCCGATGCAATCTCTGCCCCCAGGTTTTACCACACCCCGCGAAATCCTAGCAGTGCCCCCTTCAACCAATCCTGGCCCCACACGTCACCCCTGGTTGTCACCCAATAAAAAGCCCCCTCACCCCCCCCCCCCCGCTCTCCGTCTCTGGGCTCGCGGCTCCCCCTCTCGCAGATCTCTCCCTTCTCTTGCCCTGTGGTCAGGTAGTGGGGACGGCCATTGTCAGCTGGCTCCACATGGCCTGAGGCACCCCCCCATCCTATAATAAAGATTTGTGTACCCCCTTGCTCCAGACTTCCTCTCTCTTCTCCGCAGTGCAGCCCGACACCAGACCACAACAACATCTGGCACCCATTGTGTTCCGCACCCATGCCCTGCTGGACAGCCCGGCCTGAGGTCCCCGAAAGCCGCCAGACACAGGTAAGTGGCATCCGCCCACCTCTGTGGCCCCGCGTTTCCCTCCACCATGGGAAATTTTTTGTTTTATGAGGAGGTGTCCCAGTCATTATCTCCTTCTGTCCTGGGACAGATTTGCGCTCTCAGAGATGGTTTAATTTTCGCTACACAGTGGGTTCTCATAGCTATAGTCCCGACTTATAAGATATGTACAATGTGGTCTGCCTTGAGGATACGCAACCTTGAGGTGGAGATACATGAGTTAAAGCACATGTGCTTAAGACATAGACGCCCTAAGCGATCAGCAGCTAGACCCAAAAATTCCGTTCCCACAGACACGTACACGTGTTCGGAAGCTCCTCCTCTGACCCTGCCCCCTGCTGCTCTGGGTTCAGCGTCTCCTGAGGCTTCCAGCTCTCTGACACCACCCCATGCCACCCCGGGTTCAGCTTCTGGCTCTCTGGCCCCGCCCCCTGCCACCCTGGGTTCAGCTTCTCCTGAGGCTCTGACCCCACCCCCTGCTGATACGTCATCATTAAGGGACCTTGTGGCTGAGATACGAGAGTTAAAGGATATTTTTTCAGCATTTAAGGACCTTAAACTATGTGCAGTCTGTCCCGGGAGCTCCGTCCCTGTAGATACGTGTTCAGTTTCCCCTGAGGCCACTACAGCAGTTTCCAAGGCACCTTCCACTTCTGTAGCTCCCTCTCCAGCGCCATCGGACCAAATCCACACCTTCCCGGTAAACGTGGCCCCTTCTAAACAAAACCCTCAGCCGTGGCAGCCATATACCTCTAAAGAGCTCAGAGAACTCAGACAAGTGGTCAGGGAGGACGGTTTTCACGCTCCATGGACCAAGTCCGTTTTAAGGAGTTTTTACCAGCATCTTAACACGCCCCAGGACTGGAAAGACCTGACTCGTGCTGCACTCCCAGACACCCTCTACGTACAGTGGAAGGCATGCTTCCATGATGAATGCTCTAGACAGTCGCAGGAAAATAGTAACAAACAGGTAGAATGGAATTCTGATGCTTTGTTTGGAGCAGAAGCTTAAGAATCTGGAGCTCAGCAAGCAGAAGCTAGGTTTCCAACCGGTTATTTTGAACAGGTATGCATCTGCGCAACACAAGCATGGGAAAGGGTGACCTCACCCAATGTAGATTTGTCAGTTCCCATTAACTCTCTTTGTCAAGGCACTGATGAATCATTGGCAAGCTTCATCTCAAGGGTGAAGACAAGCTTAGAGAGAAAGGTTTATAATCCTGACATCCACTCACTACTCCTGTGCTCTATTGTCTGGGAAGGCATGACACCACAATTCCGTCAGGCATGCCCTAATCTTAAACACTTACACCCAGATAATTGGATTTTAGCGACACAGGAACTTACATCAGGCAATTATGGGGCACCCGCTACAACACAGGCTTATGCAGTTATCCCACATAATCAAAACAGAGCCTGCTTTCAGTGCAGTCGCCAAGGACAATATCCTGATAAGCTGCAACCATGCCTCCAGTCAGGGAAGCCACGCCTCCAGTTAGAGAAACCCCACCTTCAGTCAGGGAGCCAGAGGCCACGTACTGTTTGTCCAAAATGTTGTAAGGGGTTTCATTGCAAGAGAGATTGTTGGTCCCAATTTCATAAATCTGGTTCACCCCTGAATGGTACAAATTCAGGGCCTGAGATTTTGTGGACCACTCCTGTTTTAAAATGGGGTCACCCTTCTATGACAGTAAAGATTGGCAATATTCCTTTTAAATTTTTGATTGACACGGGGGCAGAAAAGATGATTTTAAGGCAAGAAGAGGTTCCCCAAGATTGGGAACTCCTTCCTGGACCCAGTATACATGGAGTAGGAGGGATGACCCCATCATTTCGCACACGAGATTCCCTCATGTGGGAAGACCTGGAAGGCTCTACCGGACACTTCTGCCTGTTGGTAGCTAATATTAGCACCAACCTACTGGGCAGGGATCTTCTGGAATGTCTTGATGTTAGGATGTCCACAGATGCTTCTGCAGAGCATAACACTCGCTCCTGTGAGACCAGGTCTAATCAGCACCCCCAATACTAAATGCCACTGTTCGTAGCCAAACACCCCGCTTAAGCTAGCTTTCTAATGAGCCTGTCTGGGTGGAACAGAGGCCTTTACCTAGGGATAAACTAGAAATTTTAAAAGAGCTCATCCAAGAGCAGTTGTCATTGGGACACATTCGTCATTCTCGAAGCCCATGGAATACTCCTGTCTTTGTGATTAAAAAGCGCTCAGGAAAATGGCGCCTCCTTCAAGATCTCCGTGCGGTAAATAAAACCATGCAGGTCTGGGGCTCCCCCCAAAGGGGTTTGCCTCTTGCTTCTGCAATTCCCACGGGAATTCCAATCATAGCTATTGATATACAAGATTGTTTTTTCTCTATTCCCTTGCATCCACAAGATTGAAAATGTTTTGCCTTCTCTGTTCCTTCTATTAATAATGCCAGCCCTGCTGATAGATTTGAATGGGTGGTGCTACCCCAGGGTATGCCAATAGTCCTACAATTTGTCAGGAGGCTGTTAAATCTGCCCTTTTCCCATATATTCATAAGGGCCTTCATGTTTTTCATTATACAGATGATATTTTAATATGGGGAAAATCAGATACAGATCTCTATGCCTTACGTGATTTTCTCATTCCTGCATTAAAGAAAAGCGGCTTTAATGTAGCCCCTGAGAAGATACAGCTAATCCCTCCAATATCCTTCCTAGGTTCAGAGATTTCTCTAATGCAAATTCATCTCTTAAAACCTAATGTCACCTTCCCTTCTAACCTTACTCTTGCTTCTTTACAAAGTATTCTAGGAAATTTAAATTGGCTTAGGCAGTATCTCTATCTGCCTACAAGCTGCCTCCAACCACTGTTTGACCTGTTGCAAGGAAACAAACAGCCCTCTTCAAAACGTAAGTTAACTCCCGAGGCCTCCTCAGCATTGGATAGGGTTAACCAGGCCCTCCAGGACATGCACCTTGTTCAATTCTCCCCTCTCCGGTAAACCTACTAATCTTCAACTCCACCCCCACAGTAGTAGGGGCATTGTGGCAAGACCATGGGGTTCTCGAGTGGCTTCACACGCCAGTAGGAGGAGCTCCAAGACTCCTCACTGAGATAGACGCGTTAGCATTCATGGTTCGCCAAGGGAGAAATAGGTCTGTGCAGGTCTTAGGGAAAGAACCAGATTTAATTACTCTGCCCTTTTCTCTCACAAAAACAGAGTGGCTTATACGCCTTCATTCCCGCTTTGCCATAAGCTTCGTGAGGTTTCCAGGACAAATAGATAACCATTTTCCTTCTAATAAATTGATAGCTTCTTTACCTCTTCTGCCTCTACTAGCACCTAAACTTTTCTCTCAGGATCCCATTCCCTCTGCTCCTACAGTCTTTATTCATGGCGGGAAAAAGGGGAGCTGCTGCCCTTATATATTACCCAGACAAACAATCTCCTAAACCTTTCTTTACTGAGCTTCCTGAGAATTCCCCTCAGTACAAAGAACTTTATGCTGTTTTCCTTGCATTAAAAGCTGTACCAGAATCCTTCAACCTTTTTTCTGACAGTGTGTACACTGTTAACTTACTTCCATGGCTTGCTCGTTCTTATGTGAAAATTGATGACAACCCACTTTCCCTCTCAAATAGCCTCTATGCTCTGTTCTTGAACCCAACCATTGTATATTCAACACCTTCATTCCCACAGCCCTCTTCCTAGTTCCCTGTCCGAAGAGAATGCCGCAGTTGACTGCCTTGCCTCCACAGGAACTTTTCCAGTCCCTGTCTCTGATCATGCTAATTTTCACTCTCTAACCCATGATAATCTTAAAGGCCTTCGAGCTCGATTTCCTGATGTTCCTTTACCACAGTTAAAACATATCCTCGCTATGTGCTCTTCTTGTGCAAGTCTCATAAAGACACCTGCTATCCAGACCCTTGGGGTTAACCCCCGAGGTTTAAAAGCTAATGCTATTTGGCAAATTGATGTCACCCACATACCAAACTTTGGCAAACAAAAATATGTGTTTGTCTCAATTGATACCTTTTCTAAATTTATGTGGGCTACAGCTCAGACAGGAGAAAGCGCTAAAAAGCTTAAAAGCCATATGCTCTCCTGTTTTGCTGTGATGGGTTTACCTCTTCAAATGAAAACTGACCGTGGACTGGCATTTACCAGCAAATAATTTAAAGATTTTTGTTCCCTCTGGAACATTACTCATACCACAGGCATTCCCTATAATCCACAGGGACAAGGCATTGTCGAGAGGGCCCATCAAACCCTTAAGGCTCAACTAAATAAAATTAAAGGAGGAATTTACCCCCCGAATATCTAGCTAGCAAAAGCCTTAACTACGTTAAATCTCTTTAATATTTACAATAACTCGGACCTACCTCCTATCATTCTTCACTGGCAAACACCATCTACCCTCCCACCTATTAAGGTCAAATGGAGAGACCGACTCGATAAAATTTGGAAAGGACCTGACCCACTATTGACCATGGGAAGGGGTTTCGCATGCGTTTTCCCTCAAAATTTCTCTAAACCTGTCTGGGTTCCTGCCCGCCATGTCCAACAATACCCGCAGGATGGCGCTGTTATCCCTGAAGAACAAGAAATACTACAAGAGGACCACATGCAGTATACATCCCAGGACCCATAATACGACATGGCAGTACCTACAAAATCTGGCTCACAGAGACCTCTCTCCTACCCTTTCCCTGAATGTCTTATGTTATAACTGGCCAGTTGTTTTTGTGAGTGAGTGTGTTGAATGACAAAAAAAAATTTTTTGCATGACCCATCTGCTCAGAGTACTCTAAAAGGTAATTGGCTTTATATAAAAATGCTGATGCAGCTAAAGTTTCTGGAGACGTCTAGAAACATTCCAAAATTTTTGTTTTTCTCCCTCTTTTGATTTTTATATATAGTTTTGGTATATATGTGTTTAGTCTTAAACTGTGTGACTAATGAAGGATATAAATTTGTTTTTAAAAATAATATGTTTTTATAACAAAAGTTCTTTTTCCTCCAGTGTGTTATAACTAAATGTTTATGGGTATGTCTCAAGTTTGGTAACACTAACTTAACGGTCAAAAGTGTAACCCTACAGCTACACTATTACCAGACAAGGTAAATATTAATTTGTTAAGGTAACTAACTATTTAGGTAAAAGTCTAAATGTTTAACGTGAATATACATTCCCAAAACTAAAATATATAAATTTTATATACAGGACACCTTTGAAGCGTCCCCAAAGGTGCCCTGTAAATGTTCTTGTGGAAATTAATCCACAACAGATCTGGCATCAATTTGGCACTGTAAATGTTAAAATCATTATCACGAAAATGAGTTAACTCTCTAAGCAATTTGAGTCTGTTTAAAATACATAGTTTAGCTAAAATTGGTCTCAAGATCCTGCGGTAGAGACTGCTACAGGATGTCACATTAGATTACCTTTAAATAAAATCATAAAGAGATTTTAAACCAATTATAATCATCGAGGTATCAACTATAACAAACCTATAACTTGTTACAAGTTCAAATTAACCACGAGAAGCAGATTGTTTGTGTTTCTTTCACGGGAATCCCGGAAATCCATCTGAACCCCTGCACACCAAGACGTCACCCACTAGATGGCACGACTACAGGGGCACACCTCCCGAAACCCTAGATGTCACTTAATGTGATCTGAAGAACCTGATACACAGACTCCAAGGACAGAACTTTCTTAATACCTGCTCGCCGTTCCTGCTTCTGATCTGCCTGTCACGTGTTGGTGGTTCCAGCTGGCTATCTACAGAAAAGCAGAATTCCAGCAGCTGACCTCCCTCATGCAGTGTCTCATCCCCTGCCAATTCTTCCCCTAGCCATCTACTTTGGACTGAGACTTGTATTGGACTTTCTGACATACCCTATAGACATTTTACACAATTTTAAAGCAGCTTAATTCCCTTCACGCTGCTGGTTTTTTATAGACTGATCCTGAGTAATTCATAGACTTTACAGACTATTGCCTTGAGGACTATACAATGCCAAATAGCCCCTCTGTTTGGTGGGTCATGCCATCCCACCTCCCCCTCATTATGTACCCTTGCCCCTTCCCCCCCCCCAACCAGGGAACGTTCCTTTACACACCAATCCTTCCCTTCACACTGGTTTTTACTACTCCCCTACTTGTCCTTTCCTGTTTTGTTATATCATTTAGGTTTATGCCCAAAAGGTTTCTGCTCCATGATAGTCTTTTACAGACTTTGAACCATCTTATGCTATTACTAGATAGAAAGATAGAAAAGATGTAGAGATATTGTGAAGAGATGGTTGAGCAGGCTGAGCTTAAACCTGTGAGATAAGTCCCTCCAGGTAAGTCTCTCTCTCTAAAGAGGGGTTGAGCTCAGGAAGACGCATAAATCTCACAAGGTTGGCAGCCATTTAAGCCTTCCCTCCTCCACAGAAAGTCCTACATCTTCCCACCTGATCACGGCACTCTTTAATAACATTTAAGCCTGCTCCATTCCATTTTTCTTTATTGTGTCCATTTAGATATAAAGGGAGAGGAGGAGATGACGCTGAGGAATTATTCTGATGCAGTCTCCACCCCCAAGTTTTACCACACCCCGCGAAATCCTAGCAGTGCCCCCTTCAACCAATCCTGGCCCCACACGTCACCCCTGGCTGTCACCCAATAAAAAGCCCCCTCACCCACCCACCCCCGCTCTCTCTCTCTGGGCTCTCGGCTCCCCCTAGCAGATCTCTCTCCCTACTCTCGCCCTGTGGTCAGGTAGTGGGGACAGCCATTGTCAGCTGACTCCACGTGGCCTGAGCCACCCCCCATCCTATAATAAAGATTTGTGTACCCCCTTGCTCCGAAATTCCTCTCTCTTCTCCGCGGTGCAGCCCGACACCAGACCACAACAACAATTTCCTCTTTGATCCAGTAGTTGTTAAGTAGTGTACTATTGAGTTTCCACATTTTGGGGCTATTACTAATCTTTTGTTGATTGTTAAGTGCTAGATTAATTCCACTGTGGTCTGAGAAGATGTTTGGGATGATTTCAATGCTCTTGAATTTCCTTATGCTGTCTTTGTGGCCTAACATTTGGTCCATCCTTGAGAATTAAACATGTGGACTTGAGTAAAATGTGTATTCCAGTTTCTTGGGATGAATGACTCTGAAAATGTCCATTAGTTCTAGTTTATCTATCTCCTCATGTAGCTCCCTCATGTCTTTATTGATTTTTCTGCCTGGATGATCTGTCAAGTTGAGAGAGTAGGATGTTGAAGTCCCCTACTATGACTGTGTTGCTGTTGATATATTGCTGTAGCTCTTGCAGCAGATGTTTGATGTAATTAGATGGCTTCTCATTGGGTGCATGAATGTTAATAATTGTTATATCCTCTTGATTGACTGATCTTCTGAGCATTAAGTATCCATTCCTATCTTTTTAAATTGTATTCATTTTAAAGTCTATCATGTCAGATATGAGAATAGCTATTCCTGCCCTTTTTTGTGGGCCATTGGATTGTATGATAGTTTTCTATCCTTTTACTGTGAGTCTGTGTTTGTGTTGTTGAGTTAGGTGGGTTTTCTGTAGACAGCATATTGTTGGGTAGTGTTTTCTGATCCATCCTCCTACTCTGTGCCTTTTAATGGGTGAATTCAGGCTGTGACATTTATTGATATCAAAGACTGAAGATATTTTAATGCCATTTTTGTAGAGTTTTAGAGTGTTCTGATATGGCATATTTATGGTGCTCTCACTGATTATGGGAGACCTTTCAGAACTTCTTTCAGGGCAGGCTTGGTGATAGTTGATTCTTTCAACTATTGCTTGTTACTTGTTATCACTCAATACTTTTCAAATTACTGATCACTCTTGCCTCGATTGACTTGTGTCTAAGTTAGGTAATTAAAGGGTTCACTCTTGTGGATATTGACAGTTGTTTCTATATTATTTTAATCCCTGAGTTAGAGCACAGTGGCTTAAAAGCCTCTTTTGTTCTTTTCCTTCCGTGTGGTCTATGAGATCCAGAACCCTTTTAAGCTGTAAGTAGGCTTCTTAGCTTAGTCACTGACTCCTGACCAAGAAATAAAGCAGGCTGGGACAGAGATAATCCAGTGGTTATGCAAAGAGACTTTCACAGCCCCACTGCCAGGCCAAGGAGGTATAGATTTTCTCCTGAGTTTTCTGGTGAGTTCTCTGTCCCCTGGTGTCAATACAGGGCCTCCCCTGCTCCAGAGTCAGAGGGCAGTAGCAATGGAGACTCAAAGTTGCATTTGGTGAGTCTCAGGGGAGTCCTATTCTCCCCTTCAGATGTCCCCTTGTTGGCAAAACAGACTGCAGGTGGTGTCTCAACTGGTAAACTGCCAGACTGTTACCAGCTACTTAATCTCTCCCTAGGCTCCTCTCTATCCAGGAGTCACAGGTGTTTGCACTCACTGGTGATCTGCTGGCTTCCTGAAGTCCTTCTAGTCCTGCCTTGTTGTGGTCCCAGGAGGTCTCCTTTGGTATTCCTAGTTAACCCAGGAGAGGAGCTATTTTATTTTTTTATATTGATTTATTTATTCACTTATTTTGCCTCCAGGGTTATTTCTGGGGCTCTGTGCCTGCACTAGAATCCACTGCTCCTGGAGGCTATTTTTTCCTTTTTGTTGCCCTTGTTGTTTATTATTGTTGTTATTATTATAGTTGTTATTTGTTGGGTAGTTGCCATCTCCCCCTGGCTTCTGCTTAACCATATGCCTATATAGGGATTTTACTGATCCAAAGCTTTGGTCTATTTACATAAATCACTTTTACATAAAGCACTCCAGGGCATTGGTGGTTCTATGATAGGATTCTCTCCTGCTCCACCCCCTCCTTGTCACACACTGATCCCTTCTTTGTCACACTCTGATTTTCACCAGTCACTTTTCTCTCCACCCTCTCTATATCACATCCTGTTTCCACCCTACTTGGAGAGTATAAAAACAGCTGCTCTTCTGATTAAAGACACTTGGAAATTGCTTTCCGGCTCCAAGAGTTCCAGAGTGTATCTCCTGTGGAAGTTGGTGCAGCACGAGTTCCTGATCCCTCTCCCACACAGCAGCCTAGATCACCTCCAGTTGAGTTCTCTCCAACCCAGAGAGCACTAGCTCGGGAAGAAGTACCCTCAGGCTATTCCGGCATCTGGCGCCCGGAACAGGGACCTGTAAGCAGCAGATTTACAAGAAGACATCTTAGATAAGTACACACCTTTTGGGTATCTGCAATATTGTGTTAAGGCACTGTGATTTTTTTTTTTCTTTCTTATTGTTTTCCGGAGATCTTTCCACCATGGAAAATCTTTTCCAAATCCTGCATTCTTTTTCCAGTATACAATTTTTATATATCTGGGACATTTTTCTCGGGGCTTCACCTTATATCCTGTTGATCATCATAGCAGCTTTTAAGGGATATATAGGTCAACCTCTCAAAAGGCTTAAGGACCTAGAGGCTGAGGTCAAAGAGATAAAGGAAGTAATCATAGAACTTAACCAGCACCTTAAAAACAAGAAGAAGCAAAGGCCTGTCATGATCTTGACCCACCCTAATTCCTCTGCATCTTGCCCTGAGGCCCTTATTTTGGCATCTTGCCCTGAGGCCCCTATTTTGGCAGACACGTCTCCGAATTCTCCTTTGGACTCCACAGCCACTTCTTTGGCCACCCCCATTTTGGCAGAAACGTGTCCGGAACCTCCTGCTTCCTCCACGGCTGCTTCTTCACCCACCCCTGTTTTGATAGCCACATGTCCGAATTCTCCTGTAGCCTCCAAAACCACTTCTTCGGCCACTTGTCCAGAAGCTCCCACTTCGATGACTCCTCCTACCGCTACACACTTATCAGAGCAAGTCCACATATTTCCGGTCAATGTTGCCCCCAATAGACAAAAACCTCAGGCCTGGTATCCATATTCCACCACAGACCTGAAGGAACTACGCCCAGCTATCAAAGATGACGGTGTTCATGCCCCATGGACCAGGTCCATTTTACAAGGCCTGCTTCAGAACCTTAATACCCCTCAAGATTGGAGAGATGTGACTCGTGCTACGCTCCCAGGCCCCCTCTTCCTGCAATGGGAGGCATTCTTTCGTGACGAATGTTTACAACAATCGCGGAAAAATATTCAAAATCAGCCAGAGGGTAATTTTGATGCATTGTTTGGAACAGGCCAATTAGAAACAGGGATTCAACAGGCGGAAGCCAAGTTTCCAGCGGGGTATTTTGATCAAGTACGCCTGTGTGCATTAAAAGCATGGGAGCGATTAACACCACCCATGGGAGCAGCCTCAGCCCCCATTCTCTCCCTGCAACACGAACCTGATGAATCCCTCGCTAAATTCATTGCCAGGGTCCAGTGGAGTTTGGAAAGGAAGATTTATAATCCTGACGCTCGTTTTCTCCTTCTGCGATCCATAGTCTGGGATGGAATGCTTCCGCATTTTTGACAGGCCTGTATCACTCTTAAAAACGAACACCCAGATACTTGGATTCTAGCTACAAAGGATCTCAGATCAAGCTCTATTCAAGGACCTATGTTACAGGCCTATGCAGCTACCTTACATAAGCAAAAAGGAGCTTGCTTTCAGTGCGGTCGCCAAGGGCATTGGCGTAACCAATGTCCAGAAAATAGACCGCGACCCCGCCTCCAGTCAGGGCGACCCCACCTCCAGTCAGGGCGACCCCACCTCCAATCAGGGCAACCCCGCCTCCAGACAGGGAATCAGAGACCACAAATGCCTTGTCCCAGATGCCAGAAAGGATTTCACTGGAGGAGAGATTGTTGGTCAAGGTTCCATAGGAACGGCACACCTCTGCCAAATGTAAACAGGGATTTAAACTAGGTATGGGGCTTCCCTTAGCCCCGCCCCCAAGAGGGAAGGAAGCAGGTCGCCCGCTTGGTGCTGTGCCCTTCTTCCACAAACAGAAGCCCAGCTTGGGACCCAATCCATCGCTACACCCACCACGCCAAGTAACAATAACAGAGGGTGAGCAGAAGGAGGAACCCGCGGTATGTGGGAACTTCCAGCATAGAAATAACCGGCTGGAGCAAGAGAACAGCTCGAATTCAGAGCCTGAGATTTTATGGACCACCCCTGTTTTAGAAAGGGGTCACCCAACTATGACAGTAAAGATTGGTAATATTCCTTTTAAATGTTTGATTGACACGGGAGCAGATAAGACAATATTAAGACAAGCAGAGGTTCCCCAGAGTTGGGAACTCCTCCCAGGACCACGCTTACATGGTGTTGGAGGATTGACTCAGTCATTCCGCACACGCGATTCCCTTGTGTGGGAAGATCCAGAAGGGACTACCGGACGCTTTCAGCCTTTAATAGCTGATATAAGCACCAATTTATTGGGAAGAGACTTGCTGGAATCTTTAGATGTAGTGATATCCTCAGACACCTCTGCAGGACACCACACTCACTCCTGTGAGACTGCTAGACCCAACCAGCACCCCCAATACTAACTGCCACTGTTCGTAACAGAACTCCCCGCTTAGATTGGCTTTCTAATGAGCCTGTCTGGGTGGAACAGTGACCTTTGCCTAGGGAGAAGCTAGAAATTTTTTAAAAAACTCGTCCAAGAGCAGTTATCTTTGGGACACATTCGTCATTCTCGGAGCCCATGGAATACTCCAGTCTTTGTAATTAAAAAGCGCTCAGGAAAATGGCGCCTCCTCCAAGATCTTCGTGCAGTTAATAAAACAATGCAGGTTTGGGGCTCCCCCCAAAGGGGTTTGCCTCTTGCTTCCGCAATTCCCACAGGAATTCCAATCATAGCTATTGATATACAGGATTGTTTTTTCTCTATTCCCTTACACCCACAAGATTGTAAACGTTTTGCTTTCTCTGTTCCTTCTATTAATAATGCCAACCCTGCCGATAGATTTGAATGGGTGGTACTGCCCCAGGGCATGGCTAATAGTCCTACTATTTGTCAAGAGGTTGTTAAATCTGCCCTTTTTCCATATATTCATAAGGGCCTTAAGGTTTTTCATTATATGGATGACGTGTTAATATGGGGAGAATTAGATACAGATCTCTCCGCCCTACGTGATTTTCTAATCCCTGCCTTAAAGAGAAGTGGACTTAATGTAGCTCCTGAGAAGATACAGTTAATCCCTCCAATATCTTTCTTAGGCTCAGAGATTTCCCTAACGCAGATTCGTCCTTTAAAACCTTGTGTTACTTTTCCTTCTAATCTCACTCTTGCTTCTTTACAAAGTTTTCTTGGAAATTTGAATTGGCTTAGGCAGTATCTTTATCTGCCTATGAGCTGCCTGCAACCACTGTTCGATCTGTTAAAAGGAAACAAACAGCCCTCCTCAAAGCGTATGTTAACCCCCGAAGCATCCTTGGCTCTGGAAAAAGTTAACCAGGCTCTCCAGGACATGCACCTCGTTCGATTCTCCCCCTCCTCTCCAGTAAATCTTCTAATCTTTAACTCCACCCCCACGGTAGTGGGGGCATTGTGGCAGAAACATGGCGTTCTCGAATGGCTTCATACGCCAGTAGGCGGAGCTCCAAGACTCCTTACCGAGATTGATGCCTTAGCATTTATGGTTCGCCAAGGAAGAAACAGATCGGTTCAGGTCTTAGGAAGGGAACCAGATTCAATCATTCTTCCCTTTTCTCTCACTGATACAGAATGGCTCATACGCCACCATTCTCGTTTTGCCATAAGTTTAATGGGTTTTCCAGGACAATTAGATAATCATTTTCCCTCTAATAATTTGATAGCTTCTTTACCTCTATTGCCTCTACTAGTACCTAAACTTTTCTCTCGAGATCCCATCCCCTCTGCTCCTACAGTGTTCACTGATGGTGGAAAAAAGGGAGCTGCTGCCCTTATATATTATCCAGACCAGCAATACCCCAAACCTCTCTTTACTGAACTTCCTGATAATTCCCCTCAGTACAAAGAACTTTATGCTGTTTTCCTTGCATTAAAAGCTGTAACAGAATCCTTCAACCTTTTTTCTGACAGTGTGTATACTGTTAACTTACTTCCATGGCGTGCTCGATCTTATGTAAGAATTGATGACAACCAACTTTCTCCTCTTTTAATTCAAATTGCCTCTATGCTCTGTTCTCGAACCCATCCACTGTATGTTCAGCACCTACGTTCCCACAGCCCTCTTCCTGGTCCCCTGTCCGAAGGGAATGCTGCAGCTGACCGCCTTGCCTCCACAGGAATTCTCCTAGCCTCTGTCTCTAATCCTGCTGACTTTCATTCCCTAACCCATGTTAATCTTAAAGGTCTTCGAGCTCGATTTCCTGATATTCCTCTGCCACAGTTAAAACGTATTCTTGCTACATGTTCCTCCTGTGCAGGTCTAATCAAAACACCTGCTATTCAGACTCTGGGGGTTAATCCTCGAGGTTTAAAAGCCAACGCTCTTTGGCAAATTGATGTTACCCACATACCTAACTTTGGCAAACAAAAATATGTGTTCGTCTCAATTGATACCTTCTCTAAGTTTATGTGGGCTACAGCTCAGACTGGAGAAAACTCAAAAAAGCTTATAAGCCATATGCTCTCCTGTTTTGTTGTAATGGGCTTACCTCTTCAACTTAAAACGGATAATGGACCTGCTTTTACCAGCAAACAATTTAAAGATTTTTGTTCCCTCTGGAACATTACTCATACTACAGGCATTCCGTATAATCCACAGGGACAAGGCATTGCTGAGAGGGCCCATCAAACTCTTAAGGCTCAATTAAATAAAGAAAAAGGGGAAATGTACCCCCCTAATATCCAGCTGGCAAAAGCCTTAACTACATTAAATCTCTTTAATATTTACAAAAACTCAGACCAACCTCCTATAATTCTTCATTGGCAAACACCACCCACCCTCCCAGCTATTAAAGTCAAATGGAAAGACCCACTTGATAAAATTTGGAAAGGACCTGACCCCCTGTTGACTATGGGGAGGGGTTTCGCATGTATTTTTCCACAAAATTACTCCAAGCCTGTTTGGGTTCCTGCCCGCCATGTCCGGCAATACCCACATGATGGCGCTGATATCCCTGAAGAACAAGAAACACTGCAAGAAGACTGGCTGCAAGAGGACTGGCTACAGGATGCACCCCAGGATCCATAATACAGCATGGCAGAATCAAAAAAAAAAAATCTGATTCACAGAACTTCCCCCCCCCCCGAATGAATGTCTTATGCTATGACTGACCAGTTGTGTTTTGTGAGTGAGTGAGTGAGTGAGTGAAAAAAAAAAAAATTGAGTGACCAAAATTTTTGTATGACCCATTGTGCTCAGAGTACTCTGAAAGTTAACTGACTTTATATCAAATGGCTGGACGCAGCCATGGTTTCTGGAGACGTCCAGAAACAGTCCAAAAATTGTTCATTCCCCCTTTTGATTTCTTTTTTAAGTCTTGATACCAATATGAAATGTTTAGTCTTAAACTGTGTGAGTAAAGATGGTTCAACTATGACAGTAGTTCTAAATTCACATTTGAAATGATATATCTTATTTACAAGTTTTTCTCCTCCTGTGTGTTATAAACTATATGCTTAATATGCGTGTTTTAAGTTTGGTAAACATTAACTTGACAGTTAAATTGTAACTTCGAAGTTACATTTTTACGAGAAGAGGTAAAATCAATTCATTTAAGTAACTGAGTGTTTAAGGTAAAACTCTAAATATTCAATGTGACAATTCATCATCTCCTAAGTTAAAATACAAATTCTCTATACAGGACATTTTTGGAGGGCCCCCAAAAATGTCCTGTAAGCTATCTTGTGGAAATTAATCCACAACAAATTTGGCATCAATCTGATATTGTAAATGTACCAAAAAAAAAAATTGTCACTAAAATGTGTTAACTCTAGTAACCTGAGTTTGCTTAAAAACCCAATGTAAAAATAGTCAAGAATCAATATATGTAACTTAAACTCGGTATGAAAACTTTGCTATATAAAGACTGCTACATGAGGTCACGTAAGATGACCTTTACACAAAATTATAAAGATACCTAAACCAGTTATAATCATTGAGTTATCAATTGTAGTAAACTTCTAATTTGTTACAAAGTTTTTTCATAAGTAATTGACTACAGCTATGACAAGCCTTCGCATAAAGAAGCATCTGCTCATATAGAATCCCCAGAAATCCATCTTGGACCCCTGACCTCTGACATCACCCACAATTACAGCCATCCCCAGAAACCCATGATGTGACCTGACACGATCTGGAGAACCTGATTCACAGACTCCGAAGGACAAGACTTTCCTACTTCCTTTCTCTCAACCATCGGTGTCTGCTCTTCCTGCTTCTGTTTCGCCCATCATGTTTTGGCGGTTCCAGGTCACTCTCTACAGAGAAGAAAAGTTCCGGTGGCCATCCTCCTCCATCAAGATAGACGTGTGGCATTTATTTCCTGGCCGTTGACATTGGACTGATGCTTCTATAGAACTTGCTGGACACTCCTTTTATACTGCTGGACTTCTTGAAGAATGACTGTAGCAGTTCATAGAACTTACCGCCAGCTGACTCGGGATTTTGCAATGCCAGATCACCCCTCTAGCCCCTCGGCTTATCAGGTCCCCACTCCTCCACCCATCAGGCTCACTCTGTCTCTTGCTACTCTTACTTATCCCTCCCTGTCTTGTGCTAGTTATTTTTGAAGACACTTAGACACTATCATTCTGCTTTCTTCCCAACAGGTTTCCGTTCACCCCTACACTGCTATTCCCCTGACAGAGATGAAGCCTTTTACAGACATTGACCCAGTTATATATGGCCATTAAGTAAGAGGAAGATGTTGGGGAATTGTGAGGATATGGTTGAGCTTGGAAGGGCTTGAGCCTGAGGGGTGTGTCAATCCTATTAGTCTCTCTCTCCACGGAGAGGTTGAGCAAGGAGGGACAGTAGAACCCCAAAAAAGGTGTGCCTCTTATCAGTCTCCCTGCCTCACAAAGTGCCCCGCACTCCTGATACTATGGCAAAAAGTTAAAAAGAAAGGGGGAGATGTTGGGTAGTTGCCATCTCCCCCTGGCTTCTGCTTAACCATATGCCTATATAGGGATTTTACTGATCCAAAGCTTTGGTCTATTTACATAAATCACTTTTACATAAAGCACTCCAGGGCATTGGTGGTTCTATGATAGGATTCTCTCCTGCTCCACCCCCTCCTTGTCACACACTGATCCCTTCTTTGTCACACTCTGATTTTCACCAGTCACTTTTCTCTCCACCCTCTCTATATCACATCCTGTTTCCACCCTACTTGGAGAGTATAAAAACAGCTGCTCTTCTGATTAAAGACACTTGGAAATTGCTTTCCGGCTCCGAGAGTTCCAGAGTGTATCTCCTGCGGAAGTTGGTGCAGCACGAGTTCCTGATCCCTCTCCCACACAACAGCCTAGATCACCTCCAGTTGAGTTCTCTCCAACCCAGAGAGCACTAGCTCGGGAAGAAGTACCCTCAGGCTATCCCGGCAGATATTGCTATCACTGTTGTTCAATAGGACAGAGAGAAATCAAGAGAGGAGGGGAAGACAGAAAGGGGGAGGGAAAGACACCTGCATAACCACTCCATGGCTTGTGAAGTGACCTCCCCTGCAGGTGGGAGACTTGAACCGGTATCCATAGGCTTTGCTATATGTGCTCTTTTTTTTTGTTTTTGCCTCCAGGGTTATCACTGAGGCTCACTTCCAGCACTCCTAATCCTCTACTCCTTGAGGCTATTTTTCTCATTTTGTTGCCCTTGTGGTAGTTGTTATTGTTATTGTTGTTATAGCTGTTGTTGATGATGGATAGGACAGAGAGAAATGGAGAGAAGAGGAGGAGAGAAAGACAGACACTTGCAGACCTGCTTCACTGCTTGCAAAGTGACACCCCACCCCTGCAGGTGGGGAGCCAGGTGGGCTCGAACCGAGATCCTTATGCTGGTCCTTGTGCTTTGTTCCATGTGCACTTAACCCACTGCGCTACTGCCCAGCCCCCCAGACACGTGCTCTTTTTTTTTAATTTCCCTTTTGTTGCCCTTGTTGTTTTATTGCTGTAGTTATTGTTTTTGGTATTGATGTCATTGCTATTAAATAGGACAGAGAGAAATGGAGAGAGGAGAGGACGACAGAGGGGGAAGAGAAAGATAGACACCTGTAGACCTGCTTCACAGCCTGTGAAGTGACTCCCCTGCAGGTGGGGAGCCAGGAGACATGTGCTCTTAACCCAGTGCACTACCACCTGCCCCCCCAACATACACTATAAGTGAATGCCTCACCCTCCTCCTAATGCTTAGCCACCTCCTACACAAGGGAATCAGAAGCCCCTCTCCCTCATAAGTCACCCTGAGACTTTTCTCAGAAGCCACAGGTCCCCATTTCCTGCCACATGGCCATGGTGAGGCTAGTGCCAACAGTCTGTGTGAACTTTATTACTTTCTTAAAATGTGGGCCTGGTCATTGCTTCATCCCTGTGGGAACCAGAGTGTTGTTTCATTGGCCACAGGTGATATTTGCATCCTGTACTACTGACTCAGCTCTTTACAGGCTAGTTGCAATAGCACCAGTGAGGTCTCAGCACAGAGCAGTAGACAGGTGGCCTGTACATGGCCCAGCTCCTAACACAGGCACGCACCGTGCCCTCAGGAATTCAGTCAACACAGCTCCCCTGGAGGTCCAGAAACTTTCCTGCAGTTTTTGTGGCTCCAGTGGCCTCATCCTTCTGATCCTGCTCAGACCTCCTGTTCTCCTGGACTGTCCTCCCTCTGGGATCTTCTCCTCCCTCCCTGGTCCCCTGACACAGGTGCAGGTATGAGTCCACCTGTATCTTCCTTCAATTCCCAGGCACACGCGGCCAAAGTGATGTACACAGGAAACTTGGCCAGCTTCCTCATTTGAGAATGGATAGTCTAGGATTGCCCCATAGATGCCATGGGCCTAGACCTCTACCAGGTCCCTCTCTGCACCATGACTGGCCACTTCCATCAGGAATGTCACCATGAGCACCAGTGACTGAGATGCTAAAAATGAGATCAGCATTTTCATGTCCTTTGGACAGATGCCTAGGAGTACTGGTGCTGGGTCCTAAGTTGTCTCCATACCTTTTTTCCACAGAGGCTGCAACAGTTTGTGTTCTCACCCACAGCATACCAGAGCTCTGTTCTCCAACTCCTCTCTGCCACTGGGTCTTTCCTGCCTGTCCATGCTGATCAGTCTCACAGCTGTGAGGTGGAATCTCAGTGTGGTTTTTTATTTGCATTTATCATTTTAATTACTCATCTTATTTTTATTTTATTATTTTATTTTTCCTATTTTTGTTTCCCTTGTTGTGGTTGTTATTAATGTTGTTATAGCTATTGTTGTTATTGGATAAAACAGAGAGAAATTGAGAGAGGAGGGGAAGACAAAGGGGAGATAGAAAGAAACCTGCAGACCTGCTTCACCGCCTGTGAAGCAACCCACCTGCAGGTGGGTGCTGGGGTTCAAACCCAGATCCTTATGCCAGTCCTTGCACTTTGCACTGTGTGGGCTTAACCCACTGTGCCACCACCCAGTCCCCTATTTATTTATTTTTCTTTTTACCTAACCACATATCAGCTCTAGCTTGTTGTGGTGTAGGAGACTGAGCTTGGGACTTTGGAGCTTCAGTCATGAGAGTGTCCTTGCATAACAGTTATGCTACCTACCCCCACACTACCCCCATGGACCTTTCTCTAAGGATAAGTGATGTGGAGTATGTCTATGGGCCACATGTATGTTGTTTTTAGAAAACTGTCTATCCACATCTTTTGCCCACTTTCCCTTGCTTCTTTTTCTGCTGTTGCTGAGTTGTGTTTCTTCACAGGTATTTCATATGAAGCCCTTGTCAGATTAGTGATGTGTAAATCACAACTACAAGGTGGTTTTACTCAGGTGTGGAATATAGATAATAAAGACATACAAACTTGAAAACAAAATCAAAACAAGTAACCAAATCATCTCTCAGACTTTGTGTGAACTATGGTGCTTGAGGGTGTGGAGGGAGAGACACAGTCCTCGGTTGGAGATTGCTGTGTTGGATTACACAGCTGTGACTTTAAAGTCTGTAAACCATTATTAAATCATTAATAAAATTACATTAAAAGTAAAGAAATAAGAAAAGAGAGAAGTAATAGAGTTCAGCTATGAGACTTCTGAGGTCCCTATTATCATACCTTCAGGCACTGGACAGGGTTTATCTGACTTCCTGGGAAACCCCAACCTGAAGCCTCACTGCTGCCTTCCTCTGCCAGCTCCCCTCAACCCCCTGCTTCCCTGTATCTCTCTCTCTCTCTCTCTCTCTCTCTCTCTCTCTCTCTCTCTATCCCAGCCATTGAACTTTATCAGTGATAGTCCACAGGATGAGCTCTCAAGAGGAGTTGGTACACAAGGGCAGGCACAGAAGAGGGGTCCCCATCCCCAGAAGTTACCAGTGGATGAGGTGCCAGATTTTGGCTCCAAGCAGATCAAGGATGGACTGGTGGATGACTTTGAGGTAATTCCTGTTACTAGTGAACTTGAGGGAAACACTCGGGTGTGGACTATTCTCTGGGCTGGGCTGCAGCAGAGCAGTTTGGGGAGCTTAGACTGGACTAGAGAGCCTCACTCAACTCAAGGTGTGAGTCTGTGCTGAGACACAACCTGCTCCTGGCTTTGCTGTGTGACCTTCTGTGGACTCACAGCCTCTCCAGTTGGAGCCTCACATCTGTCCCAGGTTAAACATAGAGCTCCAACATCCTAACTGTGAGCTCCTGGGTTCACTCCTGTGACCCTAGGAGTATCTGCTCTGGGCAGCTGATGGCAGCCTCAGTGAGGAGGAAAAGGAGCTTCCCCCAGCTAAAGACTGCATGCCCACCCCAGGATGAGGGAGGAAGACTCAGAAGCTGTGAGTGTCCATGCGGTGGGAGGAAATGCAGAGCTGACTTAGCAGGAGGCTGAGCCAGGGGCTGTGTGGTCTTGGTTCCTGCCTGCTAGACAGCAGGAGCAGGGCTACAGAGAGGGGATGGGGAGGGCTGGTGCAGAGGAGGCTGCTGCAGAGCAGGGATGGTCTCTGTGTTTGGGGAAGTGACCAGCAGGTGTGGGGTGAAAGGCATGAGGGGCAGCAGACAAAGTCACTGTTTTTCTGGGGCTGGGAGAGCTGGCACTGTCCTCAGGAATTCTGCTCAGTGTCCTACTCACAGTTCATGAGATAGGCAGGTAGTAGCAGAAATTTGCTAAACATCAGGAAGGAAATTGACCATTGAAAGGATGCAGGGACAGTGGACAAGTCAGAAACACCTATCAGAGCCTTGGCACAGGGGCCTGGCTCCTGAATCTGCCCTCAGGCTGGTGCTGGTGGGCAGAACTGTCTGGAGAGCTGGATAGCAGGGAGCAGGAAGGGGTGAGGCTGGTGCAGAATGGAAGCAGGCCAATCATTGGGCTGTGAGACACAAGAGGGGTCTCACCAATACTGTTCCAGGCACATCAGGTTTGGAGTGTTTATACATTTAGCTGCAGTTACTTGTTGAGGTCCTGACTAAATGCCCAGGAGACCCTGCTGAGGCCTCCCCTGGTATAGGAGGAGAGACAGGCTCTGAAGGCTCCACCTCTGAGCTTTGTCCCAGCACTAACCCCGCCTCTGGGAGGGGAAAGACCCAGAGCACCTCTTCTTCTGCTTCTGCCTTCTAGATGTTTCCTCCACAGCTGGGCCTACAAGCAGAGGTCAACCATGGCTCTGCTTAGCAGACCCCACCTCTGCTGGGTGTCCTGGTTCCTGGGATCCTTCAGCCTCCTTCTCAGTGAGTCCTGGGACTTGGAGGGAGGGTGAGGGTGGGGCAAGCCTCCTTTCCATGTCAGCATCTTTGCTGAACTGAAACACCAAACACCTCTGCTGCTGTGACAAGGCCAGTGCAGAGCCTTTGGTTTAGACCCAGGGAGACCAGAAGGAATGAGATGGCCTTCTAGTTGTGGCCAGGCTGGGACTCCTGAGCTGGGGCAGCCTGGGCTGCACTAAGGAGACAGTGAGCAGGAGCTGAGAGCTGTGCTGCAGGGGCAGGGAAGCCAGAAGAGCAGGCAGAGGGGCAGAGACCAAGCTGGAGCCCTGCTCTGCGAGCAGATCAGGACATGGGCACCTGGAGGTGTTCTGGGGAGGGGGTGTCCTGATCCAGTGCTGATGGGGAGCACCTGGTCTGGGCTGGGCTTCTCCCCTGGCATGGAGAGTGGTTCTTGCTCCCTCTGGGATCTGGCTCAGCTTCAAGCAGATCATATCTGAGGGAGGGTCAGGGGACATCTAGGGTCTGACTGAAAATTAATCATAATTTTAATGCCACTAGACTATTAATTTTCCCATTAAAAAAAACAAGTCAAGAATATTTACCGTCAGTAACGTGGATCCTCTGGGGATGTGCCCTGTGCCATACTTGTGGGTGCTACTCCATCCACAGCCAAACACTGCTTGGGTCCTGAACACCCCAGACTGAAGCAGAGTTTTAAGGGAACCAGGAGACAGGAGGAGCCCACCCATTGGGAATGGCTGAGTGCCTGACAAGTGCCTGTTACAGAGCCATAAAGAGGCTAACACAAACCCACCACTTGTCTGGCTGCCTTGTCCTTTTCCATGAGTTCAAGTCGGGGATTTCTAGGAGCAAATGAAGACACTGCACACAACAGAATACTAACGCTAAAAGGACATGGCAGTGTCTGCGTTTAACAGTAGCCCCTGAGTTTAAGACTTTACAGAAAACATGAAAGAAGGTAGACAGTAAAATGGGGTTCTGGAGTGAGGAACTTGGGGAGCAGAGAGCAGGGGGCGAGTAGAGGGTGGGTGTGAGAAAAGGAAGAGAAGCAAAGTTATCACAAAAATCACAGGGTGTGTGTGTGTGTGTGTGTGTGTGTGTGTGTGTGTGTGTGTGTGTGTGTGTGATTGGTGAGGGAGTGCAGGGCAGAAGCACTAAGAGAAACCTGGGGTTCTAGCCTTGTTCTGCCCTGTATAGCCAGGCTCACCCCTAGAAAGACCAGCACTCTCCTGAGGCCAGTTCACAGCATCTTCTCTGTCTTCATGTTGTCCTGTCTTGTCTCTGTGTCCTAGCAGGTAGCCTGCATAGACATCTCCAAGAGAAGCCCAGCCTACATTCCCCTCCTCAGTCCTCCATGAGGGAGGGAAACCATTCTCCATAGGCCTGCTGGAGTTCAGCCTGGGCTCTGCTGTCTCTTCTCCTGAGTGGGTCTCGATGTCCAATGTCCTTAGGCCACCTGCCCAGGGGCCACATCCATTCCCCAGCTGTGAGAATGAAGCCCCAAACCCAACCCAGCACTTTCTGGATCTAGCCTGTTGAGCAAATACCTGCTTCCTTTTGTTTTGTTCACTGGGGCCCATTCCTTTGCCAGTGACAGAAGGAAGAGGAAAGCATTTTCCAGACTGTGACTGGTTTAATGGAGATAACAGTGTACACGCACTGTCCACTTTTTCCCCCATTAGAACATCAGTTCTCTTTCTCCGTCTCCCTCTCCCTCTTATTCTCCTTTTACTCCTCCTCTGATACCACCACCACCAACAACAACAACACACCCAACACCACCAACACCTCCTCTTTAAGCTATTTTTAATTGGCACCAATACCACCAACACCTCCTTTTTAAGCTATATTTTAATTGGCACAAGGGTTATCGCCAGGGCTTAATACTGGCTCTATGAATCCACAGCTCCTCAAGAACAAATTTTCCTTTTTTTCTTTCTATTGTATCTACAGGACAGAGAAATTGAGAGGTGAGTGACAGAGGGGGAGAGAGAAAGATTGACAGCTGTGACCTGCACCTGCACTCCTGAGGAAACCCCCCCAACCCTGCCACCGAAGGGGATAGAGAGACTCACACCCAGGTCCTTTCCCATGGAATATATGTGCCTAGGTGTGTGTGCCCCTGCCTGGCCCATCACCTGTTCTTCTTTGATGAAGCTGGCAGGGTCTCTAGCTGCACACAGAACTGAAATTGCACCACTGGTTTTAAAAATGACTCTGATAGTGACTTTTAGATCTTAGATAATATGATTGTAATTTTAAGAGATTATTGGTTTGATTTATAAGATGAGAGAGAGATAAAGGAGAGAGAGGAGAGGCAGAAAGAAAGGGATAGAGAAAGGGGGAGCAGGAGGGAAGGAGAGGGAGATAGGAGGGAGAGAAAAGGAGGTAGAGACACTGTGCACTCCAGCATTTGTGGTTCTCCTACTCAACAAAGGGCCTCATAGATACAATAGAGAAGAGGGAAAATTTAATAAAAGGAAGGACACTCAGAAATTAGTAGGTGTGACTTAAAAAGGAAGAGAGGCAGGGCCATAGAAAATATGAGAAAATACACATGTATATATTCAACCAATATCTGTGATTTTGGAGAAATATTCAATCAATATCTGTGATTTTAGAGAACTGCTGTTTGCAAGAGATGGGATGGGGATACAACACTCTGATCATGAGAATGGCACTGTCTTTTGATTTTGTAAATCAATATTAAATTACCAATGAAAAAGAAAATAAACATATATGCAAAAAAAAAAGAATACTGCCCTCTTCTTGTTCTGACCTTGAGGGTTGTGTCATGCGTTACAGCAGTGCAGCCTCTCCATCCTGACTTCCCGCTGGTTTGGATATAGAGGGAAGCAGCCTTCACTATTGTACTAGTTCTTGCTGTATTGTGGCCTGTTGCTCCAAACTCAGTGCCTTACAAACAGCGCTATGCACAATCCCCAAGTTTCTGTGGGTCAGAAAACAAGTCACCACCTACTGAGTCCCCTGATTCAGGCTGATATTAAGGTTTTTCTGTGGCTGCAATCAGCTCCAGGGTCCACTTCCAAGCTTGCGGGTGCTCTGGCTGAAGATTCTGTGAATCTATGACTGATGGACCAAGCAGTTAACAACATGGCAGACAGCTTCATCAGAGGGCCCAGTTGAAAGGGTAAGAGAGAGAAAAGGAAAGAGAGAGAGAGAGAGAGAGAGAGAGAGTGTGTGTGTGTGTGTGATAGAGAGAGAGAGAGAGAGAGACCACAGTTCTGTTGATCTGTGTCACTAGGTGACACCTCTCACCTTTGCTCTATTTTGTCCTTAGAAGCAAGTCACAGGTGCAGGCCACCCAGCAGAGGGGGCCATACTAGAGTGTAAACTGGAGGAGGGAGTGGTCTTTGCAGCCACTTAGAAGTAGCTGTCCCTCGAGGAGTCAGAGAGATAGCTCCCTGGGTGTCACTGGGTAGACCAGTGGCACTGTCAAGTACAGGACCCAGGTTCATGACCCGGCACAGATGGGAGGTGCTATGGCAGTGGAGAAAGCTCTGTTGCTGTGGTGTCTCTCCTTCTCTCTGTCTCTTTCTCTCTTTCTGCCACTCTACCTGAATGAAAAAAGTAACTTGTGACAATGAAATCACACATTGTGAGGTCTATTTTACACAGAGAGAGAGAGGGAGGGAGAGAGATTGAAGCCCCCTACAATTATGGACATAGTTTGAGCCTAAAAACCATCTGGAACTTTGGGTCCATGGGCTCACTTAGCTGAAACCACTATGATGCAGGTAAGGAAGTTCAGGTGAGCAAGTTTAACTAACCAGGTGACACTCTACTACACCTGAACATGGACCCAGAATGCCTTCAGTTCATTGCACTAGACTGTCTTCATGAGTCTAGAGAGAATATAGGATGGGTTTCCTAGAAAGCTGGATTTCCACACAATTTCCACCACCAGAACTCCGTATCCCGTCCCATCCCATCCCCTGATAGCTTTCCTATTCTCTATCCCTCTGGAAGTATGGACCCAGGGTCATTATATGGTGCAGAAGGTAGAAGGTCTGGCTTCTGTAATTGCTTCCCCACTGAACATAGGCATTGGCAGGTCAATCCATACCCCCAGAGCCTGTCTCTCTCTTTCCCTAGTGGAGTGGGGCTCTGGGGAAGCAGGGCTCCAGGACACATTGGTGGGGTCATCTGCCCAGGGAAGGCAGGTTGGCATCATGGTAGCATCTGGAATCTGGTGGCTGAAAAAAAAAGAGTGAACATATAAAGCCAAACAAATTTTGGGATATTTCAGATGAAGATTCAGTGGTCTCTGTTTTGTAGATAGATAGTAGGCCTATTTTAGTTATATTCCAAAGGGCCTGTGACTATACTATTTTGTTTGTTTTTCTGAGCCTGACATCTAATATGCAGATAAACCCAAGTTATTGTCTGGGGAGATGATGTCATTGCTGAAAAAAGGGCTAGGTAGCTGGATCAGGGAAAAGAGTAGCTCCCAAATATGGGAAAGGCTTATAAGTACTGTTGGTTGTAAGCCCCATCAATTTGACGTGATCTGGGGCCCATATTCAGCTTAGGAGCCTATGTGACCTCTGTATCCCTGTAGATCTGAGCTTGCATTCATTGGTCATGAGTAAGAATGTTCCAAGCTGCCCCAGTTTCAGAACCAATCTTCCTCAGGTGGTAGAGTATGTTGTCCTTTGAAGGATGGAACGTTCTCTGCCGTTGTTGATCCAAGTTGAGGGCAAGGTCCTATAGGGGCCCACAAAGGGGTCTATTGTGTTGTTCCTGATGGAGACGACCAGTAACAATGGAGAGAGAGAGAGAAAGAGATTTATTTGAGGTCTAGACACTTAGTGTCTATTGGCAGATGATGGGTCCCAGATGATGGGATGGCCTGATAGTGATTAAAGAGTCATCATTAAAGTATGCTAGTCTCTTTCCCTTATTCAGGTTTTGCAGTCCTTATTTTGATAAAGTTAGCTTTGGAGTGAGTGAAGGAAGTGTCATAGGAAGTAGGTGAGGAATAGGTGAGGGTATCTAAGTCTAAGTAGAAACTATTTCATTGTGCATTTATGGTGTCTTTTTAGATCTTTCTCCTTGCTTGCTGCATATTGACTCACTGCAGACTATTGTGCACTTTAGCTTTTTTTTTCACTTTTGCTTTCAAGTATATATTTTGCCCTAATTTATGGACACATGTGTACATATGCCCTATCTCATGGGATCTGGTCTTTACCTAGGTCTTGGGAATTGTACCCCTCTTATCCTATGGTTTTTGTGAGTGTTTCCTTTTTACAAATAAAAATATAAAGTCACATAAAATGTAACAAAAGACCTATTATCATATTAGACATTGAAGAGTCAAAATTAAACAAGATAATATCCTAATTTCAAAGATTACACAATTTAGTGAGGGAGAAAGATAACTACAACACAGTAACACGGGAGTTAATAAGGTGATGCAGCAAGTACTCAGTGAATATAAGAATAAGAATTTCACACCATACCTCAGAGAAAGGATTCAAAGAGGATGATTTGAACTGGGTCTGGAAGAATAAGGATTTTGCCTGCAGGCACTTCCACTAGGGTTACACCCACCTATACAGCCAGGCCTTAAACTATTATGAAGACATACATGCTCCTTCCTGAACCTGTTTATATTTTGTGTCAAATTTTCATTCTATTTCTTCACCATGACTCCTAAAATTTTAATTAATTTAAAGTATTTATTTCCACCAAAGTTCTTTATCTGGCCAGTTTTTAAAAGATAGTGAATAGACTTCTTATTTCTAGAAAGAGAAAGACCAATAACAAATGATCTCACCTATGGAACTTAAGAATAAAGGACAGTAAGAGAAAACATGAGGTGAAAATTGGTATTCCGTGTGGTGTCTCACACTAAAGCAAAGAGCTCTGGGGAAGAAGGGGAAGGGATGGTATGAGGGGACACTTGGGTCTTGGTGTCTCTCCTAGACGCCAAGCAAGGGAAGATGAGAAGTTGTGTCTATGTGTTAAATGCAAACTGTTAATCCCCAATAAAATAAAAAGGAAAATGAAAAGAGAAAAAAAATTTAAAAAAAAGAAAGCTGGGTTTATGGCTCTCTCACATATTTTCCATGAAAACACTTATGCCTCCTGTTCCTGATGTCCTAGGTACCTGCAGCACTGGAGCCAAGAGTTCTGGAGTGCCTGGTGCTGGACTGAAGGATTCTAAAATGTGGATTCCTTACACTCCTCTGACAGGGATTCAGGGAGGGTCTGTGTGGTTTCAAGTAGTCCTGAAACAAGAAGCCCAGCTGAAGGAGATTTCGTGGTTGTTCAGGGCTCATTCAAGCTATAGCCTCTTGCTGCGAATCCAGCCCAGGGCAGAGGATGCTCCCACCTGGTTCAGCATCCAGGACAAGTACAGGCAGAGGGTCCACATGCCCAACATCATATCCCTGAGGATTGAGAGGCTGACCCGGGAGGACAGTGGGCAGTACTGGGCTCACGTCCTGCTATCCGGTGGAACTACATTTGAACAGGTTTCCCTCCTCACTGTCTATGGTATGTGGCTCCATCCTCTAACTTCCCTCCTTCACTTCCCTAGCAGTGTCACATGAGCCCCATTTGGCAGGATTCTGCACACACTCCTGTTTTCAGATGATATCCCCACCATGAGCTTGGATTTGCTTTTCTTCATAGATCTAAGTTCACTTCCTGTGTGAGTCGGGTTTCTTTAGGTTCTATAACAAAACACTGCAAACTGAGTGGGTTGAAGCCACTAAGTGAACTCTCACATATCCCAGGAGGTCACAAGTCATTCAAGTGTGTCCTGAGGTCAAAGTCAAGGTGCTGGCAGAGGGTCTGGTAGGTACTGGGGAGAATCCATTTGTCATTTGCCACATTCTTGTTCTGTTCTACACATGCAAAGCTTGCATCTGTGGGTTGGGTCCTCGCATTATATCTCTCTGAATTCTTTGGATTCCTTCCACATTAAAGGACCCAGTGATCACACCCAGAAAATTGGGAAAGACCCCTCTATTTTAAGGTAGGCGTTTTAGGAATATTTATTCTAACTTAAGCCTTTGTCACCCCACCATGTACTCTAAAGCACCTCAGGTTCTGAAGACTAGGGTGAGGCCATCAGCGTGGTTTGGAAACATACACCAAAGCTCCCTGCCAGTCCCCTTTCCTCTTGCTCAGCACCATCTGGAGCAGAAACACTGGAAAGACCCCGTCAATGCAGCTCTGAGAGGCTCCATCACTGCAGCACTCTTGAGACATTCATCTGGCCAGCACTGCCTTTGCCTAAACTCCTCCCTGCACAGAGAGACCCCTCTGCAGAAAATGGTCTTTTCAGCATTAGGCTCTAGTGTAACTTTTGAGACCAGCTCGTCTTTGGTCACTGCTCCTCAGATGTGGTGAAGCTCAGCCCCACGTCCTCACCACACACCCAGTGGTCACTCCTCCCCGCTAACACTGCGTCTCCCCAGATGTCTCTCCTTGAGAGCATGGAGCTCTCTCTCTTGTCTCTCAGAGGTGTCCTTCATCTTGGGATGTGCAACTGAGGTCTCAGCTGAGAGGAAAACCCGGTGTGCTGGACCAGACACCTGCTTCTCCTCAAACCCACCTCTCCTAGAGAGACCCAGTTCTTAGAGTGATAGGTTGGTGGGTGGGGCCAGCTTTGTTCTCAGACTGGAGTTTATAGTGAGTTACATAGAACTTACTTAGGTGGAGTCCAGTGCTAGCACAGCGGATTAAGCGCAGGTGGCACAAAGTGCAAGGACCAGTGTAAGGATCCCGGTTCAAGCCCCCGGTTCCCCACTTGCAAGGGAGTCACTTCACAGGCAGTGAAACAGGTCTGCAGGTGTCTGTCTTTCTCTCCCCCTTCTTTGTCTTCCCCTCCTCTCTCCATTTCTCTCTGTCCTATCCAGCAATGACAACAATAATAACTACAACAATGAAACGAGGACAACAAAATAAAAATAAATATTTTTTTAAAAGAACTTACTTAGTGACTCTACTTGTTTTCAGGGTTGTACACTTAACACCTAGTAAATGACATTGTATCTGACAAATGCACTCACCATCCTCAGAAGAAGGAGCCAGGGTTCCAGCAAGGTGACAGAGCAGAAACACACTGTAGGTGCTCTGCTTATGGGGCTCCTCTCTGTCCCTCCTCCCCAGAGCCAGTGACACCTCCTCAGATCCTGGTTGTATCCCCATCCATTACAACAGACTGCTGCAATGTCTGAGCCTCTGGAAGCTGCCCCTCCAGCTCCCCCACCCGTCTGCCATGTTCCTAATTCCCTCCTCCTAAGGGACCCTCAGGCAGGCCTGGCTCAGGGACCCCCCTGTCACAGGCCCCAATTAAGAGGTCCTTAGATGGAGAAGGTGGCTCCTTTTCTTCCAGAGCTCAACATACCCTAAGAATTCCTCCTCCTCTGGGCCTCCTCTCCCTGCAGACCTGGGTTCAGCAACAGTGCAGCACGCCCTCTGCAGGCAGATTGCAGTACTTCCTTAGTCTCAAGCCCTGAGTGTGAGCTTCCAGGTACAAGCTCAGCTGTCATCTCAGTGTCCCTGGTCCCAGGGAGGCTGGAGCTGGCTGAGTGAGTGAGTTTGTGGGATCCCTCATATTCTGAGCCAGAGGCTCACACTTCTCCACCTGTTCTATATCTAACATATGCGCACACACACACACAACATCATCATCTGTCCCCTTGGCAGTAGGATATTTCTCTCCCTCTCTCTCTCTCTCTCTCTCTCTCTCTCTCTCTCTTTCATATCTGTGTGAGGCTAACAGGTTCCTACGGGCAGGAGAGAGCTGTTTAGCTGTTTTCTCAGGATTCATCCCTGGGATCATTGTGGCTATGTTGTTGCTCCTGGTGGCTGTGCTGCTCCTCTGGAAGAGAGAAGGGAAGAAGAAACAAAAGAAGAAGACTGGTAGAGGCAGGTAGCTCCCCCATCCCTCCTGTCCCCACTGTCCCTTGCTCCTGTGTCCTACATGCTGTGTTCGGGAACCATTCCTGCAGAGGGTGGGGTGGCCCTGGCCTTGGGGCTCACACAGGGTGGGGCACAGGCTTCCAGTCCAGGCTCCAGCCCCTCTCTCTGTGACGCAGGTGCAGGACAGCAGGAGGAACAGGGGGCGTATGCAGAGCTGATCCTGCAGGGGACTCAGGAGAGCCCCTATGAGGTGAGGGGACAGCTGAGTCCTGCCTGCTTCTCTGGGGACCCCCAGGTCCCTGACACTAATATAGGGCTCTAGTCTACCCAGTAGTGTTAACATTATTGTGGAGTCCGTTGTGATGTGTACGCAGGGCTTTCCTCGGGGATATCATTGCTACAAAGGCGAAGGGATGGCAGCAGCCAGAAGAGAAGGTTCTGGCAGTTCAACTGAATTGTTGTAAATCACTTTGTGTGGTGGGGGGTGTAATGATTTACCATGAAGTTGTTATGTGAGTACAGTTTCTTATCTCCCCAAGACAGGCAGAGACACACCTCTCCCACTACCAGCTCCAGTCTTCAACACAGCTTGTTCTGTGTCCTCAGTGCCCTCTCACCACCTGCCACAAGTCCTCGACTGTCCTGCAATAGACCACAGCTACTCTGAGATTCACCCTGGTTTCCCCTTTCTTTGTTTAAGTTTCAGCCTTGAGTGAGGCTTTCCTTCCTCATCGTGGCCTGGGATTTTTTTAAAAATCTATTATTAATTAATTAACTTACTTAGGCTATAAACAGAGAAACTGAGAAGGAAAGAGAGATGGAGAGGATGAGAGAAAGACACCTGCAGCGCTGCTTCACCAGGAATCAGTGAAGCGTCCTGCCTGCAGGTGTGTACTGGAATTGAACGGGAGTCCTTGTAAACTGTGAAATGCGTGTTCTACTGAATGCACCACTGCTGAGCGCACCCCCCCCACAAGACTGGGGTTTTTTATGGGTTAGCATTTGGGGCCTTCTTTCCAGATGCTTTATGTCCATTTATCTGACTCTATTCTGTATTGTGGGACCCTGTCTGACTCCCCAGATAAAGATGATGCTGGAGCAGGGAGCTCTGGAACATGCTGTCTTTCCTTCTCTCAGCAGTGGCCTCTCAGTTCCTCTCCCCCCACCCCATGTGTCAGCGCTAGGTCTGCAGTTAATCTCATGTTTCACAGTGCATGGACAGTGGCAGGAGAGATCTCTGACATGTCCAGCAATGCACTCCTCCCAGCCTGGGTACCCCTAGCCCCCCAAACCCTACTGTCTCCATATACCTTGATGGAAAGAAGTTCACCTAAGAGCATTTTCCCTGACCAGAGTATGGCTAGTGTCTGGGGGTTCACAAGCAGAGCATCACCCCAGCATTGGCTCAGGTGGTGCGTTTGGGTCTTCTGACCCCGGTTGCCCCAGAATTCCTTGTCTTCTACTCCAGGTTATTCCCAAGAAACATGTGGAAGAAAAGCAGCCTATAAGCACCATCTACAGTCATGTCTTCACCCCAGGCCAGGCCCAGGAAAGAATCCAGTGAGACAAGTCTGGAGACTCAGCCCTGCTGGCACCTCTGCTCTGAGTCTTTCCTGCCTGGCCAGGCCAGCTTCCCTGCCCTCTACTCCTGACCCTCAGAGCTCAGCTCTCTGAGCACAGGGGGCTGTCATGATCCTTAGCTTCTCATAGACTGCTTCCCTCCCACTTCTCCAGGCCTGCCCCTATCAGGACATCCTATTTGGTCCTCCTCTCTATCTCTGCCTGAACCCCTGATGCTCCACTCCAGACACAACCCTAATCCCCTTACCTGACTGCACATGGGGACTCTTGACCTCTGTTGTGTGTGTTTTATTACAAATAATGTTCAATTAATATTACTTGTGAGGGCAAAAGATAAGGAGTTGAAACAAAGCATTTGCTCTTTTGCTAACAGGCGTGCAGCCAACAGTGGCAGTCAGGCAGCAGTGCACCCCCTCTCCCTTTTCCCTTCTTTTACACCTGGCACAGAACTGCCTCTTCCACCCCTGGGCTGGGCTTCAGAGCTCACAATCTCTCTGTTGTCTAAATAAGGAAAGAAAGATAATCTGAAGGTCTCTATTGAAGGGTTAGCAAATACTGCAAGTAAATCTTATCAGAGCCTGAAGAATACAGAACTAGTGAGCACAGGTGGATATAGATAACAATTTATTTAATTTTTTGTGCTAAATGCTTGCTCTATTCGTTTTCCTCTGAAGAGAGGATTTAACCATCTCTTACATCCTGAAACCTGGGCCGGACAGTGGGTCTGGCAGCAGTGTGAATGTCAGAGAGATGGTGTCAGGACCTGGGTCCTGGACTCAGCCTTGTGGGTCAGTATAGGCAGCACCGGGTGTGGAACCTCAGGGAAATGGATGGAGGTTTCTTTGGTACTTGTGAGGAGCTCAAGTGTGTGTGTGTGTGTGTGTGTGTGTGTGTGTGTGTGTTGCGGGCATGTAGAGCATGCTTCAAACACAAGTGCCAGACCCTGCTTCCTGGATACCTGTGGCATCATCTCAGTAAAACTGAAGGGAATATATCATAAGTTTGGTGGTTATCTTTGGAAGGTTTACTTACAAATGACTTTCAGTTATACAAAATTCCTGTATTTTTCAAATTTAACTTTGAATTAAAAAATTAACATGGATTTTTCTTGTCAAAAAACAAAATTGTGTCTTTGAACTTGTGTGTCCTTTAGCTCATGAAACAGGAGAGAGCTCAGGTGCTCAGAAGATGAGAGGAGGCTGAGGGAGGACAGCACCAAGGATGAGCCCCCTTCAGAGCCTTCCGCTGAGCAGCCATGGCCTCCAACAGCCACTGGCTCCTGTCCACACTCTGATGCTTAAGGTCAGATTCCTCCTCTGTGAGTAGTAGCAGGGATCAGGCTGCATCCAAGTGCTCTAGGAGGAGAGGCCAGTGTGGGGGTGTTCAAAGGGGAGGGTGGGAACCCAGTGTCCCCAGTGGAAGAAGATGTTCAGTTGGTGGAGGGTGTGGTGAGCTGACACCTGCCACAGGGAGACATGAAACTGTCTTGTGACCACAGACTTGTAAACTATCATCTCCTCAGTGTAGTGAAATTATAGAAGAAGAAGAAGAAGAGGAAGAAGAGGAGGAGGAGAAGGGGGAGGAGGAGGAGAAGGGGGAGGAGGAGGAGAAGGGAAGGAGGAAGAGGAAGAACAGGAGGAAGAAAGAGAAAGGGGGAGGGAGGGAGGGAGGGAGGGAGGAAGGAAGGAAGGAAGGAAGGAAGGAAGGAAGGAAGGAAGGAATGAAGGAAGGAAGGAAGGGGGTACTCAGGGAGGGAGAGGCATGGGGCTGGATGTGTGGGGCAGTGTGTGTCTGCAGGGCACTATCATCCTGCTCCCCCAAGGCTCTGGGGCTGAGGGAGGACAAGGGGACTGACTTCTCTCCAGGCAGCCTGCAGAAAGTCACACTCAGCCTCACTTGGGAGATTAGCTCCTCCCTGCTCTGTGGCCCCTGCATCCTTGATCCAGGCATCAGCAGCTTCCTGTTTATTTGCTGAACATTCTGCCCCTCAGATGTTTTATCCCAACCCCTGCGCATACACCCCAAAGCTGGTTCCCTTCCTCTCCCACAGGCTGAGATGGCTGAGTGGAGAGAGAGGACTGAGGGAGCCCCCATGGCCTGGTCACTAGACCCTGAGCAGAGCTCTGTGTGCAGAGCAGGAAGGCGGGAACCAGGCCTCCTCCATCTGCTGACCTTCCAGAGTGATCACCATCACCTTGTCTCCAATTCTCCACAGTGGTGTGCTCTGCTGTGAGGTCTCTTGGGTCACAGATTCTGGTTCAGCCCTGGCTTGGTCGTAGAATCTTGAACCATTCACATAGACCCTGGGCAAGTGTTGCCCCTGTTCTCAGCTTCAGTGAGCTCACCTCACTGAAAGGGATCAAATCCTACCTTACCTGAGACACCCACCACTTGGGAGATTGAGTCAACCAGTGCTTATTCTAGCCATATTCTGACAGATAATTGATGTATATTGCTTTAGACATCTTGTAAAAGACAAAATATAAAGTACTCTTCTCTTGTTTTATAGCTGAGTTTATAACTGAAATTTCTCATTAGTAACTGTATGGAGGGAGCCTCAGGCATCAGAGGAGAGGAGAGATAACAGTGGAAGTTTTCAGTACAACAGAGAGAGCTGGAACATAGCTCACTGAGGCCCTGCACTTGCTTTGTCATGGGCACCACCTAGGTTTGTGGTGCCCCTGCTGGGGTGTCTTTCTCTCTTTCTGTTTCCCTATCTCTGTATTTGTATCTGGAGTGGTGAAGACCCACAGACAACATATACATACACACTAAATGAAAGTGTGAGGAAGGTCAGTTCCAGCTGGATGGAGAAGCACACAAGCAAGTGGAAACTGCTCAGGAGGGGAGTCTAGAAGGGAGCTCCCCTTGCTCCCCTCATGGTCACCTCTGTCCTTGGTCTTAGTGACTCTCCTCTACCTGACTTCCCCTCAGGCTGCTCCTTCTCCATCTCTCTCCAAGGACCTGGCTTCTCTGCTAGTTACTGTGCTACCTGCTTTCTCCTGTAGCTGTCACCTCTCTGTGCTTTAGTGAATCCTGTGGTTTAGGCTGGGTGGCTGCACTGAGGACGTTTCCCCAGCCTGGCTTTTCCCTGAGCCTCAGACCCTGTCCTACTGCTACGCCACCCCTGCCCTTGTAAGCCAGACTTACCATGCTAAAGTCAATCTCTTTCTCTCTACATCTCTCTCTCTCTCTCTCTCTCTGTGTGTGTGTGTGTGTGTGTGTGTGTGTGTGTGTGTGTGTGTGTGTGTGTGCGCGTGTGTGTGTGCTTGAACCTCACACAGGCTCAGTGTCACCTCTGCTAGGCCATTTTCTCAGAGAGATAGAGACAGGGAGAAAGACAGAACCTGAGATTCCCCTGGGCCACAGGTTCTTCATGCCTAGCAAGGCAGCCACTGTACCTGTTGAACTTCTCCCAGGCCTGAAATCGCCTCCTTGTTTGATGCCTCCCTTCACCTCAGCCCTGATCCTCCCCAGACTTTAGTACAAACAGAGCTTATAGGGGTCACACATTCATTTAGCCCCAAGCCCAGAACTGTTGGTATTTAAGTTAAAAGGTAGTTTATGGGGCTGAGTCCGTAGAGAATGAGACTCTTAATCTCAGGGTCATGGGTTTGGACCCCACATTGGGTGCCATTTGTTGTTATTTAACTTAAAAAGGAGTTTCTGGGGCTACTGTGGCATGTAAAAGGATTCACAGTGGGGAGCTGGGAACCAGTTTAAACAATACAAGGTTTTTTAGGATGAAACAGATAAAAGGCAAAATAAAATAAAGCAATTATCATCAAGGGTTAAGAGTATGCTAGGTCCATAAAGTCTGAGGATAGTTATCAAAACTTTAGTCCCATAAGATAAACAATTATCAGCTCTGGCAAAGGTTTCTCATGGTTGTAGAGGGGTCTAAAAATTTACCAGCTAGCAGAGTCACATGTGTTCAGTTCCCAGGAGAAGTAGCCATGGCAGATACCTGGAGCACCTCTACTGAGATGCTTCTGACCAGGATAAGGAGCAGCAGCCAAAGAGAGTGACCTGCTCAAAGTCTCTTGCTTTTATACATTTTATTCCCTGTCTGTCCTGTCATAGGGTGATGTATGCTAATAGTCCCAAACTCCTGTTGGGGTAATGACACAGAACTGTCTCTGAGCCACCTCCTTCACTGTACATCTAGCCCATCAGCAATCCCTATCAATCCGTAATTCACATTGTTCCAGGATCCCTCCTCCTATTCCCCTGACCACCCACCATAATCTTTCTCTCACTCAACCTATTGCAAGAGTCTCCCAGTTGCTGTCCCACCTGCCTCCACCCACAACTGCTATCCACAGTCATGTTCTCATGTGACCATGAAACATGTGATGTGGGCATTTCATGCTGATCACAGTCACACCAGGCTTCCTGGCGCACTTAGTGCACCCACACTCTGTTGGCCTGTGCAACACCTCACCTCTCTCTGTCCTATCTCCAGCTCTTTTTATTTTTGTCACTGCTCTATCTTCACTGTTCCCAACTGATTTTTTTTTGCAGAAATAAAGAGATGGAATGAGAAAGAAAGAAAGAAAGAAAAATAGATAGATAGATAGATAGATAGATAGATAGATAGATAGATAGCAGAGTGCTGATGACCTGAACACTACCCAGCTGAGCTATTCTTCTGTCCCTGCAATCTATTTCACACTTGTAAGGCTCTAGCCATGACACTTCCTCCTGTCCCTCATGCAGGCAGAGCATTTCTGCCATCAGATCTTGGCCCAAGCCATTTCCTCTGGCTGGAGAATGCTCTACATCAGTCAGGGCTCTCTGTCACTGTCATCTTTTCACTCCTTGATGAACCACAGCAGAACTACAGCTCCTCCAAAATACCACTGTTCTGTTACGGTTTCCTCTGTGTCAGTTTTTTTGTGTTTACAAGCAACAGAAATCAGCTGCCCCCTTGTGTACACTGGAGCTTATAAGGCATCTCACAGAGCTTTCGAGTAAGAGAAGGAGACTATGAGACAACCCACCAGAAACCATCGTCTGTGGACATCACCAGAGCTGGTCCAGGGCACCTGTGCTATCTCTCCTAGCACTGATGTCATGCCCAAAACCCCTGACTGGGGCCCCAGTCCTGTCCCTCTGTATGCACATGGAGCTAGTGAGGCTGCTGCCCCAAAGCCATGTCCATGCACAGGCCTGGGTCCTGTTCTCCTCATGTACCTGCTGTGGGTGGGTTTGGGGGCTTCTGGTGGATGAACCCAGATAATATGCTCTACTTGCAGAGCAGGCTGGGAGATGCAGTCTGGTATTCCATGATTTGGGGGTGGAGGGTTGGAGGGAGGGAGGGTTGTCACTCATCAGGAGGAACAGCCCACAGGTGCAGAAGGGCTCAGTGGCTGGGAACCAGGCCAGGAATCTGGACCTCAGGTCCTTATTGTCCTCAGTTGCTTCTCACACTCTGACATCACTTGGTCCCCTACTTTTCAGCATCTCCCTCAATGGAGGGGTTTCCCTGAGAGCACTTCAGGTTAGCTTTCCCACAACCCCCTGTCCTCAGACTCCAGAGAGTGCCTGCTCATTGAGCTTTCATTATAGCACTACAGGTGGCACAAGGGACAAGATGGTGCCAGACAGCAGAGTCTGAGAAGAGAGAGAAACAGGAGCAAGCCAAAAGCTCTAAAAGGAATCTGTAAGACTAGAATGACCAATACCAACTGAGTTTGATGATTTCAGGGTTTTAGCAACCTAACCTAGGGCCTCTTGAGAGTTAAGGACAGAGACAGCTTTCCTGAGTATCAATCAGTTTCCACACAGGAGTCATCCAGGAAGAAGCCTTTAGACTCTCTGTGTCTGGTAAGATCTGAGACACACCCTAACCAGGCAGCAGCACATTTCTAACATAACCTAGGTGAAATTAGGTTTAAAAGCTTTTGAAACTTTTCCAATACCCTCTCCAAGAAATGAAAATTATACACTGAAAGACTGTATCATGAGAAAGAATTGCTAAAGTTTATTGAAACATTTAAAATATAGATGAAAAAGGATATGTATCCATTAAAACAAATAAATATACATTCATCAATCATAATATACTGAAAAATTGATTACTGTGAAATTCATATAACAAAGTTCTGGATTAGTTAGTTCAAAACTGATTTCAAAATTCTTAAATCACTGCCCCCTTAATCCCCAAATTGCCAAAACCAGAACAGCCAGACAGGACAGGAACTCCTGCAGATGCAGTAGCTGCAGGGGACTGACTGTCAGGGCTTCTCATTAGCACAAGAGCTTAGCCTCAGCTGTGTGAGATGCACTTAGAGTTCTCAGAACAAAGCTCTGTGGTAGATCAAAGGCAAAACACAGAAGGAGACCCCTTCCCCTAAATCCCCAGCCCCACCTCCCTCTCTCAGAGAGCAGAGCCCTGGGCAGTGTGTGTGTGTGTGTGTGTGTGTGTGTGTGTGTGTGTGTGTGTGTGTGTGTGTGTGTGTAGGGGTGGAGAACAAGACAGGAGAGGAGAGGACACAGAACCTGGGAAGCCCCACCTGCCCGGCCTCTCCTCTGGGTCCTATCACACTCACCCTCCCTCTGTCACCTCTGCTTGGGCTGTCACACAGCCTCCTAACTCTCCCTGCCTCTGATATCTCCCTGCATACATGTCACCCTCCAGGGGCAGGTGAGGGGGCTCAGCAGTGGCACACAGGTCTTGCCTGTGTGAGGCCCTGGGTTGGATCCCTAGAATCATATAAAATGGCAGAGTGGTGCTCTGTACCCCTTCATACTTATGCACCTGCAGGTCAACCTTCACACAGCTGCAGCCATTTTGATTCTTTGTAGAATGGACTCTTTTTTTGTACAATTGAGCTTTATGTTAGAAATGTGGGGCCACTTCCTACATTAGGGGTACAACTTCATATCTCCCTCAAATGTGCCCTGGCTCACCTCACTCACCAACCAAGTGCCTGTCTCCAGATTAGGACACTAGGTCCCTCTTCCCTACACTCCCCTCTCTTGCTTTCTAGGACCCCAGATCTGCACACTGAGGCTAAGTGTTTATATGTGATGCACCCTGTCTATTCCCTTGCTGTGTTTCCTAAACCTCACATGTGAGTGAGAACTTTCCATATTTGTCTTTTGTCCTGTCCCGCGGGACCTTCAACATGGGTTAACCTAGGAGAGGCAGTGAGGACAAGGAAAGAAGGGAGAGGGAAGGGGACAAGACATGCAAGAGAAATGAGACAAGATCCTGATCAAGTCTGTTTATTAGCACCAAAGGTGCTGTTTTTAAGGCCAGGGCAAGGGGGGGCTTAGCAGCTGGGGACTGTTGATTGAAGTGGTGTGTTGTCATGGTAATCAGCCTTTATCTGGAAGGTCCTGGGTGATTCATGGGGAAGTGGAATTGGGAGACAGGAACTTTTCTTGTCTGTGAACAAAGACTTTAGGGAATAGAGAAGCAGGAACTTATCTTTTAACAAAGACTCTAAGGTGTAGGGAAGCAGGAACTTATCTTTTAACAAAGACTCTGTGGTCATGCCAATAGCAACCTTGAGGGCACATGTGGCTCCCCACAGTCTTTCTCCTTTTGACTTAGCATGAGCCCCCTGTTTGTACCTCCTGTACAAAAGCCAAGATGTCCTCTGTCCTGAAAGCTGTACTTTTCCATAGTGTATCCATGTCACCATCTCTTACCCCCTCATCTGTTGTTGGGCACATGGGTTGTTTCCAAATCAGGGGCAAAGTCTGTGATCATGACCTTGACCTGATCCTCGTCTGTTATTTTGCTTATATCCTCTCTGTGTCATTAAGTTAAATAAAGGAAATAGAGATTATTTACTTAATCCAAGTCTTAGTTGTTTTACAGGAGACATATGCATTCAAATGTATTTTAATTTTTTAACTTTTTTCTTTATTTGAATAAGAGAGATAGAACAGAGCACTGCTTAGCTTTGCTTTATGTTAATGCTGGGGATTGAATTAGGACTTTAGACTTGCAGGTATGAAAGCCTTTTGAGGAGACATTAAACTATCTCCCCAGTCCAGTATTGAAATTTTTAAGAGAACACATCTACTCCTGACTCTTACTCAATGTTTTTATTTGAAGTTTCAGTTTTTCTTATCATTTGTTGACTCACAGTTATAATTGATCTGAACCCCAGAGGTTTGAAAGTTGTAGCACATGGTCTTTTGAGTCCAATAGTTATTAAAATGAAATTTGTATTTCTATATTTGAAGATAATTTGTATTTTTATTTTTCAGAGCAAAGAAAGACTTTAACATTCATTTTCACTGCAACCATAATCCCTTGCATGTTGTCTTTGTGATGCATGTAATGATATATGTAATAATTACATGTATATGTAGATAATTATCACAGCCATCATAGATATGTAATTGTCTAGAGTGAGCTGAAGTAGGAAAAGTCAGGACCCCCTACATCCAGGCTGAGCATCAGAGCCAGAGAGGACCCTTAATTAGGCCCCCACTCCCCCACTTCACACAGGGGTATGGCAGGTGAGAAGGGCACTGCGCCTGCTTGGACCTCCATTCCTGCGGCTCAGTATCTTTTGCTCCTTCATGTCCCAGAGCCTACACCCCAGCCCCTGATTCTGATTCACTCATCCTACCACTAGTCAGACAGGTGTAATGTCAGCCTGGAATGTGAGGTCCCAGGGGCCAGGAAGCACCTGACAGTGGCCTGGGAGAGCAAGGGCCTCTCCAAGGAGCTGAAGCAGCAGGGAGACAGCAATCTAAGCCTGAGCCTGCCCCTGATCCAGAGCCAGAGCCAGAGCAAGGCTGCCTCACCTGTGTGCTCAACAGCCCTATGGGCCAGAAGAAAGACACCCTGCACCTGGGGAGCATCGGTGCACAGAATGGTGAGTGAGAGGTGTGGGCAGGTGAGGAAATAGGTGAGCAGTGCTTGGAGGTACAGGCCTGGAGAATGCTGAGAAACTCACATCTGAGGGGCTTCTGTGGTGCAGCTCCCTGTCCCCACCCAAGGAGTGGCTGTGTTCTCTCTGCATCTCCACCTGCAAGCCCAGAAAGGGGACCCACAGGTGGAGCCTGCAGTAGCAACAGGACAGGAATGAGAGGCTGTGTGTGCACCGCCTCTCCATCACCCAGGAGACAGGGAGGCTGAGTGAGACACCAGGATCCCAGCAGGGAGGGGAAGTGCTTGAGGACTGAGGACTAGGGAGCCCTGTTCTAGAGTTTTGGTGGCCCCAGAGTCATCCCCAACCTCCAGATAGCGTAACAGATGACTGCTGTAGGCAGATACACCACTAGCTCCCAGCTCTGAGTGTGTGACCCTGCTGATCCCCTAGCCTGTGAGCACCTGTGGTAAGTCACAGAGCCTCATGCTCATCATTCAAGGGGGGCCCTCAGATGCATAAAAAGGTGAAGAGGTGTGAGAATTTGATAAGAAGACTGGGCCCTGGTGTCCCCATGACCAGCCCTGCCCCCATTCCCAGGAGCATAGGCTGGTTGGGTGCTGGGAGAGGAGGTGAGACAGTCCCCTTAGTTCATTTCCTCCCTTCAGGATCCTCTGAGCACTGCCTGCTCCTGTGAGTTCTCTCAGTCCCTCCTCCTCCCTCTCATGTGACCTGAGTGTCTATTGTGTGCTGGGCAGGGAAGGGAAGGAAGACTCCCCTACACATGAACCAGTTGTGGGGGTGTCACCCCCTCACAGCTGTGTGACCAGGCCAAGATTCTCAGTGTTGGGGCCTCTCTGGGAGAGGGTGATGGTTCTGTCTGCCTCACAGAATGGTGGTGAGAATGAGGGGACCAGCAGGCAGCTTCCCACACAGTGTGCACAGGTTACCACAGCATGAGGCCCAGTTCTGAGCACTGTCACCATGTGGCAGTAGCATTCACAGAGGAAGCTCCATGGGTGTCAACATGGTGCTGGGGTCTGTCTCTGGAAAAGAAAGAAAGAAACAGCAAATCCAGGAGGATTGGGAGCTCACCTGTGTGAGACCTGTGTTTTGTAAAAACCCAGAAGTACAGCCGTGCAAGATGATCAGGACTGTGTAAACTGCATATTTTGTCAATGATTATTTAAAAATTAATTTAAGGATGTGGAGGAGTAAATGTCTAAATAAATACAAACACTAAGTGATAAATTTGAGTTTAATACAAAGAAGATGGTTAAGGCAAAAATAAATAAATAGGAAGAAACAGTGTCACTGCTACATGAACTGAGGATGCAGAGAGGGACACCTGACTTGGGCCTTGAAGGATGGGCAGGGGCAGGATGGCCTGTGACAGCCCAACCCCTTCTCCAAGGAACTGAACATGCAGAGGGCTTGTGGTCCCAAATGCCTGCACCCCTCTCCCTCCTGGAATGCTACTGTGAGCTGGAGTCTGAGAAGGGGACAGAGGAGCTGGGGGAAGAGCAAAGCTGCACCCCTGCCCCCATCCCCAGCAGGCACAGCCTGGAGGCTCCTGTGCTGAGGTACAGGGCTTGCAGAAGATGCACCATGTGAGGTGACTGGGGTACAGGCTGGAGGGGATCATGGGGGCTGCAGGCAGGGTGTGCACTTGGGGTACAGGCACATCCAGTGACCTCCCCTGTTGTCACCAGCCTGGCCAGGGAAGGTGTGACCCCCAGGCTTTGTCCCCAGGCTGTCTTCCCTGGAGAGGCTGGAGTTGCCTCCAGGCCCTGACTCTGCTGGTGACCCTGGGGTCTGCAGTGTGGGCCTGGATGAGAAGGGAGGTGAAGAGGATGAAGCTGGGGAGAGGTGGGTGCTGGGGATCTCTAGGTTAGGATCTTGGGGAAGAGGCAGAGGGATGGATGGGATCCCCCAGAGGGAGGGTACAAAGACCTGCAGCACTGCTGCACCACTTGTGAAATTTCCCCCTACAAATGGGGAGTTGGGTCCTTGAACCCAGGCCTTTTTGCACAATAATATGTACATTTGACCAGGTGCACCACTACCCAGCCCCTCGTCAATATACTGAGTCTCAATTTCTTATTTTTCTTCACTCATTTTTTTCTCTCTTCTCCCACCTACTCCTCCCTTTCATCATTGTTGTTTTTATATGGAGAGGGAAAGGGAGAAGGAGAGGTCCACTAAAGTCTCAGTCAGTATATTGGGGCTGGGTTCACTGGGTCTTGCACCAGGCAAAGCAGTGCACTATCCATGTGAGCTACTTACCAGCCCGAGGTAGTTTCCTCTTTTTTTTTTTTCTTTTCAGTTTTCTCTTTTATAAAAGAAGGATTACAGTGTTCCTTGCTAGCATTTACCTTATGTTCTAGAGCTTTTCAGAGATCTTTTTCATGAGGTCAGCTAAAGTGATTTTCAAATTCATCCCCAAACAGCTCCCAGATGCAGATGGTGCAAAGCAAATAAACAGATGGATGGGCAAACAGCTCTGTTTTCAAAAGCGAAGCCTGGAAGCTGAGGAACTCATGAAAAATAAACAAAAATACAAGCAGGCCAAGCAGAGCAGGGTCCTGCTTCTCCGGAAGGAAGCGTCCTGTATGGAAACCAGTCATACCTTCCACTGATAAAAAATATTGAAGTTACAGAGTTCTGATGGTGGAAACTGTGTGGAATTATACCCCTCTTATCCTATAGTCTCATCAATATTTCCATTTTATAAATAAAAATTTAACAAAATATATACTGAAGTTTAACAGCAACTTCAATAAAGAAGCCAAGTTATGAAGAAACAGAAATAGGACTCAGCTTAATTTGTCAACAATTTGCTCTGCTTTCTATCTTAACTCTTTTTCAACCACTACATTCCAGACACTTCCATGATGCCAACCTGGGCAGAGGACCCCACCAATGTGTCCTGGAGCCCCACCTCCCCAGATCCCTGCCCCACTAGGGAAAGAGAGAGACAAGCTGGGAGGATGGATCCACTTGCCAAAGCCCATGTTCAGTGGGGAAGCAATTACGGAAGCCAGACCTTCCACCTTCTGCACCCCACAATGACCTTGGGTCCATACTCCCAGAGGGTTAAAGACTAGGAAAGGTATCAGGGGATGGGATGGGATACAGAGTTCTGGTGGTGGGAACTGTGTTGAATTGTACCCCTCTTATCCTATAATCTTGCAATATTTCCATTTTATAAATAAATAAATAATAAAGACTTCAGAAAAGCAAATAGCAATAGTTTCCTTTCTTCTGACAGTACAAATCTTTTTTTCAAATAGAATGAATGAGTGTTTTGAACTGGTCCCCTTTTTGTTTTTTTTTTTAAATAACATTTCCTCTATTAGAAAGATGCTTTTTTTTAAATTTATTTCTTTATTGGGGAATTAATGTTTTACGTTCAACAGTAAATACAATAGTTTGTACATGCATAACATTCCCCAGTTTCCCATTTAACAATACAACCCCCACTATGTCATTTATCATCCTTCATAGACCAAAACTGTTGGTGTTCTAATGGAAGGTGTAGAGTGTGTGCCCTGTCTGAGACCCAGTCCTGGAAGACATGCTTGTACAGAGTGTCAGCAGGGACAGAGGACACAGTCCACATACAGAGCTCTGCTGCTCAGTGAGAGTTGGGAACAGGTCCTCACAGGAGGCACCTGAGGGGCAGGGACACCTGCAGGACTGCTCCAGGGGAACCCAGAGTCCCCTGATTCTTGGATGAGCTGACATATCTGCAGAGCTCTAAGGGCTCCTTATCTGGGGTATGTGACAGGGTATCCCTGAGCCAGGCCTTCCTGAGGGTCCTCCAGGAAGTGGAAGTCAGAAAGAAGGGGGGGGGGGAGAGGGGCAGTTGTCAGAAGCTCAGAGCCCACAGCAGCAGGCTCCTCCTGACACTCAGCTAGCAGGTCAGGCTGAGGAGAGCAGGGAGCCAGAGCCTGGGGCAAAGGTGTGAGCCCTGACTCCTTCATGAGCTACTGAGTGCAGACCCAAGAGGAGGGAGCATGGACTCAGCCCCCTGCTTCTCCTGACCACTGGCTCTCAGGGAGAGAGCAAGGGAGGGGCCAGAATGGGCTTGAATGTACTCTCTGTACATACAGGGGCAGACTGAGGTGATCACATGCACCTGAGACACTAAAAAGTAGAGAGAAGCTGGATGCCTTTCACTCCTGCATGAGACCACCTGGTGAAGGGGGTACTAATAACCATAGAATAAAGACCCAGAACCTGCAGGCCCACCTCCCTGGAGCTCCAGAGAGCCCTCCTCTTGGCTGCTCTTATTCATCAATGGGACAAAATTAGTGACTACTTGCTGGCCCATGTATTCGCTGACCACACAGGTAACACTGTCATTTGGTTTGATCAGGACCAGGGGTTTATGTCCACAATCCAAGAGTTGGGGATGTTCCCTATGTCTATATTGGTTTCAACTCCCTAAGGAGGCTTTTGCTCTCTCAGGTGACATTCAGGCCCTCCGTGGTCCCTGAGACCCTGCACTGCAGGGTGACAATGCACCAGTCTGTAGTAATGGACTGAGACTCAACCAGGATCTGAGGGATCATCAGCTCTGAAGAGGAGGAACAGTGATCTATGCTATAGCAATGATGATGAAACAGAAATAGAGGAACAGATGGACAGAGGGAGAGAGGGAAAGACCAGAGCACTTAAGGTTCCCCCTGTGTGGTGGGGGCAGTCTAGAGCCTGGGTCAATGTAGACAGAGCAGGCACCTGACTGAGACAGCTCTGTGTGCTGCAGTGTGTGGAGTGTGGATGCTGAACACTATGATGACACAGCCACAGTGGTTGACCTGGAATGAGGGTCACTGTGCTCATCATCTGGAGATCATCTGGAACTCTGGGATGGACAGCATGACTTCTTTCTTAGTCCCACTAAGAGCCTCTAACCGAGAGAGAGGCTGGGAGTATGGATCGACCTGCCAATGCCCATGGGACGCAGGGAAGCAATTGCAGGAGCCAGGACCTCCCACCTTCTGCACCCCATAATGAGCCTTGGTCTATGCTACCAGTGGGATACAGAATAGGAAAGCTTTCAAGGGAGGGGATGGGATACAGAGTTCTGGTGATGGGAACTGTATAGAAATTTACCCCTCTTAACCTATGGTCTTCTCAGTAGTTCCATTTGATAAATAATTTAAATTTTTAAAAAAGCCTCTAACCATCTCAGGAAACTTGGACACAAGGGGAAGGAATCCTGATCTCTGCCCTCCCAGGTCTAGCCTACGTTTTGGGTGGGAGCATGAGAAGCCCTGGTGTCCTCACACACGGGCTCTAGAGAGAACACCTGAGTGCAGTCAGGGCAGGCCTGTCAGCAGCATAATGAAGGAATGGCTTGAGCTTAGAATTTAAGATGTTCATGAGTCACAGTGAAATACACAAAACCTTTATTGATTGAGAAGGAGGAAGGAGTATTATTTTCCATAGCCTATTCCAGCAAATGCAGTCATAAAGATCTGAGTTCAAAAAATTGTAAATGTACATATAGAAATATAGTAACTATGGTATCCATCATCAAAAACTATGGTAATCTTCTTTCCAGAAGGTTCATTGTAAGAAGATATGCTTGCAATATGACAGTGCTATGTAGAAATGGCTGAATAGTTATAGAAATAAAACTCTAGATCTTTACAATGAGCAACAGAGTCCCCAAGACTATCATAGGCATAAAGCTTACCAGGAATAAAGTTCCTTACTGCTGATAGACAGTGTCCATTCCCTGTCCCGACATGGATCACAAGAAGGACAGATTTTAACTCAGCCATGGAGTTACTGAACACATGACAAACTGGATTCATTCCTGAGGAAATCTCGAGGTTTTGCTGCTAAGTGTGTGCCCTGTTTGAGACCCAGACCTGGAAGCCATGCTGTGTACAGACACCAGCCCCTGAGGGCTGTGATGAGTCATGTGTGTGTCTCCCACAGGGAACTTCCCAGTGAGCTCCAGTTTCAAGGCCTGAGCTGAGACAGTTGTGTGTGCTCCAGTGTGGGGGGTGTGGATGCTGGGAGCTTAGGATCCAAAGAGCCATAGTGGGTGACCTGCAGTCAGGTTCACCATGATCAACATTTGTAGATAGTCTATACAGAGCTAAGATCTGAAATCATACCTTCCACCCCACTGTAAGAGGCTCTGACCTTCTCTACAAATGTGGAGGCAGGGTGGGAGAGAAGTGAACTCTGGCCTCCCAGGTGCAGACTGACGTTGATGAGAGTGGGACAGACCAGGTGCTCCTTGCACAAAGGCTACAAAAATGGCACCTCATGCTGCAGTCAGGAGACCCAGAGATGTCTTTAAAAGACAAGGTTAGGTCATAACTATGGGTTTACAATTTGTGGAGGTCATAATGAAATAGATAAAAAAAAAAAATTCTATGAAGGGATGTGGTATTCATCTTTTTCCATAACACAATACTACAAATGAAATCATGAAGAACAGAATTATACAATTATCAATGTACATAGATTAAATCATTGGCTGTATCAAGGATCACAAAGGATGGCAACATTTTTACAATGACCAATAGAAGAAAATGTTCTTTAATATCAGTACCAATGAAGTAAAGAGTTGACCGTTATAGAAATAACATTCTGGGATATTTCAATGAACAGGTCTGCAATGCCATCAGCAAAGTAGCCAACAATCCCACCAGATAAAGTCATAACAGAGATGAGGAGACTGAACTCTCTTGTCTACCTTGAGAGATATAAAATTTAACATTATCAAATTTGATAATCAAAAAGTATAAAATTAGGCACATAGCCCTTGATATATCAGGGACAGAAAAGTTGGAATAAAGAACATTAGAACACTATATTAAAATATTTATGGAATTTTAAGAAAGTAACAATACTTAGTAGTTAAAGTAATATGACACTGGGACATCACAGACAGCCTCCTTGTTCCCTCAAAAAAGGAGACTGAGATTGTCACAAGAATAAGTCAGAATCAGGGCGACTAGCTGCACACTTGCAGTGTCCATTCAGCATTAGCTGTGCTCTTGCTGAAGGGCATCCTGAGTCCTGAGGACATCACTACACATCCTCAGAAGTGACCACTGAGCCAGACACTGACCTGCTGTCCTCAGAGAACCCATGTCACCACCACCAAGGCCACACACAATGGAGAGGAGATATTTGGGGTGCAAAGGGGCAAAAGGAGGTAACACAATCCTTTTGTCTATTTGATGCCCAAATAACTCCTTTCCTCTTTGTCATCTTATTGGTGGTGACATGAAAACTTTGCAGACAGACAGGTCAGGTGTCTCACTATGAGGTCTAAATTCTGTGGTTGTCTGAGAATTCCCTCCTGACTGAGCTCAGGTTAAACACTCCAGCAAGAGCACTGCCCAGACACTGCTGTCTGCTTCCAGCGCAGATTGTGTGATGGCAAAGAATGTGCAGTGTGAGCTCAGCTCCTCCAGGAGTTCCTGGCTGGCCGTGTGCTTGGTGAATCTAGAGGTCAAGGTTAAGACTCTAACCCAGTGTGTGTATCTGGCATTGGTCTTTTTAGTGATGGTTCACAGTAGAGGTTGAGTGCTGGGTTTGTCCAATCCGTGCAGACATTAGTAAAGTAAAGATGGCAGACTATACTTTGTGGTTCTGATGTCAAATCTCAAACAGATCCCTCCAGAAATCTCTGTGGTTTTAACTTGATTTGCTGTCTGTTTTCTTCATTAGTGGGAGACTTTTTTTTTTTTGGTGGGGCCACTTTCACATATCAGCATTATCTTGCTAGAAGTGCATAAATAAATGTGGATTCTGAAAGAGAAAGAGAACAGGATTCAGACATCATCTGGTTGGGGTCTCACTAACGCTGAGCTCAAAGCAGGGTGAGGAGGGACAGAGCCAGGAGCAAGCTGAACTTCTGTGCAGGGAAACAGAGCAAAAGAGCCCCAGCTGACTGAGGGGAAGAGGGCTCCACCAGGGGAGGAAATACTCTCCTCAACTAACACCCAGGTTGGGGGCAGAATGTGTCCTTCTTCACTACTTCATAATCTTGACCAGACCACTAGAGCTCCTCCCTCAAAGACCTCATCACTTTGACTCTTGTTTGAAACCAGTGTTTCCTTACATCCCTGTGAAGAGTGTGCTCAGTGTCCACAGTGCACGTAAGACAGAGACTGCTGTTGGGAGTAGACATCCCTGCCCAGTAGTATTTCTCTCTCTCACCTGTTGTTAAAATTCAGACGGCTCCAGCTGGCCAGGCTAGCTTCACGGGCGGGTAACAGAGATGACCAGAGACATAAGGCTGGGCAGGGAAGCTGTATTTCTTTATTCAGGAACAATGATTCATAAACTAAACCAAACTAATCACCAAACAGAACTCTGCTGTCTCTTTGCAGCGGCACAAGCACTCTCTCTTACTCTCGAACTCAGGAACCCTCTGAACTCTGGAACTCTCGCGGGGTTCCTTCGAGGCGGGGCCAAGCAGGCCCGTGAAACTAACTGGACTGATCCAATTCTCTTGGCGGGGGAGAACTACCCAATGTAAAGCATACAATTCCCCCTTTTCTTTTTAACTAAATGACTATAGTATCAAGGGTGTGGGGTGAACAGAAACATGTATCATACAGGCATTTTTAAAAAAGAAACTGACACAAACATGGAGAAACATGTAAGCAAGTAACAAGAACCAGTGTGCTGCCAAGGGAAGGCCTGAGGGGGCCGGCCATTTTTTGCCTCTGTGGGCAAAACTTTATCAGCTTAAAAAAAACATTTCTTGCCTCTGGGGGGCTACTTGCCTCGACGGGCATTTGCATGGGGGTGGGGAACAGCCTAAAGTCCCAAAGGCAGCTGGCTGCAATTTACTTACTATGAAACAAAACTTGTTATTAGCATATTTCTAATAGAGAAGGAATTTGAGACTTTTACATATCAACAACGTCTTTTAACCTTTTGTTACACCCATTCAAATGGAGTCACACCCTAGTTGTGTGCAGAAAGGAAACCTCAGGCATGAGAATAATTAGCATAGCCATTGTGCGATCTACCATTTCTAATAGAGAAGGTAATGGAGAGTTTTACATATCAACAAGTCTATTTAACCTTTTTTTTAGACCAACTTAGTTAAAATATATTGATTGTTAACTAATTTTTACCTCAGACTTTAAATGTAAGTTAATTTTATCTTTATGAGAATTACGTTGAAAACCTTTTTCATTTAACTTTGACTAGTAAGAATTTAGCCTTAAAGTTACTGTTTTTAACCTTAAAGTTATTGTTTACCAAACTTTAAACATACACATAAACATGGTCATTAATACACAAGGAGAGAAACCTTTGTTACGAAGACATGTCATTTTAAACACGAATTTAAATCTGTACTGTCTTAGTTATGTGGGGGAGGGGGTTTTCACCATCCGGAGGTGGCTTCCCGCGCAGCTTCACTTCTAGGAATTGCAGGTTGCGATCTCTGCACAAATCTCTGCGTACTCCAGCTTGTCTGCCTTCAGACCGGACCGGCAGCTGGAGATCTCGTGTGCCCAGTTTCGGCAGGGAGCCCGGGGGTCCGGGAGGTCTGGGATCGTTCCAGAATTCATAGCAAGAGGGCAGGCAGGCCAGCTTTGTAGAAGGTGTGGGCCTAGGTGCCCAGGGGTGGCAGCCATGATAGGCCGCCGTGGCCCTGCCCCATGGCCCTGCCATGTCTGCTGCCCTGTTCGCAGTGGCCGAGCAGCATGGAGGGATCACGCGTCCAGTGCCCTGCGCCACGCGGTGGAGAGCCAGCTCCTGTGGGCTGGCCTGCGTGCTGGCATTGGGCTCCTGCATGGTGGCATCGGGCTCTTACGTGTTGGCATCGGGCTCCAGTGTGTTGGCATCGGGCTCCTGCATGCTGCCATTGGGCTCCTGTGTGCTGGCGTCAGCCTCCTGCGGGCTGTGGGGCTGTGGGGCTGCGGGGCTGCGGGCGCGGTGTGCGGGGTTGTCTGGGCACAGCCGGCTGGCTGGCTGTTTAACCAGGTGGAAACAGCAGCTCCGCGCCTCGCCTCCTGCCCGCTGGCTATTCTCGCTGGCTGTTCTGAGTCCGCTCGAGCGAGTGGAAACCACAGAGTGGTCCAGAGATAAATGTTCCAGAAACAGCAAAACAGTCTCGTGAAGAAAGAGCAGAGGCCTTTGGAGATCTCTTCACAAGCAGAAGAGAAGGCCATAGTACATAGGTAGCCAAATTGTCTTTACTTATCTGAGAGATGTGCAGGTCAGGTCCACGTGGGCGCCATTTGTTGTTAAAATTCGGACGGCTCCTGCCGGGCGGGCTAGTTTCACGGGCAGGTAACAGAGACGACCAGAGACATAAGGCTGGGCAGGGAAGCTGTATTTCTTTATTCAGGAACAAAGATTCATAAACTAAACCAAACTAATCACCAAACAGAACTCTGCTGTCTCTTTGTGGCGGCGCAAGCACTCTCTCTTACTCTCGAACTCAGGAACCCTCTGAACTCTGGAACTCTCGTGGGGTTCCTTCGGGGCGGGGCCAAGCAGGCCCACGAAACTAACTGGACTGATCCAATTCTCTTGGCGGGGGAGAACTACCCAATGTAAAGCATACAACACTCACCTTTATTTCTGATTTCAGATATTGGCTTTGCCCATAGCTACTATATGGAAGGGTGATATAGGAGCAAGAAAGCACTAGCAGGAGCACAGCAGAGCTCAGGTGCAAGCAGGGGGATGGACAAGAAAGGGCAGGTGAGGTAGCAGCCACCAAGAAGAAAAACAGATGCACAGAAAACATTTGGAGAAAAAAAGATAAAGGAGTGTGAGGTTGAGTTTGAATCCTTGACAGACAGCACTGAAGAAGAAGTGCATTCCAAAGCCACCAAGGGTTACCTCTGTGTCCTACTTCTGCAGGCCAGGGAAGCGACATGCAATCTTGCGTTTGCCAAATAGATGCCTTCTTGTGGTGCTGTTCTGTCTCTGGACACTTGAGGCCTGAGGTAGGTGAGTGACTAGACCCTCTGCCTCGCTGCTTTCCAGGTTCTCAAGAGCGTCACCCTCCGGCTTTTGAAGAGTTCTTCCATACGATGAAAGGGTGTGAGTCCAGATCTGCAAACAAAACCACAGTCAACAGGATCTCGGTTTATTGTGGTTTAATTATGACTTGCTCCACCACCCAAGAGGACAGCAAGCAAGATACAAGGAAACAGATTAAACAGGTCCTGAGAGAGAGCAAACCCATGAGACACTGACATAGTCCTTTTCAGTTGAATGACCACTCTTACACTGTCCAGTAAAAAAAAAATGGCCATTAGAGCACTCAGTTGATTTTAAAGTGAAGAACAACTAAATTAATCATTAGATATTTTCTAGTTACTGAAAGGGACTGCACATCACAAGACATGGGTTGTCATAATAGGAGAAAAGAGAAGTTAGAGACCAAGGAGTGTAAAAGTTGAAGTAAGAGCATGACATGTACTGAAAGGAAGTCATCTAAATTGAGAATTTTAAAAATGTACATTTAATATAATTTATGGTTCATGTGTACTATGACAGCTACATTCAACATAAAATAATTCAGTGTATATGTGTTTATGTATATTGGAAAAATGATTGAAAATCTTTAGGAATATGGCATTGATTTATTGTCCTGATGAGTTTAAGTGAAACAAAAAGAAAATATAAACTCAAGAAAATAGAGATTCTCTGATGGGGAAGAGATGACCCATCAGACACGAGTGGAACCCAAGGGCAGAGGATTGTAGGTGTAAAGGGTAGCTAGTTATCCTTGGTAAAGCTACTGTGTGGTCACTCAAGTTGCCTGGTAGGGAGCAGGAGAGAGCTCTCTCCAGGCCTGTACTCACCCGCTCCATCCTGAGCAGAGCCCTCCTGCTCATCATGGCTGCAAGGTCTGCAGCACTCTGACACATCATAGTCAAAGGAAGGAGTCAGGTAGCGTTCATCCAGGGAGTACTCATCCTCTTCTCCCTCAGGTGACTCCCTGCTGATGTTGCTGGGGTGGGCAGATCTGGGATTAGACTGGGGATTACTCACCAGATCCCAGCTGTTCTGACCAGAGTCACTAATAACCAGGCATGGAAGTATGTGGATCTCATCCCCATAAAGAGAGACTTAGATACCCCTCTCTATGCTAGTGCCAGCATGGAGATCAAAGAAATGTCCAAGAAAGAGAAAGAAGTGCCATGATGAGAGAGTGGGTTTTGAGAAAGAAGGCTGATAATCTCTGCTCCAGCATGGTACTGATCAACTTTGCATGAATAGGTTGATTACATATGCAGCTTGGAAGATTTGAGGCTGTGAGACCTTGTGGGACTTCACAGCCGTATTTCTCTCAATACAGAAAAAATGGAAAGTTTTTTTTTTCTGTAGATTATCTTTGCCAGGAAATTCCCATCCATAGCCAGTAGGCAGAAGCAGAGCTTGTTGCTTTGCTTTCACAAGCAGAAGTAAGGAGGAGAGGGCAAGAAACCCCTCCATCAGCTGATGGATGGAGTGAATGAGGGAGATTGAGGAAAGGGGTCAACTCAACCCCACAGTGAAATGAGGAGATTCTTGGGAGGTGGGAGGAATGTTGCTGGTTGAGGGGAGTACTCAGAGATTTTTGGCTATAATGTACCTGAGGTCACCATTGTCACACAAGTGTAGGGCCCGTGATTGTGCTGAGTTACCTGAGAGACAGATGACTCCAGTCTTTGAACTCCTCTGAATCAGGATGGTATTCTGAAACAAATACAGACACTGGAGACAGTCAGGAGACTCCTTCCCTTTATCAGGAGTGGTGTGGAGAAACATCTGATGTGAACCAGAGACAAGGTAAATAGTGTCTTATGAGCTGCAGAGCTGAGCTGAGTTCTGTCACTTGCCTGGAGTCCAGTGACTGGACAGAGGGCCAGGGTGCAGCACACCCAGCGTGAGGAAGACTGCACACTCTGCCCATCTCATGTCTTCACTTCACTCTCTCCTAGAAACTGAGGCAGATCAGTGTGCCTCCCCAGGGTTTGTCTGGGGACCATAACTCTTAGCCCACCGAGAAAGGCGGGGGCATGTGGTCTGCTTGGTGTCCAGGGAGCTTCTGCACACTGACTCTGGGGCACTCACCAGCTCCAGGCTGAGCAGGAGAGACTCCCTCTTCCTCCCAGGCCTGGAAGGCAGAGCTCCTGTGGGGCCAGTAGTTGTCAGACACATCAGGCAAAGAGGCAATTTGCGATTTTGAAGAATCTTTTCTATTATTATTATTTAAATATTTACTTACGTATTCTCTTTTGTTGCTCTTATTGTTTTGTTGTTGTAGTTATTGATGTTGTCATTGTTGGATAGGACAGAGAGAAATGGAGAGAGGACAGGAAGACAGAGAGGGGGAGAGAAAGATAGACACCTGCAGACTTGCTTTCACTGCTTGTGAATCAACTCCTGCAGGTGGGGTGCCATAGGCTGGAACCAGAATCCTTATTCTGGTCCTTGCACTTTGCACCACCTGCTCTTAACCACTGCGCTACTGCCTGACTCCTGATTTTGGGGAATCTTGACTTGAATTGGTCAGGGTGACAACACTGGATAATCAAATGGGCTCTTGAGTTACCTTGTGGTTATCAGCTCCTGTTCTTTGTCCTCCTGGTCAGTGATTTCTTTAGCTGTGAACAATTCAGAGAAATGTTACACATGTACAAACTACTGTACTCTACAATTGACTGTAAACCATTAATCCCCAATAAGGACAAACTAAACTAAAAAAAAAGTTGTGACAGGGGAAGTCAAAACAATCAGATGCCCACCTAGTAAATTAGTCTCCAGTGTCCAGAACTAGGACAGAGACAGAAACACCCTCACTGTGACGCTGGATCCTTACAGTGATACAGAGGGGCTTCTGGGTGTGTCTTGTGACACCTGCTTCCTAAATCACCTGTGTCTCTTGATCAGCTGGGTCTCTCAATGTGATCTTCCCAGTCTGTGGGAACCATGGCCATCCTATTCCTTGTTCTGGGGAGCACACTACCTCTCATGAGTTTCATTGTATTTGCAAATATCTTGATAATTTCACTTGAATGAAAATGTTACAGGACTTAGTTCTTTCTCTGCAGCTAAGCTATGCTGATGTTTTGTGGGAAAGGTACCTGGGAATGCATTTGGGGGTAGTTTCTACAAAGCCTGAAGCATAGGGAGTGTTTGCTGAAGCAGAGAAGCAAGAATCTGATAAAGAGATGAATGTGTCTGGGACAGCAAGACTGAGCTGGACAACCCCAGGGACACTGAGGGCTACCAAGGGGGGAACCAAGGAAAGGACACATCCACCTCTGAGCAGGACACACACACTCACATACACACACACACACACACACACACTCAAATGCCATTTCCCACAGGTGACAGTCACCTCCTCCACAGGACTTGTACACAGGCATGATTCTCTCACACCTGATGTGAGGGGCAAAGATTTGGTGTCTGCCTGGCAGACTAGATGGGGCCTAAGCCCTTCACTGTGGGCCACTCACCTGACAAGTCCAGGATGAAAGATATTATGGTTTCCTTGCAGATAATTATCTGCACTCTGGAAGAGCAGGAGGAGTGGGAAGTTAGGAAGAGGAAGAGGAAGAGGTGCAGAATCCACACAGCTGTTCCCCACTGAGACCCAGCAGAGGTGTCTGTCTGCACCAAGGCAGCTCCCTCTGAACTGAGGGCTCCTGGAGGATGCTCAGCCCAAGAAAAATCAATTTCTACTCCTTAGTGGTTCTGATGGGAGGCCTGACACACAGAGAAGGAAGGAAAGGGGCTGGTCCATGTGAGACAAACTTCCCCTGACAGAGGGGCATGAATCTGTTCCAGCTCTGGGCAGAGGAGGAGGAGGAAGATACTGGAAGGTCTCTGCACCCACTGTCAGCACTCCCAGCAGCAGGGTCCCTTTAAGGTGCTGTGCTCTCAGGTCAGCTGCACTGAGTCTGCACTGTGGCCAGCTTCTCATGCAAAGTGCAAGGACCAAGGTTAGAATCCCGATTCGAGCCCCAGGCTCCCCACCTGCGTAGCTTCACAAGCGGTAAAGCAGGTTTGCAGGTGTCTTGTCTTTCTCTCTCCCTCTCTGTCTTCCCCTCCTCTCTCCATTTCTCTCTGTCCTATCCAACAACAGCAATAATAATAACTACAACAATAAAAAAAAATAGGAAAGCATCAGGGGAGAAGATGGGATACAGAGTTCTGGTGGTGGGAATTGTGTGGAGTTGTGCCCCTCTTATCCTATGTTTTTTTCAGTGTTTCCTTTTTATAAATAAAATTTTTTAAAAAGTAAAAAAAAAAAAAAAAAGGAAAATGGGAAAAAAGAAAGACTAGTGCAAGAGCCAGAAATGGAAAAGAAAATCTATGCAGTGAGTGACTGTGTGGGTACTGGTGCTCAGTTCCCTTCTTCTTGCCTTTCCTTGGTCTGAGCACTCAGGTTCTCCACTGACAGCACCCACACCTGTTCATAATTACCTGGGGGCCACTGGCTCTTGTTCTCTCACTGCTTCCTGGTTATTCTGATGTTCTGTGAATAAATGCAGAGGACAACGGTTATTTTAACTGATTGCCCTGTGAATAATTCCCCAAACAGTGGATCCAACCCACAGAAATATATACATGTTATTGTCTTAATAAACTATAGTCAGAAAATATTCCAGAGGGGGTAGGATTTCCTGAGAAATTGTTGGGTTTGTGTTCTTGAATTACTGGACAAGCTCCCTGATAATCTAGGTGTCCCTCAGGGATCACAGGGAATTAATGTCTACAGTAGATCTCTGAGATCCAAAGGACCCATCTCAAAGGGTACTGCACATAAAGTGTCGCAAACTCTTTACAGTGGTGAAGAGAAGTGCACATTTGATAAGACTGATAGGGAGCTACTTCCTCATTAGATGCAAAGAATTTCTGTGCAGCCAACTGCCCCGGCCAGCGGGGCATGAACAGGGGCTAGGAACCCTGGAACCTGGAATGAAAAGGGACAGGAGACACAAGAAATGACAGCAAGACAGGATTCTGATCAAGCTGCAAAATTTTATTGTGTTCACAGGCATTATAAGGCTTTGGGGAAGGGGGATTGCAAGAGGAGAGGGAGGAGGGGAAGCAATTATAAGGGTGGAATGTCCCTTGCAACGTACATAGCTGAAACTATGTCTATTAACTATAACAATGTGGTGTGTCACTTGTTTTCTGGTAAATGGCCTACCTGCGGGGAAATAGAAACTTGTCTCGAGAGCTTCCATTGTTTCAAAGCTTATCTTCTATCAAGCAGAGAAATGGCTCTTGGCAGCAAACAAAAGAGATGATTCTTTACTCAAGGGATCCTCAGCCTGCCCTCCTGCAGGGAAGACCCATAACCTTTTCTTCACCTCTATCTGTGATGCCATGGCCCTCCTAATAGCCTCTGGATGACTCCAGCGAAACTCCCTCTGTACAGTTCACCAGTCTGTTTCTTCCCCACCAAACAAACTCTATCAGGAATCTCTCCCCACCCCACAGGCTGAGGGTTTGCTTTCCCCTGAGCTACCTTCTTCAATAGTTCAGTGTCATCTCAGCTGCTATAAACTGATGCTTTGATGTGTGTCACAGATGGGAAGACAGGTAGCAATTAGGCACAAATCTCTCCCCTACCTGGTGTTAGGGACAGAGCACAGAGGTTGGAGCCTGGGGACCTCCAGGTTGACTTGAAGGCTGCTCCCACTCTCACACCCACCCCTGTCACACCTCCTCCCCTGCTCACACTCTGTGGGTGCTTTGACTCTCAGAACCCAGGCTCCCCAGGAGGATAAATGGAGGTCCCTGTGCCCCCCTCTCCCCTCTGAATGTCTCCTCACATTATCACAGCTGCCATTGAGCTTTTGGTGCAAAGACATCTGGTAGAACCTCCCCAGTGGAGGTGTGGACACTGTGGGTGGGGCCCGGCAGCTCAGAGAAGGGATATTATGGGAATCATCACTGGACTGAGCTTGCTGTGGAGTCTCTGGCTTCTCCCAGAGTGGTCTGTCACCACCTTCTCAGAGTCACAGGTCCTAGAGTAGCTTGAACCAACTGGAGACCATAAATCCAGACATTTGTGCTGAGCAGACACAGACAGAGATGAGCCTGGAGGCAGCAGGTGCCATGTGCTGCCATAGTTCCAGCTTTCTCTCAAACCTTGCCCCCTTGGAAACCTTCCTGTAGAAATGGACATGTGGCTAAACACTCTGTGCCTCAGTTTCCCCAACCTGCATAAATGAGCATCAACATGTGTTTCTACCTTTCCTACAATGTGTTCACAATGATTTTTCTAAGTACTTGGATGAACAAGGGGGTTGTATTATGTTAGAGGGAGTCAGGGGTGCCTGACCCTGTGGACTCACCATAGTTCCACAGCACTTTGTCCAGATAGCCAGCAGTGGCTACAGTCCCCAGGACCCTGTCGCTGAGGACCCAGAAGTCCCTCTTGCACTGTGCCATCTGGGTCTGCAGTTCCTGGTCCTCCTCCAGCAGGAACTTGTCCTCCAGAGGCCTGCACAGTGGCAGGATACACTTTGCCATGGTGACTGCAGAGGATCAGCAGGAATGGGGGAGAAACCTGGGACAGGAGGGTCAGAAACAGGAGACATCAAGGGGGCATGGAGATGCACCAGGCAAAGTGCACATATTACCAAGTGCAAAGACCCAGGTCCAAGTGCCCGCTCTCAGCTACAGGTGGGACACTTTAAAAGCAGTGAAGCTAAGTCAATAGGTTTCTATCTTTCTTTCCCCCACACTGCCCTTTGGCTCTGGGGTTATCACTGGGACTTGGTACCTACACTATGAATCCACTGCTCCTGGAGGTTATTTTTCCCTTTTGTTGCCCTTATTGTTTATGGGATAGGACATAGAGAAATCAAGAGAGGAGGGGAAGACAGAGAGGGGAAGAGAAAGATATACACCTGCAAACCTGCTTTACTATCTGTGAGGCAAGCCCCCTGTAGGTGGGGAGCCGGGGGCTCGAACTGGGATCCATATGCTGGTCCTTGGTCTTCAGACCCCTCTCTCCTTCTCTCTATATTCATCTTCTCAATTTCTGTCCTATCTAATAAAAATTAGAAATAAACAAAAATAACAGAAAATATGGCTGCCAGGAATTTTGGGTTTATAGTGCTGGCTCCAATCCCCAACAGTAACTCTAGTGGCAATTTAAAAAAAAAAAAAAGTGACACCCATAGGTCCTATGGGGACTGAGGAGTGAGGAGACAGGGGTCCTGGACTTACAGTTGGTGACAACAGAACTTCCAGAAACTGAGATCAGTGAACTCAATACCAGGGTCAACTTGCTGGTCTCAGGGTCACAGCAGAGCCCATGTACAGCTCAGGGTCAGCAGGGATGAGGGACAGGGGACCTCAGTCTCCAGACAAGGGCAACAAGGATGAGAGACAGGGGACCTGAGCTCCAGTATGGGTCTGGACCTGAAGTAACTGAATTGGAAGGTGGGCGTGTCATGGAATCTGGGGCGTCCCTGTGTTCCAGTTGCCAGGCGTGTGGTAAACAAGGCCACCTGCCACCCTTGAGATCACCCCAAATGGGTCCCCCTTGGCTGTCCCTTCAGTAGTGTCCACCTGTGTTCAGACCCCAGACAGACCTCTTTCCTCAGAGCCCTGAGCATAGTTCTCCTACTCCATCTTCACATGTGTAATCAGGGAATCAGAGGTGGGGTGCAGGCCTTGGGTTTGGGTCCCCACAGGACACATGGCTGAGTTGTGCTCTAGTGTCTATCAATTGGCAAAACAAAGAGTAAAACAAACAGTTTAGTGCACACTGTGTCTTTTGGTGATCTTTCAAGAGTCCACTGCTTTGTCTCTTTAAATCAGCACAGGTGCTAAGAGTTCCACTGGGAAAAGATACCTTTTCAGACTATTTTTGTTTGTTATTTTTTAAAGTACTTTTTAATTTTTTATTTTTATTTATGAGAAAGATAGGAGGAAATAGAAAGAACCAGACATCACTCTTGCACATGTACTGCTTGGGATTGAACTCGGGACCTCATGCTTGAGAGTCCAAACCTTTATCACTGTGCCATCTCCTGGACCACAAGTACTTTTTTATTTTATCTTTTTTTATTGGATAGAGACAGAAAGAAATTGAGAGAGGAGTGGAAAAGAGAGAGAGAGAGAGAGAGAGAGACCTGCAGTCCTGTCTCACTAATTATGAAGCTCCCCCCTGCAGGTGAGGGACAGGGGCTTGAGCCTGGGTACTTCTTCACTGTAATGTGTGGATTTAACCAGGTGCACCACCGCCTGGCCTGACTGTTGTGTGATAGACTCAGACTCTCCCCTAGTTAACTTTGTCTTCATGACAAAGTGTATAAGAAAGTAGGCTATTTGCTAAGGTCTTTTTTCTCCCTTCTCCTCTTCAGTCTCAGCCATGTTCTTCGACTTTCCATTTTCTTTTTTCTTTTTATTTTGATTAATATTTTATAATACTGTAAGATTACAGTATGTAGTTCCACCTCATAGTCACCACCAGATTCTATATCGCCACCTTCCCACCTCCCAAAGATAACCAACCACAACAGTTCTCACAAGGCTTAGAAACAAGGCTTTTCTTCCTTCTGATTTTTTTTGTTGTTGTTGTTGTTGTTTTATTTGTTTTGTTTTTTAAGTTCATATGTGTCAGATATATAGATTCCATATATGAGTGAAACTGTCTGGTAGTGGCTTTTTATTTCTTTATTTTGCTAAGCATAATAACCTCCAGTTCCATCCACTTTATCCCAAAGAAGAGAATATCATCTTTTTTGATTGCAGAGTGTATTCCATGGAATATATATAGCCCATAACATCTTTAGCCAATCACCTGTTAATGGGGATTTGGGCTGCTTCCCCTCTTGGCCGTTGTGGATAATGCAGCTATGATGGCAGAGGAGGATCTAGTAGAGGTTGAATTGTTACGTGGAAAATTGAGATATGTTATGCATGTACAAACTATTGTATTTTACTGTCAACTGTAAACCATTAGTCCCCAATAAAGAAATTCCTTAAAAGAAAAAAATGAAAGAAGGAAAAATAATGCAGCTATGAACACAGGAGTGCACATATCCCTTTGAATTAGTGGGTCAATGTCCTTTGTATAAATGCCTGAGTGGAAGAAGTCGGGCGGTGGTAGCACAGCGGATTAAGCGCAGTCGGCGCAAAGCACAAAGACTGGCTTTAGGATCCCGGTTCGAGCCTGCAGATCCCCACCTGCAGGGGGGTTACTTCACAAGTGGTGAAACAGGTCTGCAGGTGTCTCTCTTTCTCTCCCCCTCTCTGTCTTCCTCCCTTCTCCATTTCTCTCTATCCTATCCAACAACGATGACATCAATAACAACAATATTAACTACAACAATAAAACAAGGGCAACAAAAAGGAATAAATAAATAAATATTTAAAAATAAAATAAAAAAATAAATGCCTGAGTGGTGTCACTGGATCATAAGATACTTCCATTTTTATTTAAGGACATTCCATACAGTCTTCCAACGGGGCTGCGCCAGTCTGCATTCTCACCAACAGTGTAGTACAGTTCCTTTATCTCCTCCATCTTGCCAATACCTGTTATTTCCTGGTTTGCTGTTGAAAGTCATTCTCTCAGGTGTGAGATGGTATCTCTGTAATTCTACTTTGAATTTCTCTAATGATAACTGAAGTGGAGTATTTCTCCATGGGTCTGTGGGCTATGTGTATCTCTTCTTTAGAACACTTCCTCTATAGGTCTTTGGCCCACTTTTTAATTGGGTTATATCTACTTCTTTTGTAGATCTGTGCCAATTCTGTATAGAAAGTGAAACTAGACCACCACCTAACACCATACACCAAAGTCACATCAAATGGATTAAAGAGGTAGATACTAGACCAGAAACTCTAATATTTATAGAAGAAATGCCAGTGAAACTTTGCAAGAGCTTCATGTCAAAGGTGTATTAGGAGTCTCAACCCCCGGGCATGGAGAATGAAAACAGGCATAAGTCACTGGGATTACAAGAAACTGGAGGTTTTCTACACATGGAAAGCAAACTACAGGAGGAAAACCAGGCCACCCAATCAGTGAAGGAGAGATTTGCACGTCAGAGACTCAGTTTCCTTGTTGCTGCTTCCTGCTTTCCCTTGTTCTGCCCATGTTGCTCCCTCACTGGGGTGACATGCTGCCTTTCAGGAACTTAACTCTAGTGTAACAGCCCGGCCTCCTACAGTCCTCTGTGTGGGGGCTGATGTTTCTGCTATTTCTTCTTGTCTACTTGAAATACTATGTGTCTACTAAATGCTGCATCTCCTGTCACCGGTGAGTTTTAGTCTAGGCCTAAGAGACCTTTCGCACACTCTCTTCACAATCAAATCGTGCTGTGCTTCCTGGAATAGGCACAGTGACCCGCTGTGTTGGCAGATGTATGAACTGATGCTGCTCTTATAGTCCCTCAGTTCATGGCACACTGGCAGCACTGGGGTCAAGGCCAGGTGGACTGAGCACTGTGATCTGTCCCCGTGACTCCTCTCATACCTGTGGTATGCAGGTGTGCTCCGCTACAGGACAGGGGACATCTGAGTCATGAGTCAGGGATGGCTGAGGGTCCACAGTGCTCTTGTGCCTCTGAGGATCCAGTAACTCAGAACTGAGGGCGAGGAAGGAATGGCAGACAGGTTAGAGAGTGTGGGCGACAAAGCCTTGGGAGTGGTGTATTGCACCAAAGTGAAAAGCTGGAGAGGGGACTTTCAGGTCCTGGTACATGATGGTGGAGGACGACCTAGGCTGGAGGTGAAAGCATTCTGGAGAAAACTGAGAAATTTTACATATGTATCAATAATTATATTTAACACCATCAATTCTCTAATAAAATATTTTTTAAAAGCATATGGTGGTCCATTTTCAGACTGCAGGGCTTAGTGGAAAATTACTGACAGTAATTTTGTGCCTCAGGTAGGTACAGACTGAGCTCCAGCTTGAAAACAGCCGCCCACTGCTGTGACCACCGCATCTCTGTTCCCGGGGTTCTCTCAACACAACAGGAGGTTAGCAAGGTCCAGAGCCTGCAGAGCCCAGAAAACAGGTGCTGCTAAGGACAACAGGTGATGTCCTTGGTCAAAGGGGGCTAGGGAGTGCAACATAACCAGGGGGTCCCTCAGGTCTGGGATGGGCATTGAGGACAGGATACCCCACGTCTGTGCTTAGTCCTGGGGTACCAGCAGAGCTGCTGTAGACACTCAGGGTCAGCATGAGCTTCCGGTGCATCAGGGAACCTGCCTGTGCACCCAGGGCTCGGGTAGAGGATGTGCACAGGCCTGAGCTGAGTTCTCTGGGAGACCCCAGCCCCTTGAGCCTCTGCTTCTCATGGTGTGCGTGTCTGGGCTGTTCGTCCCACAAGTCCTGTTCTGGTTCTGATGGAGACATGGCCTGAGAAGAGCATCTACTGTTTCTTGGGTTTGCTCCCAAAGCCATGAGGATGCCTAGAGACGGCCCTGCCAGCCCTCACAGCTCAAGGAGATGCTCAGCAGAGAGAGAGCCAGTGTCACACCAGATAGGCATTAAGGATGTATGAGCCGTCTTCATTGTGTGAAAGCAACAGGACAGAACACAGCAATGAAATATCGCAGGCTAGACTGAGGTATTGTTGTTATTACATGTGTGGCCAGTGCAGAATCAAGGCCTCATGCAGGGCAGTGAACGCTCCATCACAGAGACACCTCCCTGGCATGGGTTTTATTTTATCTTAAACAGAGGAAGATGGGGCTGTGGGATAGTGTAATGCTTATGCAAAAGACCCTCATGCCTAAGGCTCTAGGTTCCAAGTTCAATCCCCAGCATCACGATAAACCACACTGAGCAGTGAGTGCTATGTTCTCTCTTTCTTATTAACAAAAAATTGATAAAATGTTACAGGTGTGGGCAGTGGCACACCCAGTTGATGCACTGATTCAAACCCCAATCCCTACCTGCAAGGGAGGAGGCTTCACAAATGGTGAAGCTCTGCTGAGGTCTCTCTTTCTCTCTCTCTCTCTCTCTCCCTCCTTACCTACCTTTCCTCTTAATTTTTCTCTGTCTCGTGTGTGTGTGTGTGTGTGTGTGTGTGTGTGTGTGTGTGTGTGTGTTAGAGGAAGATAGCTCAAGCTTCAAAACTAATCATTAGAGAATCTGAGGACAGAAAGGGGGGTAAAGCAAGTGGAGCCCAGGTGGCTGTAGAAGGTGGGAACATGCAAGTCCTGGCTGGAGGCAACGGAGACATAGAAACAGTCCTGGAGCCCAGTCCCCTCTCCCTCTCCCTCTGACATCAGTGTGGGGAGAAGGGAAGAGGGTCCGGAGAACTAAGGCCTCAGACGACAGTGACACCCAGCTGGAAACTGGTGGTGGAGCTTCTTCACGGAGTTGGGGTTGCTGTATGGCTAGACTCTGACCCACAGATTCCTTCTCTCCTCCACAGACATGGGGTACAGTGACCTGCTTTCCTTCCTCCCACCTTCCAACATGGTGAGGCAGGGGGCAGAGCAGTGGGAGATGACTTTCATAACTCAGCAGGGCCAGCCCCAGTCCCACCCCCATATCAGGGAGAGTCACAAACAAGTGATGAGGTTTATCCCAGGTGAGCCAGCCTGGGGGAGCAGCATTCCCTCCACCCCCACTGGTGGTCTGAGGGGTTTGATGGCGGATAGCAGGGGTCCCTGGGCTCTGAAATGCTGGGGGGGGGAGGGTGGAAGCAGGGGGAGAGGCTTAATGTGATTGATTTCTCCTCATTCATTGATCACTTCCTCATTCCTGTCTTGTGTGTGCTGTTCTGGGAAGTGGCCACTAGGGGGGGCTCACATGCTTGTCCCCCACAGAAACTTCAGGCCCCTGGCAAACTATCATCCAAAGTACTTTTTTCCCTCTACTGGTGGAAATAGTTTACAGTCAACAGTAAAATACAATAGTTTGTACATGTGTAGCATTTCTCAATTTTCCACCTAACAATTCAACACCCACTATGTCCTCCCCTGTCATCGTGCTCCAGGACCTGAACCCTCCCCTCCACCCGAGTCTTTTACTTTGGTGAGGTACACCAACTCCAGTCCAAGTTCTGCTTTGTGTTTTCCCATCTGCTCACAGCACTTTTTTTTTCTTCCACTCCCTCATCCTTCCTCCTTCCTTTCCTTCCTTATTTCCTGCTTGGTTTCTTTCTTTCTTCCTTTTTTTTTCTAACTTCATTTTAAATGTTTTGCTTATTTATTTATTTCTTTTTTTTTTATTAAAGAAAGGATTAATTAACAAAACCATAGGGTAGGAGGGGTACAACTCCACACAATTCCCACCGCCCAATCTCCATATCCCACCCCCTCCCCCGATAGCTTTCCCATTCTCTATCCCTCTGGGAGCATGGACCCAGGGTCATTGTGGGTTGCAGAAGGTAGAAGGTCTGGCTTCTGTAATTGCTTCCTCGCTGAACATGGGCGTTGACTGGTCGGTCCATACTCCCAGTCTGCCTCTCTCTTTCCCTAGTAGGATGGGTCTCTGGGGAAGCTGAGCTCCAGGACACATTGGTGGTGTCTTCAATCCAGGGAAGTCTGGCCGGCATCCTGATGACACCTGGAACCTGGTGACTGAAAAGAGAGTTAACATACAAAGCCAAACAAATTGTTGAGCAATCATGGACCCAAAGCTTGGAAAAGTGGAGAGGAAGTATTAGGGAGGTACTCACTGCAAACTCTAGTGTACTTCTGCTTTCTTACTTTGGTGTCATACTCCAAACTCAGGCAATTTCTGCTTTGCGTTTCTACTTCTTTTTTTTTTTTTTACATGCATAACATTCCCCAGATTCCCATTTAGCAATACAACCCCCACTATTTCATTCATCATTTTCATGGACCTGTATTCTCCCCACCTACCCACCCACCCCAGAGTCTTTTACTTTGGTGTAATACTCCAATTCCATTTCAGGTTCGACTTGTGTTTTCTTTTCTAATCTTGTTTTTCAACTTCGGCCTGAGAGTGAGATCATCCCATATTCATCCTTCTGTTTCTGACTTATTTCACTCAACATGATTTTTTCAAGGTCCATCCAAGATCGGCTGAAAACGGTGAAGTCACCATTTTTTACAGCTGAGTAGTATTCCATTGTGTATATATACCACAACTTGCTCAGCCACTCATCTGTTGTTGGACACCTGGGTTGTTTCCAGGTTTTGGCTATTACAAATTGTGCTGCCAAGAACATATGTGTACACAGATCTTTTTGGATGGATGTGTTGGGTTCCTTAGGATATATCCCCAGGAGGGGAATTGCAGGGTCATAGGGTAGGTCCATTTCTAGCCTTCTGAGAGTTCTCCAGACTGTTCTCCACAGAGGTTGGACCAATTGACATTCCCACCAGCAGTGCAGGAGGGTTCCTTTGACCCCACACCCTCTCCAGCATTTGCTGCTGTTACCTTTTCTGATGTGTGACATTCTCACAGGAGTGAAGTGATATCTCATTGGTGTCTTGATTTGCATTTCTCTGACAATCAGAGACTTGGAGCATTTTTTCATGTGTTTCTCGGCCTTTTGGATCTCTTCTGTGGTGAATATTCTGTCCAATTCCTCCCCCCACTTTTGGATGGGGTTATTTGTTGTCTTGTTGTTGAGTCTGGTAAGCTCTTTATATATGTTGGTTATTAAACTCTTATCTGATGTATGGCATGTAAAGATCTTCTCCCATTCTGTGAGGGGTCTCTTGATTTGGGTAGTGGTTTCTTTTGCTGTGAAGAAGCTTTTTAATTTGATGTAGTCCCATAGGTTTATACTTGCCTTAGTCTTCCTTGTAATTGGATTCGTTTCATTGAAAATGTCTTTAAAATTTATGCGGAAAAAAGTTCTTCCAATGTTTTCCTCTAAGTATCTGATAGTTTCTGGTCTAACATCCAAGTCCTTGATCCACTTGGAATTTACTTTTGTATTTGGTGAAATACAGTGATTCAGCTTCATTCTTACTGCATGCAAGTAAGAAACATGCTTATTTATTTCTGAGACAGACCAGACCACTGCCTAGGGATCAAGCCTGGGGGCTTCAGACCCTCTGGCATGAAAGTCTTTTGTACAATCGCTATGCTGTCTCCCCAGCCATTGTTCTTGTATCCTGACTCAAAATTTTTCAATTAAAAATGACTAATGGGAGAGTAAGGCATCAAAGTAAAAACACTGTGGTGAGGAGGAGGGTGGACATTCGGCTTCGGGGGTGGGTGGGGAGCAGCCTTTTGGTGGCAGGAATGGTGTCTATGTACACTCCTATTAAAGTGTAGTCATATAAACCACTATTTAATTATTATGAGAGGGGAAAATTTGAGCATATGTCTCAAACTTTTTAAAATACAGACTGAGTGTTTTTTAATACATAGGCTGAGTCTTTGGTACGTGGACTCTCTCAAAAGCCTAGACCAGGTAGAACAGAAGCAACCGGTGGCACAGCTGCTGGGTTTTATACAGCAAACCCTAACAAAGGGACTTTTCAAAGTTAACCCAATTACCAAATAATGCGATGATAACAATAACTATCCATTGTCTTCTTGAACCCTAAGACAGCAGGAACCTCACATTTCCACTATAGAGCCTATATTTCCCCCTGTCCTGGAACCTTAGGGTGGGGCCCACTTTCCTGCATGCTTCTCTCAATTCATATCAAATAATATTGCATCCGCCAATCACGACCTAATCAACGCAATGAGTGCCACCCCAGCATGCTTCACTTCAGACTGTGTCCAGAGACTTCAGGAGTGGAAAGACAACCCTTCAAATTCATCACTTGGGTGAGACCTTTCCTTTCATAGTATTCTCTAATTCCATTCCAGGTGGTCCACTCCCCAATAAAGTCCCCAAACCTAGATATAGACCAGGTCCCCTGAGATAGAGCATATGTTCACACATGTCCATAAACCAGGGAAAAATATATAACTGAAAGTAGAAGTACACAAGAGTCTGCAGTGAGTATCCCCCCAATACTTCATCTGCACTATTCCAGCCTTTAGGTCCATGATTATTCAACAATTTGTTTGGCTTTGTATGTTAAGTCTCTTTTCAGCCACCAGGTTCCGGATGCCAGCATGATGCCGACCAGACTTCCCTGGACTGAAGACCCTACCAATGTGTCCTGGAGCCCCGCTTCCCCAGAGACCCACCCTACTAGGGAAAGAGAGAGGCAGACTGGGATGGATCAACCAGTCAACACCCATGTTCAGCGGGGAAGCAATTACAGAAGCCAGACCTTCCACCTTCTGCATCCCACAACAACCCTGGGTCCATATTCCCAGAGGGATAGAGAATGGGGAAGCTATCAGGGAAAGGGTTGGGATACAGAGATTGGGTGGTGGGAATTGTGTGAAGTTATATCCCTCCTATCCTACGGTCTTGTTAATGTCTCCTTTCTTAAATAAATTTTTTTTAAAAAAAAAGACTAATGGGACATTCTGCTCTACATGCTACATTTCCTTTATTTTTTAAAAGATGTATTTATTCATGTTGTTTGTGAAACAGAGCATCACTCTGGCACATGCAACACTAAGGATCAAACTCAGGATCTTCCTCATGCAAATCTTGTGCTTTGCCACTGAGTCATCTCCCCTACAGCCTCTTTTTCCCAGCACAAGTGTGTCACCAAAACTATCCCACGTGTGTGTGTGTGTGTGTGTGTGTGTGTGTGTGTGTGTGTGTGTGTGTGTGTGCGCACGCGCGCGCACGCGCGCGCGTCTGCTAAGCTTGTCCTTTGTGTGTGATTTCACTGCTCCTGGCTGCTTTCACATCTGGAGAGATGATGGAAACAGAACAACAGGGGTCGGGGCTACAGTTTGAGCATATGTAGCTTTAGCTGAAGCCCCCACTGTGCTGTTCTGAGCAAGACATAAGGATCTCACAGGCAGGGTAGGGTGGGGGCAAACAGAAGCCCAATCCCAGGCCCCCTACTCTGTACCAGCCTGAGAGGGATACCCCTGTCCCTGACCATAGGACCTGGGCTCCCTGGGGGGGAGAGAGAAGGGAAGAGGAAAAGATTAGAGGGGGTGAAGAGCAGAGGAGGGCTGGATGAAGGGATGAAGGGGAGCAGAGAAGAGGGATGGGGAGGGGGAGGGGAGAGGAGGGAGGTGAAAGGAGGGTCACCTGGTTATGTCACACAGGAATATTCAGAGCTGGGAGCTCCAGGCAGAGAGCACCTGACTCCACCCAGGAGGTGGGCAGGCCCTGGAGCCCCTTGTGATGCTCTAGAAGGCTCTGAAGGAGGAGAGGAGAGGAGCAGGCTGAAAGGCCTCTTTCTCATCTCAGAAGGTGCTTTGTGAGAATAAATAGGGGAGGTCCTTTTGGGCTCCCCTCCATCTGAGCCTTGGGGTCTTCAAACAGCCTGGGACAGTTTCTCAGGGCTGTGGTGGAGTCCCTGTGGGGGTGGTGTGGTTGAGCCACAAACTGTAACACCTCTGTCCCCCACTGGACAGAGGAGCAGCTGAGAACAGCCTAGCCCACAAGTGAGGGGCCTGGGGCAGGGGCCCAAACTGGGTTGACTGATGTGGGTGTGAGCCCCCACAGTGGTGCTGGACAGAGTGCAGGGAGCTGGACAAGAGCACAGAGCAGGGCTGCTTCACACACATCTTGGGGCACAGCCCCCCACAGCCCCTCTGAGTCTGGCCCCTGCAGGCCTGGCTGAGGCTCTGAGCACCCGGCAGCTGTGGGTCCCAGGGTACCTAGGTTCTCAGAGGCCAAGGTGCAGCCTAGCTCTTAGAGCTCCTGGGTGTGGGAGGAGGGAGGCAGAGGCTGCCCCGGACACCCCACCTCCACCCCTATTGTGAATTTTCAAGGTCCAAGAACCTCTCAGCAAAGCATCAGACCCTGAGAGGACAGAGCTGGGTCCAGGTTCTGAGGGCTGGAGGCCTGTCTTGGGTATGGCTCTGCCCTACAACCTCCTGGACCCAGCTGCTCCCTGAGCTTCTCTGGGCCAGTGTCCTCCCCTGTGATGGGTGACCCTACAAAGCCTGCTCCTCTCACAGATGCCAGGGCTCTGGGGGCTGAGGTGATGGCAAGTGGGGGTGAAGAGAACTCACTCTCTGGAGGTCTAACAGTAGAGCCCTGCCTGGGGTTTCTACCATGTGGGTTTGGTCACAGGAGCAGTTGAGGCAGGGCCCCTTTATTCTAGTCAGACCTTCCTTCCTCAGAGCTGAGCCCAGGGCAGAGCTCCTCTTCAGTGACCTGAGCTCAGAGGGACGATCCCACATGGGGCCCCCTCACCCCATAACATGTCCTCAGATTCCCCATCCTCACACTTGGAGAGGTTTGACAACAATCTCACAAAACGGTGCATATGGTTTTGTTCTGTGAATACTCCAGAGAATAATGAACATCTGGGATCGTTCTGGTCTGCAAACTCCTCTTCTGGGCTCTCATAGATCTGTGAGCAGGAGTTGTGAGTGCTGTGCTGAGTGTGAGGTTCAGTGGTGGCTCCCTGCTCTCCAGCTGCACTGCGGGCGGCTGCTCAGTAAAGCACCCACAGTCCCACAACCTGCCCAGGCTGCAGAGAGAGCTGGGGCCCAGAGCTGGGGGAGCAGACAGAATTGAAGCCCAGGCCCAGGGCCTGGGCCAGGAAGCTGAGGCACTGAGTCACCATGAGGCTGCCCAAAAACCCCTCCTGCACTTGCTGGACTCATCTCATGTGGTTTCTGCCATACCCCGCTGGGCCTTGTCACCAGGAGTCTGGAGAGGGCACTTCTCAGACTCTCAGCAATGTAACACAGTCAGTTGCATGTATCTGCCAGTCCTATGCTCAAAGAACCCACTGGAATTGTTTTGATCCTTTTCTGAGATTTGACCCATTATTGGGTCCCTATGTCTTCTATACTTAACCTCCTGTCTCTTTGTCCTCTCTTTCCTCTCTCCACACATTAAGCCCTTTGTCATATCTGCATCCACACTGGCTTGCTCCATTTTTTTCTGCCCAGGCTTCTGTGAAGACCCCCCAGAAAGCCAACATGCTTGTATGCTAATGTTGCTGTGGGTTTTGATTTGGCCTAGGGAGGAACCTCTGAGCACAGAGACTCCCCCTGCCCCTTGTGCCAGCATCGTGAATGGCTTCATTTTACCGGAATAAATGTCTCTCTGGTTACTACAAGCCATCACTGTCCCCATTAATACAGACCAGGATTCTCACGGCTTACATGAAGGAAGGAAGCATTGAAAATTCTCGGGAGTCGGGCGGTGGCGCAGAGGGTTAAGCGCATGTGGTGCAGAGTGCTTAAGGATCCCGGTTCGAGCCCCCGGCTCCCCACCTGCAGGGGAGTCGCTTCACAGGCAGTGAAGCAGGTCTGCAGGTGTCTGTCTTTCTCTCCTCCTCTCTGTCGTCCCCTCCTCTCTCCATTTCTCTCTGTCCTATCCAACAACAATAACAAATAACATCAGTAATAACTACAACAATAAAACAACCAGGGCAACAAAAGGGAATAAAAAACAAACAAAAAAAAAAAAGAAAGAAAATTCTCATTCTGGCATTTCCTACCTTTCACATTAACATCTATGTTTTTTAAAAATATCTTTTTTTTAATTTTAATGGGAGATACAGAGAGAGCAGAGCCCTGCTCAGCTCTTGTTTATAGTGATACTGGGGATTGAACTTGGGACCTCAGAGCCTCAGACCTGAGTCTTTTTGCATAATCTTATGTTATCTCCCCAACCCCTATCCCTATAAAATTGTGAATTGCTCTCTAATTTGTCAAATTACCGGTATTTGCATAGTTCCCTCTGAATGACCATGGACTGCTATCAAGCTGCTAGCACTTTTTATGCTTCAGTCCCACTTGTTTTTGATATATCCAGCAGAGATGGTTGTGCATTAGAGGAGGAGGGAAGGAGAGTACAGGAGAGTGATGCCCAGCTGTACCAGTTCCTATCTGTCTGCCCCTCTACCCCTCCATCCCCACAGCCTATCTTAACCTACATGCCTGGGGGAGGCTCTGCTCTGTCTTCAGGCTGGATGACTTGGGAAAGGTCACCAGTCAGCTCCTGCCCCAACACTTTTTTCATCTGGATTTGCGGTACATACACAAGAAATTCATCACTCCTTATGTCCTTTTTCCCCCTTTATTTGATAAGGCAGAGAGAAATTGAAAAGGAAAAGGGAAAATAGAAAGACAGAGAAGTAGAGAGACATCTGCAGTGCTTGCTTCACCTCTCCTGAAGCTTCCCCCTTCAGGAGGGAAGTAGGGGGAACCTAGATTATTGCACATGGCAATAATCAACTGAGTGCACTGCTGCCTCCCCTCCAAAACACACACTTTCTTTTTTTATTTCTTTATTGGGGGGACTAATGGTTTACAGTTAAGAGGAAAATGCAATGGTCTGTACATGTGTAACATTTCCTAGTTTTCCACAAAACAGTTCAACCCCCACTAGGACCTCCTCTGCCATCATGTTCCAGGACCTAAACCCTCGCTCCTCCACCCCACTCAACCCCAGAATCTTTTTTTCATTTTTTTATTTATGTTTTATTGTGGAATTAATGTTTTATAGTCAACATTAAATACAATAGTTTGTACATGCATAACATTTCCCAGTTTTCCACATAATAATACAACTGCCACTAGGTCCCCTGCCATCATGTTCCAGGACCTGAACCCTCCCCCCCACCCACTCCAGAGTCTTTTATTTGGTGCAATACACCAACTCCAGTCCAAGATCTGCTTAGAAACACACACACACTTTCTTTTTCTTTTATTTATTTATTCCCTTTTGTTGCCCTTGTTTTTTTTTTATTGTTGTAGTTATTGTTGTTGTTGATGTCATCAATTTTGGATAGGACAGAGATAAATGGAGAGAGGAGGGGAAGACAGAGAGGGAGAGAGAAAAATAGACACCTGCAGACCTGCTTCACCACCTGTGAAACGACTCCCCTGCAGGTGGGGAGCTGGGGGCTCAAACTGGGATCCTTACGCCAGTCTTTGCACTTTGCACCATGTGCACTTAACCCACTGCGCTACAGCCAAACTCCCTCAGACACACACTTTCTATAAGTGAATGCCTCACCCATCTCCCAGGGCTGAGCCACCTTCTACACAAGGGAATCAGAAGCCCCTCTCCCTAATAAGTCACCCTGAGACTTTTCTCAGAAGCTACAGGTCCCCATTTCCAGCCACATGACCATGGCGGGGCTAATGCCAACAGTCTGTGTGAACTTTATTACTTCCTTAAAATGTGGGCCTGGGAATTGCTTCATCCCTTTGGAAACCAGAGTGTTGTTTCATTGGCTGCATGTGATATTTGCATCCTGTACTACTGACTCAGTTCTTTGCAGGCTACTTGCAATAGCACCAGTGAGGTCTCAGCACAGAGCAGTAGACAGGTGACCTGCACATGGCCCAGCTCTTAACACAGGCACCCTGCCCTCAAAATTCAGTCAACACAGCTCGCCTGGAGGTCCAGAAACTTTCCTGCAGTTTTTGTGGCTCCAGTGGCCTCATCTTTCTGGTCCTGCTCAGACCTCCTGTTCTTCTGGACTCTCCTCCCTTTATTTTCTTCTCCTCCCTCCCTGTTCCCCTGACACAGGTGCAGGTATGAGTCCACCTGTGTCTTCCTTCGATTCCCAGGCACACAGGGCCAAAGTGATGTACACAGGAAACTTGGCCATCTTCCTTATTTGAGGATGGATAGTCTAGGATTGCCCCATAGATGCCATGGGCCTAGACCTCTACCAGGTCCCTCTCTGCATCATGACTGGCCACTTCCATCAGGAATGTCACCATGAGCACCAGTGACTGAGACGCTGAAAATGAGATCAGCATTTTCATGTCTTGTGGACAGATGCCTAGGAGTACTGGTGCCGGGTCCTAAGTTGTCTCCATACCTTTTTTCCACAGAGGCTGCACCAGTTTGCATTCTCGCCTACAGTGTACCAGAGCTCTTTGTTCTCCAACTCCTCTCTGCCACTGGGTCTTTCCTGCCTGTCCATTCTGATCAGTGGTGGAGAAGATTAGTTCCTGATTATTAAACTTTTCTTTTTTGGCTTTATAGCTTAATGTTCTTTAAGCAATAAGGTTCCAGATGCTAGCATGATGACAACCTGACTTCCCTGGGCAAATGACCTCACCAATATGTTCTGGAACCCCACCTCTCCAGAGCCCTGCCCCACTAGGGAAAGATAGAAACAGACCGAGAGTATGGGTTGACCTGCCAATGCCCATGTTCAGTGGAGAAGCAATTACAGAAGCCAGACCTTCCACCTTCGGCACCTCATAATGATCCTGGTTCCATGTTCCTAGAGGGATAAAGAATAGGAAAGCTTTCAAGGGAGGAGGTGGGATATGGAATTTTGGTGGTGGGAATTGTATCCCTCTTATCCCATGGTCTTGTCAATATTTTTTATTTTATAAACAAATTTTCAAAAAAAAAAAAAAGAAAAGGAGAAATCTGTTGGTGACACTATGGGGACAGTCACACAGGTGTCCCTGGAAAACAAAAGCACCCCATGAGTATTTGGAACACAATTTCCTGCACCACTCCTGCACACAATCTCCCTTGCCAGTGAGTACGAAGTTGAAAGTAACACAGGAAATGAGAGTGAGGCTGGTCTTAGAAAGCACAAAGGCAATACTTTGCACATCAGGAAAAGAAATTTTAATAAGGTAACCACATCTACTGATCTCACCAGGACAATGGAAAGCTGGTCCCAGGTGTGATGAAGGTAGAATTTAGTTAAAGAGATTCCCATATGGTAAGACCTTCCTTCACTTTAGGGCCTTGGGGAAACCTTTCCCTCAAGGTTTTCTGCATCTTAGTATCATTTCTGTACTATTCTTACTTCACAGCTGTAATAAAGGAAGTTTGGACCTTGCATACCTGATCACAGAGTCTGTTGGGTTTTTTTAACTTCTTAATTGGGGAATTAATGTTTTACCTTCGAAAGTAAATACAATAGTTTGTACATGCATAACACTTCCCACTCTTCTATATAACAATACACCCCCACCTCTGTCATCCTTTTTGGACCTGTATTCTCCTCCCACCCACCCCAGAGTCTTTTACTTTGGTGAATACACCAATTCCAGTTCAGGTTCTACTTGTGTTTTCTCTTCTGATCTTGTGTTTCAACTTCTGCCTGAAAGTGAGATCATCCTATATTCATCCTTATGTTTCTGATTAATTTCACGTAACACAAATATTTCAGGCTCCATCCAAGATTGGCTAAAAATGGTGAAGTTACCATTTTCAAAAGCTGAGTAGTATTCCACTATGGATATATACCACAACTTGCTCAGACACTCATCTGTTGTTGAATACCTGGATTGCTTCCAGGTTTTGGCACTGTCAAGCACAGGACCCAGGTTCATGACCTGGCACCACATAGGAGATGCTACACCTGTGGAGAAAGCTCTGTTGTGGTGGTGTCTCTCCCTTTCTCTGCCACTCTACCTGAATGAAAAAGTGACTTGTGACACTTAAATCACACATTGTGAAGTCCAGTTTCCACTAGACCTTATTGTGAGCCTAAAACCATCTTGAATTTTGGATCACTTAGCTGATTTGAAGCAGGTAAGGAACAGCAGGTGAGCAAGTTTAACTAACCAGTTCTAGGTCACAGTGACTATACCTGAACTCAGAATGCCTACAAATTCATTGCACTAGACTGAAAACAACAACAGAGACACATCGGATGATCTCAAAAGAAGTAACATTCATAGAATTGGCCTACCAGAGAAAGAAAGAGAGGAAGGGGAAGTAAATATTCAAGAGGAAATAATGGAAGAAAACTACCCAGATCTAAACAACAGAGAGGACATTAAGATTCAAGAGGCCTAGAGAATCCCAAACAAAATCAACCCAGACCAGAAGATACCAAGACACATCATAGTTACAATGAAAAGAAGCTAGGATAAAGAAAGGATGTTAAAGGCTGCAAGAGAAAAACAAAATATCACATACGGGGAAAACCCATAAGATTATCAACAGACTTCTCCACTCAAATTCTAAAAGAGAATGGCAAGATATCTATTGAGCTCTGAATGAAAAAGGGTTTCAACCAAGGATGATATATCCTGCTAGACTTCCATTCAAACTAGATGGAGGCAACAAAATCTTTTCAGACAGAAAACAGTTAAAGAAGGCAACCATCACCAAGCCTGCCCTGAAAGAGGTACTAAAAGACCTCTTATAAACAAGAACATCACTATAATACTTGCCATATATCAGAGCAAATAGAGAATTGTTGAATAATGGCACTACAATACAATTAATCCATAATATCAATAAATGTCAACGGATTAAAATCACCCATTAAAAGGCACAAAGTGGGAGGATCAATCAAAAAAGAGATTTGACAAATATTAATATCTATGTACCCAGTAAGGGACCATCTAAATACATCAAGCACCTACAGAAAGAACTACAAAAATTAATTAATAGTAATATAGTAATAGTGGGAGACTTCAACACCCCACTCTCAGATCAACAAAGCAGAGAATCAAAAAAGAAACAAGAGAATCAAAGAAGAGATGGACAGATTAGACCTCCTGGACATTTTCAGAGTCCTTCACAACAGAAAACTGGAATACACATTCTTTTCAAATCCACACAGCACATCCTCAAGCATAGACCATATGTTAGGCCACAAAGACAGTATTAACAAATTCAGGAGCATTGAAATCATCCCAAGTATCTTCTCAGACCACAGTGGAGTAAAGGTAACATTCAACAACAAACAAAAAATTGCTAAAAGTCACAGAGTTCGGAAACTCAACAATATACTGCTTAAGAACCACTGGTCAGAGAGACACTCAAGGGTAAAATTCAAATGTGCCCAGAAACAATGAAAATAAGGACACAAGATATCAAAATATTTGGGAAACAGCTAAAGCAGTACTGAGAGGGAAACTCATAGTCATACAATCATATATTAAAGAACAAGAAAAAGATAAAATAAAAAATCTTACTGCATACCTTAAGGACTTAGAGAAAAAGGAACAAAGAAGCCCTAAAGCAACCAGAGTGACAGAAATCATTAAAATTGGAGCAGAAATAAACAACACAGAAAATAAGAGAATGATATAAAAGATCAATGAAGCCAAATGTTGGTTCTTTGAAAAATTAAAAAAGATTGAGAAACCCCTAACCAGACTCACTTAAAAAAGGGGGAGAAATCTCAAATTAATAGAATTGTAACGATAAGAAGATATCACAACTGACGCCACAGAAATCCAGAAAATCATGTGAAACTTCTATGAAGAACTATATGCCACCAAGCTAGAGAATCTGAAAGAAATGGAAGAATTCCTAGAAACATATGCCCTTCCAAAACTGAACCAAGAAGAACTACAAAACCTAAATGCACCAATCAAAGACAAAGAAATCGAAATTGTTACTAAGAATCAACCCAACAAAAGTCCTGGACCAGATGGTTTCACAAATGAATTCTACTAAACCATCAGAAAACAGTTAATACCTCTACTTCTAAAGCTTTTCCACAAGATCGAAGAAACAGGAACACTCTGTTCCACCTTCTATGAAGCCAACATCACCCTGATAACAAAAGCACATCAAAAAAGGAAAACTACAGACCAATAATTCTGATGAACATAGATGCCAAAATATTAAACAAGATCCTGGCCAACCAGATACAGCAGTATATCAAAAAGACTGTTTATCACAACAAAGTGGGATTTATTCCAGGAATGCAAGGCTGGTTCAATATAAGTAAGTCAATCAATGTCATTCACCACATCAATAAAAGCAAAACCAAAACCATATGACTACCTCAATAGATGCAGAGAAAGCCTTTGACAAAATACAACACTCATTCATGCACAAAACACTGCAAAAAATGGGAATAGATGGGAAATTCATCAAGATAGTGGAGTCCATATATAGCAAACCTACAGCCAACATCATACTCAATGGACAGAAGCTGAAAGCATTCCCCCTCAGATCGGGGACTAGATAGGGCTGTTTACTATCATCATTACTCTTCAACATAGTATTGGACGTTTTTGCCATAGCAATCAGGCAAGAGAAACAAATCAAAAGAATACATATTGGAATGGAAGAAATAAAGCTCTCACTATTTGTAGATATGATAGTGTACATAGAAAAACCTAAAGAATCCAGCAGAAAACTACTGGGAGTGATCAGGCAATATAGCATGGTGTCAGGCTATAAAATCGATGTACAAAAATCAGTGGCATTTCTGTATGCAAACACTAAATCTGAAGAAGATACCCAGAAATCACTCCCATTCACTGTTGCAACAAAATCAATAAAATACCTAGGAATAATGCTAACCAAAGAAGTGAAAGACTTATATACTGAAAACTATGAGTCATTATTGAAGGGAATACAAAATGATACCAAGAAATGGAAAGACATCCCATGCTCACGGATTGGAAGAATTAATGTCATCAAAATGAATATTCTCCCCAGAGCCACATACAAATTTAACACAGTACCCATCAAAGTTCCACCAAGCTTCTTTAAGAGAATAGAACATAAACTACAATCATTTATCTGGAACCAGAAAACACCTAGAATTTCCAAAAAAATCCTGTGGAAAAGAAACAGAAGTGGAAGCATCACACTCCCAGATCTCAAACTTTATTATAAGGCCATCATCATCAAAACGGCCTGGAACTGGAAGAAAAATCAGCACACAGACCAGTGGAACAGAACTGAAGGCCCAGAACTAAAACCCCACACCTATGGGCATCTAATGTTTGATAAGGGGGCACAAAGTATTAAATGGAGGAAGGAGGCTCTCTTCAATAAATGGTGCTGGGAAAACTGGGTTGAAACATGCAGAAGAATGAAACTGAACCACCTTATCTCACTGGAAACAAAAATTAACTCCAAATGGATCAAGGCCCTGGATGTTAGACCAGAAACTATCAAATAGTTAGAGGAAAACATTGGTGGAACATTTTCCCATCTAAACCTCAAGGACATCCTTGATGATACAAACCCAATTGCAAGGAAGACTAAAGCAGAAATCAATCAATGGGACTACCTAAAATTGAAAGGCTTCTGCCCAGCCAAAGAAACTATCACACAACCAAGGAGACCCCTCACAGAATGGGAGAAGATCTTCACATGCTATACATCAGACAAGAGACTAATCACCAAAATATACAAAGAACTCAGCAAACAGCAACAAAAAATCAAATAACCCCATCTAAAAATGGGCAGAGGATATGAATACAACATTCACAACAGAAGAGTTCCAAAAGGCTAGGAAACACATAAAAATTGCTCTAGGTCACTGATTATCAGAGAAATTCAAATACAGACAACATTGAGATACCATCTCACCCCTGTGAGAATGGCATACATCAAAAATGACAGCAGCAACATGCTGGAGAGGCTGTGGGGACAGAGGAACCCTGCTGAACTGCTGGTGGGAAGGTAAACAGGTCCAACCACTGTGGAGAGCAGTCTGGAGAACTCTCACAAAGGTAGACATGGACCTTCCATATGATCCAGTAATTCCTCTTCTTGGGATATACCCCAAGGACTCCATAACACCCAACCAAAAAGATATTTATACACCTATGTTCATAGCAGCACAATTCATAATAGCTAAAACCTGGAAGCAACCCAGATGCCCAACAACAGATGAGTGGCTGAGAAAGATGTGGTATATATACACAATGGAATACTATGCAGCTATTATGAACAATGAACCCACCTTCTCTGGCCCATCTTGGACAGAGGTAGAAGGAATTACGTTAAGTGAGCTAAGTTGGAAAGATAAAGTTGAGTATGGTATGATCCTACTCGTTAACAGAAGTTGAGAAAGAAGAACAGAAAGGGAAACTAAAAGCAAGATTTGACTAGTAGGGCACCAAAGGAAAAACCCTAGGGTGAGATTGAGGGTGGATATTTGGCATCCCAGGGCAGTGGGGGGTGGGGGGGATATGGAGGGATGGGGTGGGACGCAGTCTTTTGGTGGTGTTAATGGTGTTTATGTACACTCCTATTAATTTGTAGTCATATAAATCTCTAATTAATATGAGGGAAAATTGATTGTATGTCTCAAACTTTTTAAAGCATAGACTAAGTCTTTTTAATACATAGGCTGAGTCTTTGATATGTGGACTGTCTCAAAAGCCTAGACCAGGGAGAACAGAAGCAACCAGTAGCACAACTATATACAAATAATGTCAAAGGACATAAATTATGGTGATGTTGGGTATTATACAGCAAATCCTAACAAAGGGATTTTTCAGAGTTAACCTAATTACCAAAAATGTGATTATAATAACTACCTATTGTCTTCTTGAACCCTAAGACAACAGGAACCTCACATTTCCACTACAGAGCCTATATTCCCCCCAGTCCTGGATGGACCCATAGGGTGGGGCACACTTTCCTGCATGCTTCTCTTAATTCATACCAAAACCTATTGCATCCACTTCTTCTTCTAGCGTTTGCCCTTCTTCCGTAGCCAGTCAACAGTGTCAGGTTAAGCCTGATGTAAAGTTTCGAGACCTCCTTTGAATCTGGAGAGGTGGCAGTCATTGACTATGTGGGTCATAGTCTGTCTGTAGCCACAGGGGCAGTTCGAGTCGTCTCTGGCTCCCCAGCCATGGAACATAGCGGCGCACCAGCCATTGCATCCACTGATCTCAGCCTAATCAATGCCAGGAGTACCCACTCAGCATGCTTCACTTCAGACTGTGTCCAGAGACTTCAGCCACCAGGTTCCAGATTCCAGCATGATGCCAACCAGACTTCCCTGGACAGACGACCTCACCAGTGTGTCCTGGAGCTCCACTTCCTCATAGCCCCACACTAACAGGGAAAGAGAGAAGCATGTTGGGAGTATGGATCGACCAGTTCAGTGCCCATGTTCAGCAGGCAGACAATTACAGAAGCCAGACCTTCCACCTTCTGCATCCCACAATGACCTTGGGTCCATACTCCCAGAGGAATAAAGAATATGAAAGCTATCAGGGGAGGAGATGGGATAAGGAGATCTGGTGGTGGGAGCTGTGTGGAGTTGTACCCCTCTTGTCCTATGGTTTTGTTAATGTCTCTTTTTTAAATTAATTAATTAATTAATTAATTAAAACTGTCTATTCACATCTTTTACTTGCTTATTTTGTTGTTGTTGATTTGTATGATTTACTCATAATTTTTTATCATTTTATTAAAGTATTAATGGTTTACAGTACAGTTGTTAACTCAGGGATACAATTTCTTTCCTTTTTTAATTTCATTATTTACAAAATTACAATATAACAGGGTATAATTTCACACCATTCCCATCACCAGAGTTCTCTGTCCCTATTCTCTTAATGGAAACTGCATTGGTTCTCCCAAGGTCACAGATATATATATATATATATTCCAGTTTTTCTATGGTCCTGCCTTCTCTTCCATTTTGTCACACCTTCACTTATTACTACATCCAAATGTCTTTGACATATTTCTCTTCTCTCTCCAGGTCTTGATAGAAGTGGGTTTCATAGCCCTCTAGTCATCTTCCCTTAACATTTCTTGCCCTCTGGGAATATGAACTAGAATTCTATGGAAAAGATAACAGTGAGGGCAGGGGTAGATAGCATAGTGATTATGCAAAGAGTTGTTCATGCCTGAGGTCCAAGTCCCAGGTTCAATCCCCCACACCACCATAAGCCTGAGCTGAGCAGTATTCTGGTAAAAAAATAATAATAATTTAATTTAAAAAAAGACAACAATGAGATACCACTTCAACTCCTGTTGTTGTACACCTGGGTTACTTCCAACAGATAAGTGGCTGAGTAAGTTGTGTATATACACACAATAGAATACTACTCAGCTGTTAAAAATGATAACAAGTGTTGGGAAATTGTGCAGATGTGGTCAAACATTGGCAGGGCCCACAAACCACTATATTTCCATGTAAGTATTATTTACAGATCCCCAACACGTTATCCCCACAGGGTATTGATAATTCAGTTAAAACCATTGTCACAGGTTCTAAGGACACTTCCACCTTCCCAACATGCCTTTTGCCTCTCTCCACCCCCTTTCCTAGCCAATGCTGTCCCGACTTGCCACTTCCGGAATTCTCCCATAAACGCCTCTCTTATTTCCGCTTTCACTCTTTTTGCTCTTTTCTCTTCTGCGACCTGACCTGGAGAAGGGCTGGTGGGCATAGTGAGAGACAGCCATTTTGCTAGCTCCACGTGGCCTGAACCGCTGTGCTCACACCCAATTCTGGGGCGTCCGTATCAATAAAGATTTGTGTTCCAACTCCGCCACAAGTTCCTTGTCTCTTCTCTCTCCCCCACGACACAACCCAACAAACAAGAGGGTAGATAGCATAAAAGTTCTGCAAAGAGACTTGCATGCCTGAGGATCCAAAGTCCCAGGTTCAATCGCCCACACTAGTGTAAGCCAGAGATGAGAAGTGCTCTGGTAACAATAAACAAACAAAAAAAAAAAATGATAACAGAAGACAACTATGTCTGGGAAGGATTGACAAAAATATATAAATACAATTAACTGTTTACCCCATCAATCTGACCCATGGGCCATATAAATTCATATTTAGCACAGACGCCTATATAATCTCTGAGTCCCTATCAGTCTGAGCTCACAGTCAATGGTCACAGTCCTGAAATTACACTCATTTCAGGACCAGTCCTCCTCCAGTGGCAGAGTAGACTGACTCAGTCTTCCTTCAGATAGTGAGGTAGTCCCTGCCATTGCTGCTTTATGGTGAGGGCAAGGTCCTGAAGAGGCACAAAAGAGGGCTTATAATGATGTTCCTGGTGGAAGTGACCAATGATGGTGAAGATCGTGATCTGTTACAGGTCTAGGCCCATACAAGGATTTCCTGACTTTAGCCCCAGGTAGTGGAATGGCCTGATAGCGACCAAAAGGGCCACCATTAAGTGAGTCAGCCTCTTGCCCTTTTCCTGACATTGTAGTACTTTCTTTATCTGGCGAGCTTGGAATTTTCCCACAGGTGTTAAATCACTGAATGCTATTTGTTGTGCATATGTATTATAGGGAGCCCTGGTCAGGTCTGTGGTGTGCAAATATCTTCTCCTAATTATTGGATTGTCAGTCTGTCCCTTCAGATTTTTCCTTCAATGTGTAGAGGCTTATTTTTTATTTATTTGTATGTTTATTTATTTATTTTTTATTGCCTCCAGGGTTATCACTGGGGCTCAGTGGCTGCACTACAAATCCTCTGCTGGAGGCCATTTTTTCCATTTTTTGCTGTCATTGTTACTCTTAATGTTGTTATTGCTCCTATTGGATAGGACAGAGAGAAATAGAGAGAGGAGTGGAATACAGAGAGGAGAAAAGAAAGATAGACACCTGCAGAACACTTCACTGCCTGTGAAGAGACCCCCCCACACACAGGTGGGAAGCTGGTGGCTCAAACCAGGATCCTTCCACTAGTTCTGGTGCTTCATGCCACGTGCACTTAACCTGCTACTCTACCACCCAGCCCCCTCAGTGTGTAGAAGTTTAGAGTTTTGGGTCTAATTTCCATGCCATACTCTATCCTCTAGGAAAAAAGAGGTGGAGCTGGGGGTGATTCTGTTTAATGAAATAGATAAAGAGGAAAAATATAACTACAAGATGTGGAATGTAAAGAATAAAGGCAAACAAACTTAAAAAAATTATTTAAGTAACTGAATGGTCTCTCAGACTTTGTGTGAACTGGTGGTTGAGGGGGTGGAGGGAGGGACACAGAACTTTGGTAGTGGCTTCTGTGTGGAACTATGTACCTGTGGCTTTATAATCTTGTAAACCATGGTTAAATCAGTAAAATATAAAAAACTAAGAAAAGAGAAAATAGAGTTCAGCTATGAGATTCCTGAAAACCCCCAACTGTCCTGATTATAGAGGGTGAGGGCTTGTCTTGACTCCCAGGCTGCAGCCTCACTGCTGCCTCCCTCTGCCAGGCCCCTCTCCTCACCCTCAGCCAAAGGACTTCATCAGAAATAGTTCACAGGGTGAGCTCTGGAGAGGAGTAGGGATACTAGAATAGGCACAGAAGAGAGCCCCCCCCCCCAATCCCAAAGGTGACCAGTGAATGAACCACCCAGATTTTACCTCCAAGCAAATCAAGGACTCATGGATGACTCTGGGGTCATTCCTCATTACTAGTAGCATGCCAGCATGGACTACTCTCTGGGCTGGGTAGCAGCATAGCAGTTTGGGGAGCTTAGACTGGACTTGGGAGCATCACTCAAGGTTTGAGTCTGTTGCTGAGACAAGACCTGCTCCTTGCTTTGCTGTGTAAATAAATGTCTGTGGGTTCTTGGACTCTCTGGTGGAAGTTTCAAATCCATCCTGGGTATAACATGCAACCCTAAACGCCTGAGCGTGAGGTTCTGGGTGCACTCCTGCCTTGGGGTGTCATGTCTGGGCAGCTCAATGGGAAGGAAATGGAGGAGCCTCCCCTAGAGTTGAAGATGGTGCCCTTCCACACACCACCCCCAGTTGAGGGAGTAAGTGCTTTCAGAGGCTATGGGTGTCCATGGCAGAGGGAAGCGGGGCAGGGGGCAGAGCTGACCTCATCAGGAGGGGAGACTGAGGCTGGAGGCTGAGCCAGGGGCTCTGTGGTCAAGGCCCCTGCCCGCTGAAGAGCAGAAGCAGGACTGCAGAGGTAGAGAGGTGAGAGCCAGCAGGGGAGGCTCCTGCAGAGCTGAGGTCTCTATGTTTGGGAGTGGAGTGATGACCAGCAGGAAAGAGCTCCAGGGCAGGGTTTTTCTGGGGCTAGGAGAGCTGGTGCTGCCCTCAGGAATGCTGCTCAGTGCCCTACCCACAGCTCATAAGAAAGGCCAGTGACAGTTGAGAATTTGCAAAATATCAGGAAGGAATTTAACTGTTTAAACACTGTAGAGCCAGAAGACAGGCACCAAGTAAGGAAGCCCTTAGCACAGGGGCCTACCTCCTGAATCTGGTGCTGGTGGGCGGGGCTTCCTGGCAGAGCTGAGGAGCAGGGAGGCAGGAAGGGATGAGGCTGGAGCAGAGGGGAGCAGGCAGATCACTGGGCTGTGGGACACAGGAGGGGCCTCTCCATTACAGTGGCAGGCATGTCAGTTTTGGGGTGTTTATACATTTAGCTGCAGTTACTTGTTGAGGTCCTGACTAGATGCCCAGGAGACCCCAAGAGGTCTCCCCTGGTCTAGGAGGAGAGACAGGCTCCGAAGGCTCCACCTCTGAGCTTTGTCCCAGCACTAACCCCGCCTCTGGGAGGGGAAAGACCCAGAGCTCCTCTTCTTCAGCTTCTACCTTCTAGATGTTTCCTCCACAGCCAGGCCTACAGGCAGAGGCCTGCCATGGCTCTGCTTAGCAGACCCCACCTCTGCTGGGTGTCCTGGTTCCTGGGATCCTTCAGCCTCCTTCTCAGTGAGTCCTGGAACTTGGAGGGAGGACAGAGGTAGAGCAAGCCTCCTTTCCATATCTGGATCTTTGCTGAACTGAAACACCAAACACCTCTCCTGCTGTGACAAGGCCAGTGCAGAGCCTTTGGTTTAGACCCAGGGAGACTGGAAGGAATGAGATGGCCTTCTGGTTGTGACCAGGCTGGGACCCCTGAGCTGGGGCAGCCTGGGCTGCACTAAGGAGACAGAGCAGGAGCTGAGAGCTGTGCTGCAGGGGCAGGGAAGCCAGGAGAGCAGGTGGAAGGGCTGGAGCCCTGTTCTGGGAGCAGAGCAGGACATGGGCACCTGGAGGTGTTCTGGGGAGGGGGTGTCCTGACCCCCTGCTGGTGGGGAGCACCTGGCCTGGACTGGGCTTCTGCCCTGGCATGGAGAGTGGTTCTTGCTCCCTCTGGGATCTGGCTCAGCTTCAAGCAGATCAGTTCTTTTTTTTTTCTTTTAATATTTATTTATTCCCTTTTGTTGCCCTTGTTGTTTTATTGTTGAAGTATTGTTGTTGTTGTTGTTGTTGGATAGAACAGAGATAAATGGAGAGAGGAGGGGAAGACAGAGAGTGGGAGAGAAAGACAGACAACTGCAGACCTGCTTCATCACTTTTGAAGCCACTCCCCTGCAGGTGGGGAGATGGGGACTGGAACCGGGATCCTTATGCAGGTCCTTGCACTTTGCCTCATCTGCACTTAACCTGCTGCTCTACCGCCTGACTCCCTAGTAGATCATTTCTGAGAGAGGGCCAGGGGACATCTAGGGTCTAACTGAAAATTATTCAAAAATTTTTATGCCACTGGACTGTTAGTTTTTCATTAAAAAAAAAATAGTCAAGAATATTTACCCTTACTTGAGTCCTCTGGGAATATGCCCCATGTCATGCCTGTGGGTGCCCTTCCCTCCCCAGCCAAACACTGCTTGGGTCCTGAACACCCCAGACTGAAGCAGAGGTTTAGGGGAACCTGGAGACAGGAGGAGCTCACCCATTGGGAATGGTTGAGTGACTGACAAGTGCCTTGTTACAGAGTCATAAAGACTCTAGTGTAAACCCACCACTTGTCTGGCTGCCTTGTCCTTTTCCATGAGTTCAGGTCGGGGATTTCCAGGAGCAAAGGAAGACACTGCACACAACAGAATACTAATGCTAAAAGGACACAGCAATGTCTGCATTTAACAGTAGCTCGAGTTTAAGACTTTATAGAAAACCTGGAAGAAGGTAGACCATAAAATGGGGTTCTGGAGTGAGGAACTTGGGGAGCATATAGCAGGGAGAGGAGTAGAGAGAGTGGGTGTGAGAAAAGGGAGAGAAGCAAAGTTATCACAAAGGTCACAGGGTGTGTGTGTGTGTGTGTGTGTGATGAAATGGTTCAAGAGTTCAGGAGAAAATGAGAAGAATTTTGGTTTCCAGTAGACCATTTCAGATATTTATTGCTGCAGTTCTCTTATAATATCCCAGCCATTGTAGGACCTTTCAGTGAACCCTGCAATGTATGGGGTCAGAGGACTTTTGCCAGCAGGATGTCCACTGGAACAGGGCATCAGAAAGGGCTCCCCTCTGGGACTGTGTGTCAGTAATAAAATGCAGGTTTTTCCTCCTCATTTCTATTTAATAAAGAGAAGAGAATAGAAGGGAGAGAAGAGAGAGGGAAAAAGGGCAAATGTCTACCTTCGTTTAGAGTATTGGGTTTTATTTTGTTTAGATGCATTTATTTTACTCTCTCTTATCTACTCCTGCACCCTCCCTTGGCTTTTTGAATTTGAAGATTCCTGTCTGCAGTAAATCAGAGAGTTCTGTGGTCTTCTCTCTCTGTGTGAGTGTCTTCCCTCATCCCCACTGCAGGTGCTCAGGTCCAACTTCTGGGGTCAGAGGGCTGAGTCTCCTCTCCCCCTCTTCCCTCCTTACAGGAAGTGGGGGCATCTGGTTTGACTACAGTGAAGAGGGAGATAGAAAGTCAAGGAAACAAACAAGATACTGTAACGAGTTCCAAAGAAGTCACAGAGTCTTTCATGGTCATGATTCTGTGTGGAAAGCCAGCAGGTGGTAGACATTTAAGATAGAATTGTTATCTCTCTATGAATTTGCAAATAGACATGTCATGTTTACATGGGTGTATAGAATTTCCAGGAACACCAATAAAGATCTGGAAGGATACTTTTCAGTCGCACTACTTACCTGTGGGGCAGATGCACCTTACATTTTTTACTTGAGTTGGTTTCATATCCATGTTACAGGTTGTGATGGACACATAATACATTTACATTCACAAATAATTCTGCATTTGCCTTCGCATTTACATTTACTAGTTGACCTGCAAAAGAAACGGTTGTGCTCACACAGATAGGTCAGATGGCATGAAATTCTCTGCTCATTCAGGTAGCAGCAGCTGCTCTCCCTCCACCTGTTCCCAGTCTCCTCACATACTTCCGGGTTCTGGGTGGCATTAGAGTGGCAGTGGCTGAGCAGAGCAACTGTGTGGACCCAGAAATGCACTGACTTTCATCTCAGGGGTTGATAAACAAGATGTCCTGGCTGTAGTTGACTGAGTACAGCCAGGTAAGGTGCTAGAGTGCCTGACTCCCAAAGCCCATTCCTGGCCCAGGAGAAACCCCTGAGAGAAGCCGCAGATGAGAGGAGGGGCAGCCCTGGGACCTGGAAGGTCTGATTCTGATCTGATTTTTCTAGTGAGGAGAGTCATCAGCATGAGGACAGTTCACACCTGTGTAGTGTCTTGCGATTGTAAGTGCGAAAACCCCATAAATTTCTTGTTTGTCTTGCCACCAGGGTAATAACTTCGGCTCAGTACCTGCACAACTCCACTATCACCACTGGCTCTTTTTTCTCTTATAATTTTTTTTCTTCTGTTTTTGAGAAAGGGAGAGAGAGACAGGAAGAGATATACTTACAGCACTGTTTCACCATTTGTGAAATTTCCCCCATACAGGGACTTTAATCTGGGATGTCAAACCTGATGACATTTGAGATCTACTGGTTGAGCCATCCATCATCCAGTGTCCCCTCCAAGGATTGTTCTTAAGTAGTCAAACACCTCTCTGTTACATTTTAATGAATTTTTAGTAGCAAATTTACAGGCAGAGCCCAGTAGAGCACAAAAGGAAAAACATGTACTTGCACACCAGACAACTCAAAAGTATAGTCAATGGATGGAATCTACTGTATAACAAAGATAGTACAAATACCACCTAGATGTCATTAATAAGACATTTACTTCTTGTTGGGCTAGAGGGAATACTTAAATGTTTTTCGAGCACAGCATTAGTGTGCCAGAGGTCCCAAGGTGCCAAGGTCCCAGTTTCAATCTCCATAAGGCAGAATTGAGCAGTGCTCTGATCTCTCTTCATATCTCTCTCTCTCCCTCTCTCTCTCTCTCCCTCTCCTTCTCCCTACCCCTCTCCCTCTCCCTCTCCCTCTCCCTATCTCTATGTCTATCTCTATCTCTTTTCTTGTGTGTATGTGTAAAATAAGCAAATCATTTCTAAAAATTAATATTCCCTTAGAAAAAAGAAATTTCCTCAGTTTTAAAAACTCAAAACATTGAGCTGCTTTCAACCTGGGAATCTTGGGTGAGGGTAGGATTTTTGGGCCAGTGGTGGAGGAGGATTTTAAGGAAGGGTCAGAGTGGAACCAAGGAAGAGCCTTATAATCCACCCATGGGCTGGCAAACAGAGACCAAAAGGACAAAGGAAACAGGATTCCGCTGGGGGGTTTTGGCTTTGCTATTTCTTTCTGCACTCTCCCTGGCTCAAGACCAACCACCACACCAGCCACTCCTGGTAGGCTTCCTGTAGAGCTAATTCCCTTATCAAGATTCCTGGCTCAGCATGAGGTGTTATCCAAAGGAGAGGGAATATCTTCCCAAGCAAAAGCTTTTTTATTCTTTCTGAAGGGGGCTGGAGCTCTATCTGAGTAACAGAATACCTAACCAATCAGGGCCTCAGTCTTGCTGGGGTTAGATTACCTGCATTTCTTCCATGTACCTTTTGAGTGTGCTTGATAGTTGCTTCTTGTAACTGTTTGGTTTTGCTTGGTTTAGGAAGGGGAAGAGGCTGTGTGCAGCCAACCTGGAGTGGTTTAATATGCCAGTTGACTGTTAGGGCATCACACTCCCAGATCTCAAACTATATTATAAGGCCATCATCATCAAAACAGCCTGGTACTGGAACAAAAACAGATACACAGACCAATGGAACAGAATTGTACCAACAGTGTACCAGAGTTACTTTTCTCAACATCCTCACCAGTATAGCAAGTGCTTCTAACTTTTTTATCTCCTCCCTGTGGACATGAGCCATGAAAAATGCCCTCTCACAGATGACCTCATCAATGTGTCCCATAACCCCACGTCTCCAGAGCCCTACTCCACTAGGGAAAGATAGAAACAGGCTTGGAGTATGGATCTACCTGTCAATGCCCATGTCCAACAGAGAAGCAATTACAAAATCCAGACCTTCCATCATCTGCACCCCATAAAGAGTTTTGGTTCATACTCCTACAGGGCTAAGTGTTAAGGGAAGATGACTAAAGGCTATGAACTCCCAATTCCATCAAGACACACAGAGAGAAGAAGAGGTAAAAATAAACAGATAAAAGGAAGGACACTTAGAAGTAGTAGATGTGACTTAGAAAGGAAAAAAGGCTGGACCATAGGGGAAAAAGAGAACAACAACAATATATATATATATATATATATATAATCAGCCCATATCTGTGATTTTGGGGAGAACTACTGCAGTTTCCAATGGAGGGATTAGGGATACAGAACTCTGGTGTGGGAATGGTGTAGAATTATACCCCTGCTATCTTACAGTTTTGTAAATCAATATTAAGTCACCAATAAAAAAGAAAATTAGCATACATGCAATGACAAGAAACAAAAAGAATACTGCCCTCTCCTGGTTCTCACCTGAAGGGTTGTGTCATGTGTTACAGCAGCACAGCCTCTCCATCCTGACTACCAGCTGGTTTGGATATAGAGGGTAGCAGCCTTCATATTGTACTAGTTCTTGCTGTAGTGGGACCTGTTGCTCCAAACTCAGTGCCTTACAAACAGCGCTATGCACACTCCCCAAGTTACTGTGTGTCAGAACACGAGTCACCACCTACTGAGTCCTCTGGTTCAGGCTAATATTAAGGTTTTTCTGTGGCTGCCATCAGCTCCAGGGTCCACTGGATGATTCTACTTCCAAACTTGTGTGTGCTCTGGCTGAAGGGTGTGAATCTATGAACGATGGACTAAAAGCACTGTCTCTCCATGGCTGCTGTCATTTTCCTGCCATGTCTCCCACAGCAGTTAACTACATAGCAGACAGCTTCATCACAGGACACAAGAGAGAGGGGGAGAAGAAAGAGATAGAGAGACAGAGAGAGAGACCACAGTTCTTTTAATCTTTGTCACTAGGTGACACCTCTCACCTTTGCTCTATTTTGTCCTTAGAAGCAAGTCGCAGGTGCAGGCCACCCAGCAGAGAGGACCATACTAGAGTGTGAGCTGGAGGAGGGAGCAGTCTTTGCAACCACTTAGAAGTAGCTGTCCCTCGAGAAGTCAGAGAGATAGCTCCCTGGGTGTCACTGGGTAGACCAGCGGCACTGTCGAGCACAGGACACAGGTTGATGACCCGGCACAGATGGGAGGTGCTATGGCAGTGGAGAAAGCTCTGTTGCTGTGGTGTCCCTCCCTCTCTCTGCCTCTTTCTGCCACTCTACCTGAATGAAAAGGTGAGTTGAGACAATGAAATCACACAATGTGAGGTATAGTTTCCACTAGACTTTAGTGTGAGCCTAAAACCATCTTGAATTTTGGGTCCATGGGCTCACTTAGCTGAAACCATTTTGAAGCAGTTAAGGAACAGCAGGTGAGCAAGTTTAACTAACCAGTTCTAGGTCACAGCTACTATACCTGAACTCAGAATGCCTTCAAATTCATTGCACTAGACTGTCTTCGTGAGTCTAGAGAGAATATAGGATGGGTTTGCTAGAAAGCTGGGTTTATGGCTCTCTCACGTATTCTCCATGAAAACACTCATGCCTCCTGTTCCTGATGTCCTAGGTACCTGCAGCACTGGAGCCAAGAATTCTGGAGTGCCTGGTGCTGGACTGAAGGATTCTAAAATGTGGATTCCTTACACTCCTCTGACGGGGATTCAAGAAGGGTCTGTGTGGTTTCAAGTAGTCCTGGAACAAGAAGCCCAGCTGAAGGAGATTTCGTGGTTGTTCAGGGCTCATTCAAGCTACAGCCTCCTGCTGCGAATTCAACCTGGGGCAGAGGATGCTCCCACCTGGTTCAGCCTCCAGGACAAGTACAGGCAGAGGGTCCATGTGCCCACTATCACATCCCTGAGGATTGAGAGGCTGACCCGGGAGGACAGTGGGCAGTACCGGGCTCAAGTCCTGCTATCCGGTGGAACTACATTTGAACAGGTTTTCCTCCTCACTGTCTATGGTATGTGGCTCCATTCTCTAACTTCCCTCCTTCACTTCCCTAGCAGTGTCACATGAGCCCCATTTGGCAGGATTTTCACACACTCCTGTTTTCAGATGATATCCCCACCATGAGCTTGGATTTTTTTTTTCTTCATAGATCTAAGTTCACTTCCTGTGTGAGTCAGTTTTCTTTAGGTTCTATAACAAAACACTGCAAACTGAGTGGGTTGAAGCCACTAAGTGAGCTCTCACATATCACAAGTCATTCAAGTGTGTCCTGAGGTCAAAGTCAAGGTGCTGGCAGAGGGTCTGGTAGGTACTGGGGAGAATCCATTTGCCTCCTTTGTGACCTTCTTGTTCTGTCCCCTCCACCTGCAAAGCTGGCAACTGTGGGTCAGGTCCTCTCATTATATCTCTCTGAATTCTTCAGCATCTTTCCACATTAAAGGACACAGTGACCACATTGGATTCACCCAGAAATTGGCAAAGACCCCTCTATTTTAAGGTCAGTATTTTAGGAATAATTATTCTAACTTAAGCCTTAGTCACCCCACCATGTACTGTAAAGCACCTCAGGTTCTGAAGACTAGGGTGAGGCCATCAGCATGGTTTGGAAACCTACACCAAAGCTCCCTGCCAGTTCCCTCTCCTCACCTCACTCAGCACCCTCTGGGGCAGAAACACTGGAAAGACCCCATCAATGCAGCTCTGAGAGGCTCCATCATCGCAGGAGAATCTGTGACTGCAGCACTCTTGAGACATTCATCTGGCCAGCACTGCCTTTGCCTAAACTCCTCTCTACACAGAGAGACGCCTCTGCAGAAAATGGCCTTTTTAGCGTTAGAATCTAGTGTAACTTTTGAGACCAGCTCGTTGTTGGTCACTGCTCCTCCAGATGTGGGTGAAGCTCAGCACAACGTCCTCACCACACACCGAGTGGTCACTCCTCCCCACTAGCACTGTGTCTCCCCAGATATCTCTGCTTGAGAGCTTGGGGCTCTCTCTCTGGTCTCTCAGAGGTGTCCTCCATCCTGGGATGTGCAGCCGAGGACTCATCTGAGAGGAAAACCCGGTGTGCTGGACCAGGCACCTGCTTCTCCTCAGATCCACCTCTCCTAGAGAGACCCAGTTCTTAGAGTGATAGGTTGGTGTGTGGGGCCAGCTGAGTTCTCAGACTGGAGTTTATTATGTTTCCCAGCCTGATGAGTAACACAGAACTTACTTAGTGACTCTACTTGTTTTCAGGGTTGTACACTTAACACCTGGTAAATGACATTGTATCTGACAAATGCACTCACCATCCTCAGAGGGAGGAGCCAGGGCTCCAGCAAGGTGACAGAGGAGAAACACACTGTAGGTGCTCTGCTCATGGGGTTCTTCTCTGTCCCTCCTCCCCAGAGCCATTGATGCCTCCTCAGATCCTGGTTGTATCCCCATCCATTACAACAGACTGGTGCAATGTCACCCTGCTGTGCAGGGTCACGGGGACCACGGGGGACCTGAATGTCACCTGGGAGAGCAAGGGCCTCCCCAGGGAGCTGAACCCAGGAGGGGCATCTGGGCCAGCCCCTCACTCCTGGACCCTGCCTGTGAGCCTTCCCCAGAGCCAGCCCAATGCCAGTGTCACCTGTGTGGTCAGCAACCCTGTGGACCAGAAAATGGCCACCAAGGACCTTGGGCAGGTGTGTTCACTTGGTGAGTAAAAACCACCCAGAAGACAGTGCTGGGGAGCTCCGAGGAGCTGGGTCTGCAGTTTCTGGGTGTTTCTCCCTCTATGGTCATTAGCACTCCCTCCCTTCACCAGGTTCTCCTGCAGTGCACACAGCCCCCTCTGGCACATTTCAGCCCATTCCTGACCCTTCCCCTCCCTCTCTTCCTGAGAGCCAGTGGTCAGGAGAAGCAGGGGGCTGAGTCCATTCTCCCTCCTCTCAGGTCTGCACTGAGTGGCTCCTGCCTCTCCCTCAGGCTCTCTCTCCCTGATCTCCTATGACCTGCTGGCTAATTTCCTGGATGAGCCTGCTGCTGTGGGCAGTTGCCCTGATCCTTACACTCCCCCCACCCCACCCCCTGCCCTCTTCTGACTCCCTCCTCCTGGAGGACCCTCAGGCAGGCCTGACTCAATGACCTTATCACAGGCCCCAGTTAAGAGGCCCTTATGGCTCTGCAGCTGTGTTTGCTCATCCAGGAATCAGGGGACTCTGGGCTCCCTCTGTGCAGCCCTGCAAGTGTCCTTGTCCCTCAGGAGTCTCTGTGAGGGTCTGTCTCCAGCCTTCACTGAGTAGCAGAGCTGTACATGGACTGTCCTCTGTCACTGCACACTGAGGGCACCACTGCTTGTGACTTGCGACCTGAGTCCTTATCAAGGACAGCTTCCTGAGTCCTTCCCAGTCGGTGTTCCCTTAGAGCCTGAGGGTCTGGCTCCCCTCACCCTCTTGCCATCCTGTAGAGCTCCTGGGAGCCTACCTGTCAATGTCACTCCACAACCCTGCTATCTCCTCCCCTTGCCCTATTGCTGCAGATCAGCCCACACTCATTAGGACCCCAGACCCTGAAGCAACTCCTGCTACACACCTGCCTGGATCCTCCCACCCTTCCCTCTCCTGCCCTTCAGAGCCCCCACCTCCAGATGGCCTCCCTCACATGCCCCACCAGCTGCTTTGGGTTCATCTGTGCAGCTCCTGCTCCTAGGGCCCTGGACATGTCTGCCCTGAATCATGCTTCCCCTCCCCTTCCTTCATCCCCTTCTCTCCTCCATTCCTGGATCCCTCAGACAGGCCTGCTCAGGGTAACTCTTCTCCTGGCACCATACCATGTGTTCACATGGCCCTACTGAGGAGGTGGCACATTTTTCTAGAAGGGGCTGCATCCTGTCTTCCAGAGCTCTGCATCCCCCTGAGTGCTCTTCCTCAGGCCCCCTCTGGCTGCTACTCCAGGGATAAGCCTACAGACCTCAGGGCAGAAACAGAGTTCCATGCACAGTGCCTCCTGCTGGCGACTGCTATACTTCCTCAGTCTCTTCCTGGGTGTGAGCCTCTCAGGAAGGAATTGCTGATCTATCACCTCATTGTTCCTGGTCCCAGGGGAGACTGAGCTGTCTGAGTGAGTGAAGCTGCCAGGATCCTCATACTCTGAGCCTCAGATGTCTCTACCTATTCCCTCTCACTCACTCTCTTTCTCTCTCTCCCCTTGGCAGTGGGACCTTCATGTCTCTCTCTCTTGCTCTGTCCTCACTCTGTGTGAGGCTCACAGGTTCTGATGGGCAGGAGACAGCTGTTTTCTCAAGAGTGATCCCCGGGATCGTTGTGGCTGCGCTGTTGGTCCTAGGGGCTGGACTGCTTCTCTGGAAGAAGAAAGGGAAGAAGAAAAAGAAGGAGAAGATGGAGACTGGGAGAGGTAGGTGTCTTCCCCTCCTCAGTCCCCACTATCCCTTGAGCCCTCTCTCCTGCATGCTGTGCTCAGGAGTGACCCTGCAGGAAGGGAGGGGACATGGACCTGGCCTTGGGCTTCCCACAGGGAGTGGTGCAGTCTTCCAGCCCAGGCTCTACCCCCTCTCTGTGGTGACTCAGGTGCAGGATGGCAGGAGGACCAGGAGGCACCTGGTGATGGCATCTTCTATGCAGATCTGATCCCGAAGGAGATCAAGAGCCAGGTGAGGGAGCAGTCACACCCACTGGCACTGAACTCCCAGCTGGGTCAGGGCTTCTCCAAACTAGCCACTGCTATCTCTGACCCAACATCTCCTTAACTCTTGCTGGAGAGAAGTGTAAGTAACTGCACACATGCTAGCCAGTGCAGAGCTGGTGTCAGGAGACAGATACAGAGCAACACCCCAGTGTTGGCCCAGGTGGGCCCCTCTAGCTCCTCTCTGTCCCCAGCTGCTCCAGAAACCATGTCTTGCATCCCCAGGGTAACAGTGAGAGGCATCTAGAAGAAGAGCAGGATGTGAACACCATCTACAGTGAGGTCCAAGCCACAGGCCAGGCCACAGAGACAATCTAGTGAGAAGAAGCAGAAGACCGGGTCCTGCTGGCGCCTCTGCTATCAGCCTCTCCCAGACTGGTCAGGCCAGATGCCCTGCTCTCTGCTTCTGACCCTCAGAGCTCAGCTCCCTGGGCACATGGGGCTGTTTCCTGACATCTCCCAGGATGCAGGCGTCAGAACCCTCACCTCTGAGCCAGCCACTCCATCTGTCACTTCCCTGACCCCTGACGCTCCACTCCTGAAGCCTCCTCAATGCCCCATCAGACTGAACGTGGGACCCCAGCATTTGCTATGTCTCTCTGTGTCTCCTGAGACTCCGGCCAAGTATGGGGCCTCACAGCAATGTGGACACCACAGAGAGGGTGTCAGGACCCAGGTTCTGATGCTGCCTTGTGGGTCAGTGGAGGCAACATGGGGGGTGGAACCCCCAGGGAAGTAAATGGCAACTTCCTTAGCACCTGTGAGTGGTGTGTGTGTGTGTGTGTGTGTGTGTGTGTGTGTGTGTGTGTGTGTGTGTGTGTTGGGGGCATATCAATGCATATCATTCACCTGTGCCAGAGCCCTCCTTCCTGGCTCCCTGTCTAGCCTATATCTTAAACTTATTCCGTTGTCATGCTTACAGGCTCAGTTTTGAAGCCCCCAGACCTCACCTACAGAGAAGTAGCTTCATACATGATGGAACAGTTTTGAAGTTGTCTTTCTTTTTCTTTCTTCTTCCCCCCATCATATGTTCTTTCTCTCTGTCTCAGTCATAATTTTTATAAGGAGGGAAAAAAATGGCCACAGAGAGCCATAGGTTCATAGTGCAAACACTGAACCCCAGTGTTAACCCTGGTGACAAAAAAAAAGATCTTTATGAAAGACCATTGATTTACATGTGTGCAGAAGCCTCAAATATCTCAGACAGAAAGTCAAGGGAAAGATTTTTATGAGCATTTTCTTCTTACAAGCAGAAGAATTATTATCTCTGATCTCATTAAAGTGAATTCCTTTAAGCCTTAAAAAAGACAATTTTTGTGCAAGCAAAAATTTTTCAAAACCAGGCAGCAGACACAGAGCACTGCCTTGTGATGCTGAGAACTGACAGCCCAGGGAGGATGAAGGTGACGCCAGTCTCTGGGCTGATTGGGATCTCACTCCCTGGTCTCTGCTGGATCCATCTCCAAGGTGAGCTGAGCCCCATCTTCCCAAGGAGCTCCCAAGACCTTTTTCCAGGACTGTTGACAGTGCTGAGCTGAGAACAGAGGTCTGGTCCTGGGTGAGAACAGAGCTGTAGCTCTGGGTGAGGCAGACCAGGCAGCGAGCACTCTGGACCTGGCCCTGTCCCCACAGGGCTATCTCAAGGAGCTCTGTCCACTAGATGCTTATGGGGAAGCTGGGCCTGGAGCTCACAGCAATCCTGTCTGATTTAGCCACAGAGAGTTTCTAGAATCTAAGTCTCTCCCAGTAGAAGGAGGTAAGCCGTGGATCCTACCCAACCTGAGCTTTAGAACAACCTGCCATGGGACCTGTGATTACACTCCTGCACTGACAGGAGCCCCACTTTGTCGCCAAGCACTTCTTCCAGTTCAGGACAGCTCTGGCTCTAGAACTTGGTTCTGACATCCTGAGTCTAACCTGCCCGTTCCACCTGCCTTCTCTGAGACTAGTTTTCCTGTTGAGTGTCTCCCTGTCCAAAACACAGCCCTTGACTGTGGGATGACTGCGTGGGTAGGTCTGGCACCAGAGAACCCCCAGGGAGGAAAGGGCGTTGAAACAGCTTTGCCAGCAGAGCAGACACTGCTGTTGAGGAAGAAATGACATCACCATTGTTGGGGTGAATGGACATGGGTTTCATGAACCAGTTATAGGACCTTCAAGGAACTCAGACAAGAGGAGGTTCTAAAGAAGCAGAGAACCCCAATCAAAAGGGTCTTTGTGCAGGTGGAACACCAGAAACAGGGGCCACAGAGGAAGATAGAGGTGGTATCCAGGGGTGCATCTCTCTGCCCAGGTAGGTGAGAGGCTCAACCTGGCAAAGGAGGAGCATCGTTGGAGCTTGTGGGGCTGGGCCCCGAGAGGAAGAATCAGCCTGAACATAATCATACAGAAGCCAGATCACCAGCCAGGGCCACTCTGGGGAGACTGTGCAGTGCCTCCAGCCTCCCGTTCACCACCCTCACCCCCACCCCAGGCTCTCTCCCTCCCTGCCATGCAGCAGTGGGCACAGGGCTCTGCTCCCTGCACCCCCTGTGGGTCTCTGCCAGGGGACTGTTGCCCGTGAAGCAGCTGAGCGCTGCTGCTGCCGTCCTGGGATCCTGGCACAGCCTCCATGAGAGGTTAAGTGAGCCTAGACTTTCTTACTGCCACCACAGCTACCTCTTAGTTTATGGCCCTTTCTCAGTACCCTGTCTCCTCTAGAGGGATGTTTAGACATCTCTATATCACCCCACAGGTGGCTGGGGGGCACTTGTGCATTTGCAGAAGTCTTTTTGAAACCTGAACATGCCAGTATGTTAAATATATAATTTACATATATATACATACGTATGATAAAAATCAAAGGAAGATAAGGAAGATCAGGAATTCTGGGGTTGGGTGGAGACTGGCCTATTGCTCTCTGAATGGTGTGGCAGGTTTCATCGCAAAGGTGACATTTTCATAAAGAACAAGCAGAAGGAAGCCAAGCAGTGATACACATATTATAACTTCATTACACCTTAAAAGACTGAAAATTCAGTTTCTCGTTCACAGTCGTCATATTTAAAGTACACATGTGGGAGCAGAAAGATAAGGTAGTGCAACAGATTTCATGCCTGAAGCACCAAAGGTCCCAGGTTCAAACCCCAGCACCACCATCAGCCAGAGCTGAGCAGTGTTCTGGTAGTTGTTATCGTCATAGTAGTAATACTAGTAGTAGTAGTAGTAGTAGTAGTAGTAGTAGTAGTAGTAGTAGTAGTAGTAGTAATAGTAGTAGTAGTAAGCTTTTGTCTATTCTCTCTCATATTGGGCAGCAGAAATACAGAACGTCTTTCTCCCTGCTAAGAGTTCTGTTCAACAGCTGATGATATTCAACAGTTGGCTGATGTCATTAAAATCAACAAATGGAGACCAGCCTTGAAAACTCCCTAAGCAAAGTTCACTTATCCAGACAAATCAACACTTAATTTGGTAATGGAATTCTTACTTAGAGACAATGCCAATATCATAGTTTAATATTGATGTCATTTAAAAATATTGAGGGCAGATATCTA